>NC_084598.1:44176049-44488549 GCF_033807715.1 Cololabis saira
CGACTGTTGTTGTGGTTGGAGAAGCTGTAGTTGTAGTTGGAGCGACTGTGGTAGTTGTTGGAGAAGCTGTAGTTGTAGTTGGTGCTGCTGTAGTTGTAGTTGGTGCAACTGTGGTTGTGGTTGGAGAAGCTGTGGTTGTAGTTGGAGCGACTGTGGTAGTTGTTGGAGCGGCTGTGGTAGTTGTTGGAGCGGCTTTTGTTGTGGTTGGAGAAGCTGTAGTTGTAGTTGGAGCTGCTTTGGTAGTTGTTGGAGCGACTTTGGTAGTTGTTGGAGACGCTGTAGTTGTAGTTGGAGCGACTGTGGTAGTTGTTGGAGCAGCTGTAGTTGTAGTTGGAGAAGCTGTAGTTGTAGTTGGAGCTGCTGTGGTAGTTGTTGGAGCGACTGTTGTTGTGGTTGGAGAAGCTGTAGTTGTAGTTGGAGCGACTGTGGTTGTGGTTGGAGCAGCAGTAGTTGCAGATGGAGCGACTGTGGTAGTTGTTGGAGAAGCTGTAGTTGTAGTTGGTGCTGCTGTAGTTGTAGTTGGTGCAACTGTGGTTGTGGTTGGAGAAGCTGTAGTTGTAGTTGGAGCGACTGTGGTAGTTGTTGGAGAAGCTGTAGTTGTAGTTGGTGCTGCTGTAGTTGTAGTTGGTGCAACTGTGGTTGTGGTTGGAGAAGCTGTAGTTGTATTTGGAGTGACTGTGGTAGTTGTTGGTGCAGCAGTAGTTGTGGTTGGAGAAGCTGTAGTTGTAGTTGGAGCTGCTGTGGTAGTTGTTGGAGCGACTGTGGTAGTTGTTGGAGCGGCTGTGGTTGTAGTTGGTGCAACTGTTGTTGTGTGAGCAGCTGTTGTTGTGGTTGGAGAAGCTGTGGTTGTAGTTGGAGCAGCTGTGGTTGTAGTTGGTGCAACTGTAGTTGTTGTTGGAACAGCAGTGGTTGTGGTTGGAGCAGCTGTTGTTGTAGTTGGAGCGACTGTGGTAGTTGTTGGTGCAGCAGTAGTTGTAGTTGGAGCAGCTGTAGTTGTAGTTGGAGAAGCTGTAGTTGTAGTTGGAGCGACTGTGGTAGTTGTTGGAGAAGCTGTAGTTGTGGTTGGAGCAACTGTGGTTGTAGTTGGAGCTGTTGTGGTTGTGGTTGGAGCGGCTGTAGTTGTAGTTGGAGCGACTGTGGTAGTTGTTGGAGAAGCTGTAGTTGTAGTTGGAGCGACTGTGGTAGTTGTTGGTGCAGCAGTAGTTGTAGTTGGTGCACCAGTGGTTGTAGTTTGTGCAGCAGTAGTTGTAGTTGGTGCAGCAGTAGTTGTAGTTGGTGCAACTGTGGTTGTAGTTGGAGAAGCTGTAGTTGTAGTTGGAGCTGCTGTGGTAGTTGTTGGAGAAGCTGTAGTTGTAGTTGGAGCTGCTGTGGTTGTAGTTGGAGCGGCTGTTGTTGTGGTTGGAGCTGCTGTGGTTGTTGTTGGTGCAGCAGTAGTTGTTGTTGGTGCAGCTGTAGTTGTAGTTGGAGCTGCTGTGGTAGTTGTTGGAGCGACTGTGGTAGTTGTTGGAGCGGCTGTTGTTGTTGTTGGTGCAGCAGTAGTTGTTGGTGCAGCAGTAGTTGTAGTTGGTGCAACTGTGGTTGTAGTTGGTGCAACTGTGGTTGTGGTTGGAGAAGCTGTAGTTGTAGTTGGAGCGACTGTGGTTGTAGTTGGTGCAACTGTAGTTGTAGTTGGAGCTGCTGTGGTAGTTATTGGAGCGGCTGTGGTTGTTGTTGGAGCAGCTGTAGTTGTAGTTGGAGAAGCTGTAGTTGTAGTTGGAGCTGCTGTGGTTGTAGTTGGAGCTGCTGTGGTAGTTGTTGGAGCAACTGTGGTAGTTGTTGGAGCGGCTGTGGTTGTAGTTGGTGCAACTGTAGTTGTAGTTGGTGCAACTGTGGTTGTGGTTGGAGAAGCTGTAGTTGTAGTTGGTGCAACTGTGGTTGTAGTTGGTGCAACTGTGGTTGTAGTTGGTGCAACTGTAGTTGTAGTTGGTGCAACTGTAGTTGTAGTTGGTGCAACTGTGGTTGTGGTTGGAGAAGCTGTAGTTGTAGTTGGAGCGACTGTGGTTGTTGTTGAAGCGGCTGTTGTTGTGGTTGGAGAAGCTGTAGTTGTAGTTGGAGCTGCTGTGGTAAATATTGGAGCAGCTGTAGTTGTAGTTGGAGCGACTGTGGTTGTTGTTGAAGCGGCTGTTGTTGTGGTTGGAGAAGCTGTAGTTGTAGTTGGAGCTGCTGTGGTAGTTGTTGGAGCGACTGTGGTTGTAGTTGGTGCAACTGTGGTTGTAGTTGGTGCAACTGTAGTTGTAGTGGGTGCAACTGTGGTTGTAGTTGGTGCAACTGTAGTCGTAGTTGGTGCAACTGTACTTGTAGTTGGTGCAACTGTGGTTGTGGTTGGAGAAGCTGTGGTTGTAGTTGGTGCAACTGTATTTGTAGTTGGAGCTGCTGTGGTAGTTGTTGGAGCGGCTGTGGTAGTTGTTGGAGAGGCTGTTGTTGTGGTTGGAGAAGCTGTAGTTGTAGTTGGAGCGACTGTGGTAGTTGTTGGAGCAGCAGTAGTTGTAGTTGGTGCAGCAGTAGTTGTAGTTGGTGCAGCAGTAGTTGTAGTTGGTGCTGCTGTAGTTGTAGTTGGTGCAACTGTGGTTGTGGTTGGAGAAGCTTTAGTTGTAGTTGGAGCTGCTGTGGTAGTTGTTGGAGCGACTGTAGTTGTTGTTGGAGCAACTGTGGTTGTAGTTGGAGCTGCTGTGGTTGTAGTTGGTGCAACTGTAGTTGTTGTTGGAGCGACTGTGGTAGTTGTTGGAGAAGCTGTAGTTGTAGTTGGAGCGACTGTGGTTGTTGTTGGAGCAGCTGTAGTTGTAGTTGGAGAAACTGTAGTTGTAGTTGGAGCTGCTGTGGTAGTTGTTGGAGCGACTGTTGTTGTGGTTGGAGAAGCTGTAGTTGTAGTTGGAGCGACTGTGGTTGTTGTTGAAGCGGCTGTTGTTGTGGTTGGAGAAGCTGTAGTTGTAGTTGGAGCTGCTGTGGTAAATATTGGAGCAGCTGTAGTTGTAGTTGGAGCGACTGTGGTTGTTGTTGAAGCGGCTGTTGTTGTGGTTGGAGAAGCTGTAGTTGTAGTTGGAGCTGCTGTGGTAGTTGTTGGAGCGACTGTGGTTGTAGGTGGTGCAACTGTGGTTGTAGTTGGTGCAACTGTAGTTGTAGTGGGTGCAACTGTGGTTGTAGTTGGTGCAACTGTAGTCGTAGTTGGTGCAACTGTACTTGTAGTTGGTGCAACTGTGGTTGTGGTTGGAGAAGCTGTGGTTGTTGTTGGTGCAGCAGTAGTTGTAGTTGGTGCACCAGTAGTTGTAGTTGGTGCAGCAGTAGTTGTAGTTGGTGCAGAAGTAGTTGTAGTTGGTGCAGCTGTGGTTGTAGTTGGAGCAGCTGTGGTTGTAGTTGGTGCAACTGTAGTTGTTGTTGGAGCGACTGTGGTAGTTGTTGGAGAAGCTGTAGTTGTAGTTGGAGCGACTGTGGTTGTTGTTGGAGCAGCTGTAGTTGTAGTTGGAGAAACTGTAGTTGTAGTTGGAGCTGCTGTGGTAGTTGTTGGAGCGACTGTTGTTGTGGTTGGAGAAGCTGTAGTTGTAGTTGGAGCGACTGTAGTTGTAGTTGGTGCTGCTGTGGTTGTGGTTGGAGAAACTGTAGTTGTAGTTGGAGCGACTGTGGTTGTTGTTGGAGCAGCTGTAGTTGTAGTTGGAGAAACTGTAGTTGTAGTTGGAGCGACTGTGGTTGTAGTTGGTGCAACTGTAGTTGTAGTTGGAGCTGCTGTGGTAGTTGTTGGAGCGGCTGTGGTAGTTGTTGGAGCAGCTGTAGTTGTAGTTTGAGAAGCTGTAGTTGTAGTTGGAGCTGCTGTGGTTGTAGTTGGAGCGACTGTGGTAGTTGTTGGAGAAGCTGTAGTTGTAGTTGGAGCGACTTTGGTAGTTGTTGGTGCAGCAGTAGTTGTAGTTGGTGCAGCAGTAGTTGTAGTTGGTGCACCAGTAGTTGTGGTTGGTGCAGTAGTAGTTGTAGTTTGAGAAGCTGTAGTTGTTGTTGGAGCAACTGTGGTTGTAGTTGGAGCTGCTGTGGTAGTTGTTGGAGAAGCTGTAGTTGTGGTTGGAGCGACTGTGGTTGTAGTTGGTGCAGCTGTGGTTGTAGTTGGAGCAGCTGTGGTTGTAGTTGGTGCAACTGTAGTTGTTGTTGGAGCGACTGTGGTAGTTGTTGGAGAAGCTGTAGTTGTAGTTGGAGCGACTGTGGTTGTTGTTGGAGCAGCTGTAGTTGTAGTTGGAGAAACTGTAGTTGTAGCTGCTGTGGTAGTTGTTGGAGCGACTGTTGTTGTGGTTGGAGAAGCTGTAGTTGTAGTTGGAGCGACTGTAGTTGTAGTTGGTGCTGCTGTGGTTGTGGTTGGAGAAACTGTAGTTGTAGTTGGAGCGACTGTGGTTGTTGTTGGAGCAGCTGTAGTTGTAGTTGGAGAAACTGTAGTTGTAGTTGGAGCTGCTGTGGTAGTTGTTGGAGCGACTGTTGTTGTGGTTGGAGCAGCAGTAGTTGTAGTTGGTGCTGCTGTAGTTGTAGTTGGTGCAACTGTGGTTGTGGTTGGTGCAGCAGTAGTTTTAGTTGGTGCTGCTGTAGTTGTAGTTGGTGCAACTGTGGTTGTGGTTGGAGAAGCTGTAGTTGTTGTTGGAGCTGCTGTGGTAGTTTTTGGAGCGACTGTAGTTGTTGTTGGAGCGACTGTGGTAGTTGTTGGAGAAGCTGTAGTTGTGGTTGGAGCAACTGTGGTAGTTGTTGGAGAAGCTGTAGTTGTAGTTGGTGCAGCAGTAGTTGTAGTTGGTGCAACTGTAGTTGTAGTTGGAGCAGCAGTAGTTGTAGTTGGTGCAACTGTAGATGTAGTTGGAGCGACTGTGGTTGTAGTTGGTGCAACTGTGGATGTGGTTGGAGCAGCTGTAGTTGTAGTTGGAGCAGCTGTAGTTGTAGTTGGTGCAACTGTAGTTGTAGTTGGAGAGACTGTCGTTGTAGTTGGTGCAACTGTAGTTGTAGTTGGAGCTGCTGTGGTAGTTATTGGAGCGGCTGTGGTAGTTGTTGGAGCAGCTGTAGTTGTAGTTGGAGAAGCTGTAGTTGTAGTTGGAGCTGCTGTGGTTGTAGTTGGAGCTGCTGTGGTAGTTGTTGGAGCAACTGTGGTAGTTGTTGGAGCGGCTGTGGTTGTAGTTGGTGCAACTGTAGTTGTTGGAGCAACTGTTGTTGTGGTTGGAGCTGCTGTGGTAGTTGTTGGAGAAGCTGTAGTTGTTGTTGGAGCGACTGTGGTAGTTGTTGGAGAAGCTGTAGTTGTAGTTGGACCGACTGTGGTAGTTGTTGGTGCAGCAGTAGTTGTAGTTGGTAAACCAGTAGTTGTAGTTGGTGCAACTGTACTTGTTGGAGCAGCTGTTGTTGTGGTTGGAGAAGCTATTGTTGTAGTTGGAGCGACTGTGGTTGTTGTTGGAGCAGCTGTAGTTGTAGTTGGAGAAACTGTAGTTGTAGTTGGTGCTGCTGTGGTAGTTGTTGGAGCGGCTGTTGTTGTGGTTGGAGCAGCAGTAGTTGTAGTTGGTGCAGCTGTGGTTGTAGTTGGAGCGACTGTGGTTGTAGTTGGTGCAGCAGTAGTTGTAGTTGGTGCACCAGTAGTTGTGGTTGGTGCAGCAGTAGTTGTAGTTGGTGCTGCTGTAGTTGTAGTTGGTGCAACTGTGGTTGTGGTTGGAGCAGCTGTAGTTGTAGTTGGAGAAGCTGTAGTTGTAGTTGGAGCGACTGTGGTTGTAGTTGGAGCAGCTGTAGTTGTAGTTGGTGCAACTGTAGTTGTAGTTGGAGCAGCAGTAGTTGTAGTTGGTGCAACTGTAGTTGTAGTTGGAGCGACTGTGGTTGTAGTTGGTGCAACTGTAGTTGTAGTTGGAGCTGCTGTGGTAGTTGTTGGAGCGGCTGTGGTAGTTGTTGGAGCAGCTGTAGTTGTAGTTTGAGAAGCTGTAGTTGTAGTTGGAGCTGCTGTGGTTGTAGTTGGAGCGACTGTGGTAGTTGTTGGAGAAGCTGTAGTTGTAGTTGGAGCGACTTTGGTAGTTGTTGGTGCAGCAGTAGTTGTAGTTGGTGCAGCAGTAGTTGTAGTTGGTGCACCAGTAGTTGTGGTTGGTGCAGTAGTAGTTGTAGTTGGTGCTGCTGTAGTTGTAGTTGGTGCAACTGTGGTTGTGGTTGGAGAAGCTGTAGTTGTAGTTGGAGCTGCTGTGGTTGTAGTTGGAGCTGCTGTGGTAGTTGTTGGAGCCACTGTGGTAGTTGTTGGAGCGGCTGTGGTTGTACTTGGTGCAACTGTAGTTGTTGGAGCAGCTGTTGTTGTGGTTGGAGCTGCTGTGGTAGTTGTTGGAGAAGCTGTAGTTGTGGTTGGAGCAACTGTGGTTGTAGTTGGTGCAGCAGTAGTTGTAGTTGGTGCACCAGTAGTTGTAGTTGATGCAACTGTAGTTGTTGGAGCAGCTGTTATTGTGGTTGGAGCAGCAGTAGTTGTAGTTGGTGCTGCTGTAGTTGTAGTTGGTGCAACTGTGGTTGTGGTTGGTGCAGCAGTAGTTTTAGTTGGTGCTGCTGTAGTTGTAGTTGGTGCAACTGTGGTTGTGGTTGGAGAAGCTGTAGTTGTAGTTGGAGCGACTGTGGTAGTTGTTGGAGAAGCTGTAGTTGTAGTTGGTGCTGCTGTAGTTGTAGTTGGTGCAACTGTGGTTGTGGTTGGAGAAGCTGTAGTTGTAGTTGGAGCGACTGTGGTAGTTGTTGGTGCAGCAGTAGTTGTAGTTGGTGCACCAGTAGTTGTAGTTGGTGCAACTGTAGTTGTTGGAGCAGCTGTTGTTGTGGTTGGAGCTGCTGTGGTAGTTATTGGAGAAGCTGTAGTTGTAGTTGGAGCGACTGTGGTAGTTGTTGGTGCAGCAGTAGTTGTAGTTGGTGCAGAAATAGTTGTAGTTGGTGCAACTGTAGTTGTTGTTGGAGCGACTGTGGTAGTTGTTGGAGAAGCTGTAGTTGTAGTTGGAGCGACTGTGGTAGTTGTTGGAGAAGCTGTAGTTGTAGTTGGAGCGACTGTGGTAGTTGTTGGTGCAGCAGTAGTTGTGGTTGGAGAAGCTGTAGTTGTAGTTGGAGCTGCTGTGGTAGTTGTTGGAGCGACTGTGGTAGTTGTTGGAGCGGCTGTGGTTGTAGTTGGTGGAACTGTTGTGGTTGATGCAACTGTGGTAGTTGTTGGAGAAGCTGTAGTTGTAGTTGGAGCGACTGTGGTAGTTGTTGGTGCAGCAGTAGTTTTAGTTGGTGCACCAGTAGTTGTAGTTGGTGCAGCAATAGTTGTAGTTGGAGAAGCTGTAGTTGTAGTTGGTGCAACTGTAGTTGGAGCTGCTGTGGTAGTTGTTGGAGCGGCTGTGGTAGTTGTTGGAGCGGCTGTAGTTGTAGTTGGAGCGACTGTGGTAGTTGTTGGAGCAGCTGTAGTTGTAGTTGGAGAAGCTGTAGTTGTAGTTGGAGCTGCTTTGGTAGTTGTTGGAGCGACTTTGGTAGTTGTTGGAGACGCTGTAGTTGTAGTTGGAGCGACTGTGGTAGTTGTTGGAGCAGCTGTAGTTGTAGTTGGAGAAGCTGTAGTTGTAGTTGGAGCTGCTGTGGTAGTTGTTGGAGCAGCTGTAGTTGTAGTTGGAGAAGCTGTAGTTGTAGTTGGAGCTGCTGTGGTAGTTGTTGGAGCGACTGTTGTTGTGGTTGGAGAAGCTGTAGTTGTAGTTGGAGCGACTGTGGTTGTGGTTGGAGCAGCAGTAGTTGTAGTTGGAGCGACTGTGGTAGTTGTTGGAGAAGCTGTAGTTGTAGTTGGTGCTGCTGTAGTTGGTGCAACTGTGGTTGTGGTTGGAGAAGCTGTAGTTGTAGTTGGAGCGACTGTGGTTGTAGTTGGTGCAACTGTAGTTGTTGGAGCAGCAGTGGTTGTGGTTGGAGCAGCTGTTGTTGTTGATGCAACTGTGGTAGTTGTTGGAGAAGCTGTAGTTGTAGTTGGAGCGACTGTGGTAGTTGTTGGTGCAGCAGTAGTTGTAGTTGGTGCACCAGTAGTTGTAGTTGGTGCAGCAATAGTTGTAGTTGGAGAAGCTGTAGTTGTAGTTGGAGCGACTGTGGTAGTTGTTGGAGCAGCAGTGGTTGTGGTTGGAGCAGCTGTAGTTGTAGTTGGAGAAGCTGTAGTTGTAGTTGGAGCGACTGTGGTAGTTGTTGGAGCAGCTGTAGTTGTAGTTGGAGAAGCTGTAGTTGTAGTTGGAGCTGCTTTGGTAGTTGTTGGAGCGACTTTGGTAGTTGTTGGAGACGCTGTAGTTGTAGTTGGAGCGACTGTGGTAGTTGTTGGAGCAGCTGTAGTTGTAGTTGGAGAAGCTGTAGTTGTAGTTGGAGCTGCTGTGGTAGTTGTTGGAGCAGCTGTAGTTGTAGTTGGAGAAGCTGTAGTTGTAGTTGGAGCTGCTGTGGTAGTTGTTGGAGCGAATGTTGTTGTGGTTGGAGAAGCTGTAGTTGTAGTTGGAGCGACTGTGGTAGTTGTTGGAGAAGCTGTAGTTGTAGTTGGTGCTGCTGTAGTTGTAGTTGGTGCAACTGTGGTTGTGGTTGGAGAAGCTGTAGTTGTAGTTGGAGCGACTGTGGTTGTAGTTGGTGCAACTGTAGTTGTTGGAGCAGCAGTGGTTGTGGTTGGAGCAGCTGTTGTTGTTGATGCAACTGTGGTAGTTGTTGGAGAAGCTGTAGTTGTAGTTGGAGCGACTGTGGTAGTTGTTGGTGCAGCAGTAGTTGTAGTTGGTGCACCAGTAGTTGTAGTTGGTGCAGCAATAGTTGTAGTTGGAGAAGCTGTAGTTGTAGTTGGAGCGACTGTGGTAGTTGTTGGAGCAGCAGTGGTTGTGGTTGGAGCAGCTGTAGTTGTAGTTGGAGAAGCTGTAGTTGTGGTTGGAGCGGCTGTGGTAGTTGTTGGAGAAGCTGTAGTTGTAGTTGGAGCGACTGTGGTAGTTGTTGGTGCAGCAGTAGTTGTAGTTGGTGCACTAGTAGTTGTAGTTTGTGCATCAGTAGTTGTAGTTGGTGCAACTGTGGTTGTAGTTTGTGCAGCAGTAGTTGTAGTTGGAGAAACTGTAGTTGTAGTTGGAGCTGCTGTGGTAGTTGTTGGAGAAGCTGTAGTTGTAGTTGGAGCTGCTGTGGTTGTAGTTGGAGCGGCTGTTGTTGTGGTTGGAGCTGCTGTGGTAGTTGTTGGTGCAGCAGTAGTTGTTGTTGGTGCAGCTGTAGTTGTAGTTGGAGCTGCTGTGGTAGTTGTTGGAGCGACTGTGGTAGTTGTTGGAGCGGCTGTTGTTGTTGTTGGTGCAGCAGTAGTTGTTGTTGGAGCGACTGTGGTAGTTGTTGGAGCAGCTCTAGTTGTAGTTGGTGCAACTGTAGTTGTAGTTGTTGCAACTGTGGTTGTAGTTGGTGCAACTGTGGTTGTGGTTGGAGAAGCTGTAGTTGTAGTTGGAGCGACTGTGGTTGTAGTTGGTGCAACTGTGGTTGTAGTTGGTGCAACTGTAGTTGTAGTTTGTGCAACTGTGGTTGTGGTTGGAGAAGCTGTAGTTGTAGTTGGTGCAACTGCTGTTGTAGTTGGTGCAACTGTGGTTGTAGTTGGTGCAACTGTAGTTGTAGTTGGTGCAACTGTAGTTGTAGTTGGTGCAACTGTGGTTGTGGTTGGAGAAGCTGTAGTTGTAGTTGGAGCGACTGTGGTTGTTGTTGAAGCGGCTGTTGTTGTGGTTGGAGAAGCTGTAGTTGTAGTTGGAGCTGCTGTGGTAGTTGTTGGAGTGACTGTGGTTGTAGTTGGTGCAACTGTGGTTGTAGTTGGTGCAACTGTAGTTGTAGTTGGTGCAACTGTGGTTGTAGTTGGTGCAACTGTAGTCGTAGTTGGTGCAACTGTACTTGTAGTTGGTGCAACTGTGGTTGTGGTTGGAGAAGCTGTAGTTGTAGTTGGAGCGACTGTGGTAGTTGTTGGAGCGGCTGTTGTTGTGGTTGGAGAAGCTGTGGTTGTTGTTGGTGCACCAGTAGTTGTAGATGGTACACCAGTAGTTGTAGTTGGTGCAGCAGTAGTTGTAGTTGGTGCAGAAGTAGTTGTAGTTGGTGCAACTGTAGTTGTAGTTGGTGCAGAAGTAGTTGTAGTTGGTGCAACTGTAGTTGTAGTTGGTGCAACTGTGGTTGTGGTTGGAGAAGCTGTAGTTGTAGTTGGAGCTGCTGTGGTAGTTGTTGGAGCGACTGTGGTTGTAGTTGGTGCATCTGTGGATGTGGTTGGTGCAACTGTAGTTGTAGTTGGAGCTGCTGTGGTAGTTGTTGGAGCGGCTGTGGTAGTTGTTGGAGAGGCTGTTGTTGTGGTTGGAGAAGCTGTAGTTGTAGTTGGAGCGACTGTGGTAGTTGTTGGAGCAGCAGTAGTTGTAGGTGGTGCAGCAGTAGTTGTAGTTGGTGCTGCTGTAGTTGTAGTTGGTGCAACTGTGGTTGTAGTTGGAGCTGCTGTGGTAGTTGTTGGAGAAGCTGTAGTTGTGGTTGGAGCGACTGTGGTTGTAGTTGATGCAGGTGTGGTTGTAGTTGGAGCAGCTGTGGTTGTAGTTGGTGCAACTGTAGTTGTTGTTGGAGCGACTGTGGTAGTTGTTGGAGAAGCTGTAGTTGTAGTTGGAGCGACTGTGGTTGTTGTTGGAGCGACTGTAGTTGTTGTTGGAGCAACTGTGGTTGTAGTTGGAGCTGCTGTAGTTGTTGTTGGAGCGACTGTGGTAGTTGTTGGAGAAGCTTTAGTTGTAGTTGGAGCTGCTGTGGTAGTTGTTGGAGCGACTGTAGTTGTTGTTGGAGCAACTGTGGTTGTAGTTGGAGCTGCTGTGGTAGTTGTTGGAGAAGCTGTAGTTGTGGTTGGAGCGACTGTGGTTGTAGTTGGTGCAGCTGTGGTTGTAGTTGGAGCAGCTGTGGTTGTAGTTGGTGCAACTGTAGTTGTTGTTGGAGCGACTGTGGTAGTTGTTGGAGAAGCTGTAGTTGTAGTTGGAGCGACTGTGGTTGTTGTTGGAGCAGCTGTAGTTGTAGTTGGAGAAACTGTAGTTGTAGTTGGAGCTGCTGTGGTAGTTGTTGGAGCGACTGTTGTTGTGGTTGGAGAAGCTGTAGTTGTAGTTGGAGCGACTGTGGTTGTAGTTGGAGCTGCTGTGGTAGTTGTTGGAGCGACTGTTGTTGTGGTTGGAGCAGCAGTAGTTGTAGTTGGTGCAGCAGTAGTTGTAGTTGGTGCTGCTGTAGTTGTAGTTGGTGCAACTGTGGTTGTGGTTGGTGCAGCAGTAGTTGTAGTTGGTGCTGCTGTAGTTGTAGTTGGTGCAACTGTGGTTGTGGTTGGAGAAGCTGTAGTTGTTGTTGGAGCTGCTGTGGTAGTGTTTGGAGCGACTGTGGTAGTTGTTGGAGAAGCTGTAGTTGTGGTTGGAGCAACTGTGGTAGTTGTTGGAGAAGCTGTAGTTGTAGTTGGTGCAGCAGTAGTTGTAGTTGGTGCAACTGTAGTTGTAGTTGGAGCAGCAGTAGTTGTAGTTGGTGCAACTGTAGTTGTAGTTGGAGCGACTGTGGTTGTAGTTGGTGCAACTGTGGATGTGGTTGGAGCAGCTGTAGTTGTAGTTGGAGCAGCTGTAGTTGTAGTTGGTGCAACTGTAGTTGTAGTTGGAGAGACTGTCGTTGTAGTTGGTGCAACTGTAGTTGTAGTTGGAGCTGCTGTGGTAGTTATTGGAGCGGCTGTGGTAGTTGTTGGAGCAGCTGTAGTTGTAGTTGGAGAAGCTGTAGTTGTAGTTGGAGCTGCTGTGGTTGTAGTTGGAGCTGCTGTGGTAGTTGTTGGAGAAGCTGTAGTTGTGGTTGGTGCAGCAGTAGTTGTAGTTGGTGCTGCTGTAGTTGTAGTTGGTGCAACTGTGGTTGTGGTTGGAGCAGCTGTAGTTGTAGTTGGAGAAGCTGTAGTTGTAGTTGGAGCTACTGTGGTAGTTGTTGGAGCGACTGTGGTTGTTGTTGGAGAAGCTGTAGTTGTAGTTGGTGCAACTGTAGTTGTAGTTGGAGCAGCAGTAGTTGTAGTTGGTGCAACTGTAGTTGTAGTTGGAGCGACTGTGGTTGTAGTTGGTGCAACTGTAGTTGTTGGAGCAGCTGTTGTTGTGGTTGGAGCTGCTGTGGTAGTTGTTGGAGAAGCTGTAGTTGTGGTTGGAGCAACTGTGGTTGTAGTTGGAGCAGCAGTGGTTGTAGTTGGTGCAACTGTAGTTGTGGTTGGTGCAGCAGTAGTTGTAGTTGGTGCACCAGTAGTTGTGGTTGGTGCAGCAGTAGTTGTAGTTGGTGCTGCTGTAGTTGTAGTTGGTGCAACTGTGGTTGTGGTTGGAGAAGCTGTAGTTGTAGTTGGAGCTGCTGTGGTAGTTGTTGGAGCGGCTGTGGTTGTAGTTGGTGCAACTGTAGTTGTTGGAGAAGCTGTAGTTGTGGTTGGAGCAACTGTGGTTGTAGTTGGAGCAGCAGTGGTTGTAGTTGGTGCAACTGTAGTTGTTGTTTGAGCGACTGTAGTAGTTGTTGCAGAAGCTGTAGTTGTAGTTGGAGCGACTGTGGTAGTTGTTGGAGCAGCTGTAGTTGTAGTTGGAGAAGCTGTAGTTGTAGTTGGAGCTGCTGTGGTAGTTGTTGGAGCGACTGTTGTTGTGGTTGGAGAAGCTGTAGTTGTAGTTGGAGCGACTGTGGTTGTGGTTGGAGCAGCAGTAGTTGTAGTTGGTGCTGCTGTGGTAGTTGTTGGTGCAGCAGTAGTTGTAGTTGGTGCACCAGTAGTTGTAGTTAGTGCAACTGTAGTTGTTGGAGCAGCTGTTGTTGTGGTTGGAGCTGCTGTGGTAGTTGTTGGAGCGACTGTGGTAGTTGTTGGAGCGGCTGTGGTTGTAGTTGGTGCAACTGTAGTTGTTGGAGCAGCTGTTGTTGTGGTTGGAGCTGCTGTGGTAGTTGTTGGAGAAACTGTAGTTGTGGTTGGAGCAACTGTGGTTGTAGTTGGAGCAGCAGTGGTTGTAGTTGGTGCAACTGTAGTTGTTGTTGGACCGACTGTAGTAGTTATTGGAGAAGCTGTAGTTGTAGTTGGAGCGACTGTGGTAGTTGTTGGTGCAGCAGTAGTTGTAGTTGGTGCAGCAGTAGTTGCAGTTTGTGCAACTGTAGTTGTTGTTGGAGCGACTGTGGTAGTTGTTGGAGAAGCTGTAGTTGTATTTGGAGCGACTGTGGTTGTGGTTGGAGCAGCAGTAGTTGTAGTTGGTGCACCAGTAGTTGTGGTTGGTGCTGCTGTAGTTGTAGTTGGAGCTGCAGTAGTTGGAGCTGCTGTGGTAGTTGTTGGAGAAGCTGTAGTTGTAGTTGGAGCAACTGTGGTAGTTGTTGGAGCAGCTGTAGTTGTAGTTGGAGAAGCTGTAGTTGTAGTTGGAGCTGCTGTGGTAGTTGTTGGAGCGACTTTGGTAGTTGTTGGAGAAGCTGTAGTTGTAGTTGGAGCGTCTGTGGTAGTTGTTGGAGCAGCTGTAGTTGTAGTTGGAGAAGCTGTAGTTGTAGTTGGAGCTGCTGTGGTAGTTGTTGGAGCGACTTTGGTAGTTGTTGGAGAAGCTGTAGTTGTAGTTGGAGCAACTGTGGTAGTTGTTGGAGCAGCTGTAGTTGTAGTTGGAGAAGCTGTAGTTGTAGTTGGAGCTGCTGTGGTAGTTGTTGGAGCGACTTTGGTAGTTGTTGGAGAAGCTGTAGTTGTAGTTGGAGCGACTGTGGTAGTTCTTGGAGCAGCTGTAGTTGTAGTTGGAGCTGCTGTAGTTGTAGTTGGAGCGACTGTGGTAGTTGTTGGTGCAGCAGTAGTTGTAGTTGGTGCACCAGTAGTTGTAGTTGGTGCAGCAGTAGTTGTAGTTGGTTCTGCTGTAGGTGTAGTTGGTGCAACTGTGGTTGTGGTTGGAGAAGCTGTAGTTGTAGTTGGAGCGACTGTGGTAGTTGTTGGAGCAGCAGTGGTTGTGGTTGGAGCAGCTGTAGTTGTATTTGGAGCGACTGTGGTAGTTGTTGGAGAAGCTGTAGTTGTGGTTGGAGCAACTGCGGCTGTAGTTGGAGCAGCTGTAGTTGTAGTTGGAGCGGCTGTTGTTGTTGATGCAACTGTGGTAGTTGTTGGAGAAGCTGTAGTTGTAGTTGGAGCGACTGTGGTAGTTGTTGGTGCAGCAGTAGTTGTAGTTGGTGCAACAGTAGTTGTAGTTGGTGCAGCAGTAGTTGTAGTTGGTGCAGCAGTAGTTGTAGTTGGTGCAACTGTGGTTGTGGTTGGAGAAGCTGTAGTTGTAGTTGGAGCTGCTGTGGTAGTTGTTGGAGAAGCTGTAGTTGTAGTTGGAGCTGCTGTGGTTGTAGTTGGAGCGGCTGTTGTTGTGGTTGGAGAAGCTGTAGTTGTAGTTGGAGCTGCTGTGGTAGTTGTTGGAGCGACTGTGGTAGTTGTTGGAGCGGCTGTTGTTGTGGTTGGAGAAACTGTAGTTGTAGTTGGAGCGACTGTGGTAGTTGTTGGAGCGACTGTGGTTGTAGTTGGTGCAACTGTAGTTGTAGTGGGTGCAACTGTGGTTGTAGTTGGTGCAACTGTAGTCGTAGTTGGTGCAACTGTGGTTGTAGTTGGTGCAACTGTAGTTGTAGTTGGTGCAACTGTGGTTGTAGTTGGTGCAACTGTAGTTGTGGTTGGAGAAGCTGTAGTTGTAGTTGGAGCTGCTGTGGTAAATATTGGAGCAGCTGTAGTTGTGGTTGGAGAAGCTGTGGTAGTTGTTGGAGAAGCTGTAGTTGTAGTTGGTTCTGCTGTAGGTGTAGTTGGTGCAACTGTGGTTGTGGTTGGAGAAGCTGTAGTTGTAGTTGGAGCGACTGTGGTAGTTGTTGGAGCAGCAGTGGTTGTGGTTGGAGCAGCTGTAGTTGTATTTGGAGCGACTGTGGTAGTTGTTGGAGAAGCTGTAGTTGTGGTTGGAGCAACTGCGGTTGTAGTTGGAGCAGCTGTAGTTGTAGTTGGAGCGGCTGTTGTTGTTGATGCAACTGTGGTAGTTGTTGGAGAAGCTGTAGTTGTAGTTGGAGCGACTGTGGTAGTTGTTGGTGCAGCAGTAGTTGTAGTTGGTGCAACAGTAGTTGTAGTTGGTGCAGCAGTAGTTGTAGTTGGTGCAGCAGTAGTTGTAGTTGGTGCAACTGTGGTTGTGGTTGGAGAAGCTGTAGTTGTAGTTGGAGCTGCTGTGGTAGTTGTTGGAGAAGCTGTAGTTGTAGTTGGAGCTGCTGTGGTTGTAGTTGGAGCGGCTGTTGTTGTGGTTGGAGAAGCTGTAGTTGTAGTTGGAGCTGCTGTGGTAGTTGTTGGAGCGACTGTGGTAGTTGTTGGAGCGGCTGTTGTTGTGGTTGGAGAAGCTGTAGTTGTAGTTGGAGCGACTGTGGTAGTTGTTGGAGCGACTGTGGTTGTAGTTGGTGCAACTGTAGTTGTAGTGGGTGCAACTGTGGTTGTAGTTGGTGCAACTGTAGTCGTAGTTGGTGCAACTGTGGTTGTAGTTGGTGCAACTGTAGTTGTAGTTGGTGCAACTGTGGTTGTAGTTGGTGCAACTGTAGTTGTGGTTGGAGAAGCTGTAGTTGTAGTTGGAGCTGCTGTGGTAAATATTGGAGCAGCTGTAGTTGTGGTTGGAGAAGCTGTGGTAGTTGTTGGAGAAGCTGTAGTTGTAGTTGGAGCGACTGTGGTAGTTGTTGGTGCAGCAGTAGTTGTAATTGGTGCAGCAGTAGTTGTAGTTGGTGCAGCAGTAGTTGTAGTTGGTGCAGAAGTAGTTGTAGTTGGTGCAACTGTAGTTGTAGTTGGTGCAACTGTGGTTGTGGTTGGAGAAGCTGTAGTTGTAGTTGGAGCTGCTGTGGTAGTTGTTGGAGCGACTGTAGTTGTAGTTGGTGCAAATGTAGTTGTAGTTGGAGCTGCTGTGGTAGTTGTTGGAGCTGCTGTGGTTGTAGTTGGAGCTGCTGTGGTTGTAGTTGGAGCGACTGTGGTAGTTGTTGGAGAAGCTGTAGTTGTAGTTGGAGCGACTGTAGTAGTTGTTCGAGCTGCTGTGGTAGTTTTTGGAGTGACTGTAGTTGTGGTTGGAGCAACTGTGGTAGTTGTTGGAGAAGCTGTAGTTGTAGTTGGTGCAACTGTAGTTGTAGTTGGAGCAGCAGTAGTTGTAGTTGGTGCAACTGTAGTTGTAGTTGGAGCGACTGTGGTTGTAGTTGGTGCAACTGTGGATGTGGTTGGAGAAGCTGTAGTTGTAGTTGGAGCGACTGTGGTAGTTGTTGGTGCAGCAGTAGTTGTAGTTGGTGCAGCAGTAGTTGTAGTTGGTGCACCAGTAGTTGTAGTTGGTGCTGCTGTAGTTGTAGTTGGTGCAACTGTGGATGTGGTTGGAGAAGCTGTAGTTGTAGTTGGAGCTGCTGTGGTTGTAGTTGGAGCGACTGTGGTAGTTGTTGGAGAAGCTGTAGTTGTAGTTGGAGCGACTGTGGTAGTTGTTGGTGCAGCAGTAGTTGTAGTTGGTGCAGCAGTAGTTGTAGTTGGTGCACCAGTAGTTGTAGTTGGTGCTGCTGTAGTTGTAGTTGGTGCAACTGTGGATGTGGTTGGAGAAGCTGTAGTTGTAGTTGGAGCTGCTGTGGTTGTAGTTGGAGCGACTGTAGTTGTTGTTGGAGCGGCTGTGGTTGTAGTTGGTGCAACTGTAGTTGTTGGTGCAACTGTGGTTGTGGTTGGAGAAGCTGTAGTTGTAGTTGGAGCAACTGTGGTAGTTGTTGGAGCAGCAGTGGTTGTGGTTGGAGCTGCTGTGGTAGTTGTTGGAGAAGCTGTAGTTGTAGTTGGAGCGACTGTGGTAGTTGTTGGTGCAGCAGTAGTTGTAGTTGGTGCAGCAGTAGTTGTAGTTGGTGCAACTGTAGTTTTTGGAGCAGCTGTAGTTGTAGTTGGAGCGACTGTGGTTGTTGTTGGAGCAGCTGTAGTTGTAGTTGGAGAAGCTGTAGTTGTTGTTGGAGCTGCTGTGGTAGTTTTTGGAGCGACTGTAGTTGTTGTTGAGGCGACTGTGGTAGTTGTTGGAGAAGCTGTAGTTGTTGTTAGAGCAACTGTGGTAGTTGTTGGAGCAGCTGTAGTTGTAGTTGGTGCAGCAGTAGTTGTAGATGGTGCAACTGTAGTTGTAGTTGGAGCGACTGTGGTTGTAGTTGGTGCAACTGTAGTTGTAGTTGGAGCTGCTGTGGTAGTTGTTGGAGCGGCTGTGGTAGTTGTTGGAGCAGCTGTAGTTGTAGAAGCTGTAGTTGTACTTGGAGCTGCTGTGGTTGTAGTTGGAGCGACTGTGGTAGTTGTTGGAGAAGCTGTAGTTGTAGTTGGAGCGACTGTGGTAGTTGTTGGTGCAGCAGTAGTTGTAGTTGGTGCAGCAGTAGTTGTAGTTGGTGCACCAGTAGTTGTGGTTGGTGCAGCAGTAGTTGTAGTTGGTGCTGCTGTAGTTGTAGTTGGTGCAACTGTGGTTGTGGTTGGAGCTGCTGTGGTAGTTGTTGGAGTGGCTGTGGTTGTAGTTCGTGCAACTGTAGTTGGTGGAGCAGCTGTTGTTGTGGTTGGAGCAACTGTGGTTGTAGTTGGAGCTGCTGTGGTAGTTGTTGGAGCGACTGTGGTAGTTGTTGGAGCGGCTGTGGTTGTAGTTGGTGCAACTGTAGTTGTTGGAGCAGCTGTTGTTGTGGTTGGAGCTGCTGTGGTAGTTGTTGGAGAAGCTGTAGTTGGTGGAGCAGCTGTTGTTGTGGTTGGAGCCACTGTGGTTGTAGTTGGAGCAGCAGTGGTTGTAGTTGGTGCAACTGTAGTTGTTGTTGGAGCGACTGTGGTAGTTGTTGGAGAAGCTGTAGTTGTAGTTGGTGCACCAGTAGTTGTAGTTGGTGCAGCAGTAGTTGTAGTTGGTGCTGCTGTAGTTGTGATTGGTGCAGCAATAGTTGTAGTTGGTGCAACTGTGGTTGTTGTTGGAGCGGCTGTTGTTGTGGTTGGAGCAACTGTGGTTGTAGTTGGAGCTGCTGTGGTAGTTGTTGGAGCGACTGTGGTAGTTGTTGGAGCTGCTGTGGTTGTGGTTGGAGCACCAGTAGTTGTGGTTGGTGCAGCAGTAGTTGTAGTTGGTGCTGCTGTAGTTGTAGTTGGTGCAACTGTGGTTGTGGTTGGAGAAGCTGTAGTTGTAGTTGGAGCGACTGTGGTAGTTGTTGGAGCAGCAGTGGTTGTGGTTGGAGCAGCAGTAGTTGTAGTTGGAGAAGCTGTAGTTGTAGTTGGAGCGACTGTGGTAGTTGTTGGAGAAGCTGTAGTTGTAGTTGGTGCAACTGTGGATGTGGTTGGAGCAGCTGTAGTTGTAGTTGGTGCAGCAGTAGTTGTAGTTGGTGCAACTGTAGTTGTAGTTGGAGCAGCAGTAGTTGTAGTTGGTCCAACTGTGGTTGTAGTTGGTGCAACTGTGGATGTGGTTGGAGCAGCTGTAGTTGTAGTTGGAGCAGCTGTAGTTGTAGTTGGAGAAGCTGTAGTTGTAGTTGGAGCTGCTGTGGTAGTTGTTGGAGATGCTGTAGTTGTAGTTGGAGCTGCTATGGTAGTTGTTGGAGCGACTGTGGTTGTAGTTGGTGCAACTGTAGTTGTTGGAGCTGCTGTGGTAGTTGTTGGAGAAGCTGTAGTAGTTGTTGGAGAAGCTGTAGTTGTAGTTGGTGCAACTGTAGTTGTTGTTGGAGCGACTGTGGTAGTTGTTGGAGAAGCTGTAGTTGTAGTTGGAGCGACTGTGGTTGTTGTTGGAGCTGCTGTGGTTGTGGTTGGAGCAGCTGTAGTTGTAGTTAGAGAAGCTGTAGTTGTATTTGGAGAGACTGTGGTAGTTGTTGGAGCAGCTGTTGTTGTAGTTGGAGTGGCTGTTGTAGTTGTTGGAGAAGCTGTAGTTGTAGTTGGAGCGACTGTGGTAGTTGTTGGAGAAGCTGTAGTTGTAGTTGGAGCGGCTGTTGTAGTTGTTGGAGATGCTGTAGTTGTAGTTGGAGCGACTGTGGTAGTTGTTGGAGATGCTGTGGTAGTTGTTGGGGCGACTGTGGTAGTTGTTGGAGCGGCTGTGGTTGTAGTTGGAGCGACTGTGGTAGTTGTTGGAGCAGCTGTGGTTGTAGTTGGTGCAACTGTAATTGTTGGAGCAGCTGTTGTTGTGGTTGATGCAACTGTAGTTGTTGTTGGAGCGACTGTGGTTGTTGTTGGAGCTGCTGTGGTTGTGGTTGGAGCAGCTGTAGTTGTAGTTGGAGAAGCTGTAGTTGTATTTGGAGCGACTGTGGTAGTTGTTGGAGCAGCTGTTGTTGTGGTTGGAGAAGCTGTAGTTGTAGTTGGAGCGACTGTGGTAGTTGTTGGAGAAGCTGTAGTTGTAGTTGGAGCAGCTGTGGTTGTAGTTGGTTCAGCAGTAGTTGTTGTTGGAGCGACTGTGTTTGTGGTTGGAGAAGCTGTAGTTGTAGTTGGAGCGACTGTGGTAGTTGTTGGAGCTGCTGTGGTAGTTGTTGGAGCGGCTGTTGTTGATGCAATTGTGGTAGTTGTTGGAGAAGCTGTAGTTGTAGTTGGTGCAACTGTGGTTGTAGTTGGTGCACCAGTAGTTGTAGTTGGTGCAGCAGTAGTTGTAGTTGGTACAGCAGTAGTTGTAGTTGGTGCAACTGTAGTTGTAGTTGGAGCTGCTGTGGTAGTTGTTGGAGCAACTGTGGATGTGGTTGGTGCAACTGTAGTTGTTGTTGGAGCGACTGTGGTTTTAGTTGGTGCAAATGTAGTTGTAGTTGGAGCTGCTGTGGTAGTTGTTGGAGCAGCTGTAGTTGTAGTTGGAGAAGCTGTAGTTGTAGTTGGAGCTGCTGTGGTTGTAGTTGGAGCGACTGTGGTAGTTGTTGGAGAAGCTGTAGTTGTAGTTGGAGCGACTGTGGTTGTGGTTGGAGCAGCTGTAGTTGTAGTTGGTGCAACTGTAGTTGTTGTTGGAGCGACTGTGGTAGTTGTTGGAGAAGCTGTAGTTGTAGTTGGTGCAACTGTAGTTGTTGGAGAAGCTGTAGTTGTAGTTGGAGCGACTGTGGTTGTGGTTGGAGCAGCTGTAGTTGTAGTTGGTGAAACTGTTGTTGTTGGAGCGACTGTGGTAGTTGTTGGAGAAGCTGTAGTTGTAGTTGGAGCGACTGTGGTTGTTATTGGAGCGACTGTGGTTGTAGTTGGTGCAACTGTAGTTGTTGGAGAAGCTGTAGTTGTAGTTGGAGCGGCTGTGGTTGTGGTTGGAGCATCAGTAGTTGTAGTTGGTGCAGCTGTGGTTGTAGTTGGAGCAGCTGTAGTTGTAGTTGGTGCAACTGTAGTTGTTGTTGGAGCGACTGTGGTAGTTGTTGGAGAAGCTGTAGTTGTAGTTGGAGCGACTGTGGTAGTTGTTGGTGCAGCAGTAGTTGTAGTTGGTGCAGCAATAGTTGTAGTTGGTGCAACTGTGGTTGTTGTTGGAGCTGCTGTTGTTGTTGTTGAAGAAGCTGTAGTTGTAGTTGGAGCTGCTGTGGTAGTTGTTGGAGCGGCTGTTGTTGTGGTTGAAGAAGCTGTAGTTGTAGTTGGAGCGACTGTGGTTGTGGTTGGAGCAGCAGTAGTTGTAGTTGGTGCACCAGTAGTTGTGGTTGGAGAAGCTGTAGTTGTAGTTGGAGCTGCTGTGGTAGTTGTTGGAGCGGCTGTTGTTGTTGTTGGAGCTGCTGTTGTTGTGGTTGGAGAAGCTGTAGTTGTAGTTGGAGCGACTGTGGTTGTGGTTGGAGCAGCAGTAGTTGTAGTTGGTACAGCAGTAGTTGTAGTTGGTGCAACTGTAGTTGTAGTTGGAGCTGCTGTGGTAGTTGTTGGAGCGACTGTGGTTGTAGTTGGTGCAGCAGTAGTTGTAGTTGGTACAGCAGTAGTTGTAGTTGGTACAGCAGTAGTTGTAGTTGGTGCAACTGTAGTTGTAGTTGGAGCTGCTGTGGTAGTTGTTGGAGAAGCTGTGGATGTGGTTGGAGAAGCTGTAGTTGTAGTTGGAGCTGCTGTGGTTGTAGTTGGAGCGACTGTGGTAGTTGTTGGAGAAGCTGTAGTTGTAGTTGGAGCTGCTGTGGTTGTAGTTGGAGCGACTGTGGTTGTAGTTGGTGCAAATGTAGTTGTAGTCGGAGCTGCTGTGGTAGTTGTTGGAGCAGCTGTAGTTGTAGTTGGAGAAGCTGTAGTTGTAGTTGGAGCTGCTGTGGTTGTAGTTGGAGCGACTGTGGTAGTTGTTGGAGAAGCTGTAGTTGTAGTTGGAGCTGCTGTGGTTGTAGTTGGAGCGACTGTGGTAGTTGTTGGAGCAGCTGTGGTTGTAGTTGGTGCAACTGTAGTTGTTGGAGAAGCTGTAGTTGTAGTTGGAGCGACTGTGGTTGTGGTTGGAGCAGCTGTAGTTGTAGTTGGTGCAACTGTAGTTGTTGTTGGAGCAACTGTGGTAGTTGTTGGAGAAGCTGTAGTTGTAGTTGGTGCAACTGTAGTTGTTGGAGAAGCTGTAGTTGTAGTTGGAGCGACTGTGGTTGTGGTTGGAGCATCAGTAGTTATAGTTGGTGCAGCTGTGGTTGTAGTTGGAGCAGCTGTAGTTGTAGTTGGTGCAACTGTAGTTGTTGTTGGAGCGACTGTGGTTGTGGTTGGAGCATCAGTAGTTGGTGAAACTGTAGTTGTTGTTGGAGCGACTGTGGTAGTTGTTGGAGAAGCTGTAGTTGTAGTTGGAGCGACTGTGGTTGTGGTTGGAGCAGCTGTAGTTGTAGTTGGTGCAACTGTAGTTGTTGTTGGAGCGACTGTGGTAGTTGTTGGAGAAGCTGTAGTTGTAGTTGGTGCAACTGTAGTTGTTGGAGAAGCTGTAGTTGTAGTTGGAGCGACTTTGGTTGTGGTTGGAGCATCAGTAGTTGTAGTTGGTGAAACTGTAGTTGTTGTTGTAGCGACTGTGGTAGTTGTTGGAGAAGCTGTAGTTGTAGTTGGAGCGACTGTGGTAGTTGTTGTTGCAGCAGTAGTTGTAGTTGGAGCTGCTGTGGTAGTTGTTGGAGCGGCTGTTGTTGTGGTTGGAGAAGCTGTAGTTGTAGTTGGAGCGACTGTGGTTGTGGTTGGAGCAGCAGTAGTTGTAGTTGGTGCACCAGTAGTTGTGGTTGGAGAAGCTGTAGTTGTAGTTGGAGCTGCTGTGGTAGTTGTTGGAGCGGCTGTTGTTGTGGTTGGAGAAGCTGTAGTTGTAGTTGGAGCGACTGTGGTTGTAGTTGGTGCACCAGTAGTTGTAGTTGGTGCAGCATTAGTTGTAGTTGGTACAGCAGTAGTTGTAGTTGGTGCAAATGTAGTTGTAGTTGGAGCTGCTGTGGTAGTTGTTGGAGCAGCTGTAGTTGTAGTTGGAGAAGCTGTAGTTGTAGTTGGAGCTGCTGTGGTTGTAGTTGGAGCGACTGTGGTAGTTGTTGGAGAAGCTGTAGTTGTAGTTGGAGCTGCTGTGGTTGTAGTTGGAGCGACTGTGGTAGTTGTTGGAGCAGCTGTGGTTGTAGTTGGTGCAACTGTAGTTGTTGTTGGAGCGACTGTGGTAGTTGTTGGAGAAGCTGTAGTTGTAGTTGGAGCGACTGTGGTTGTGGTTGGAGCAGCTGTAGTTGTAGTTGGTGCAACTGTAGTTGTTGTTGGAGCGACTGTGGTAGTTGTTGGAGAAGCTGTAGTTGTAGTTGGTGCAACTGTAGTTGTTGGAGAAGCTGTAGTTGTAGTTGGAGTGACTGTGGTAGTTGTTGGTGCAGCAGTAGTTGTAGTTGGTGCAACTGTGGTTGTTGTTGGAGCTGCTGTTGTTGTTGTTTTAGCTGCTGTTGTTGTGGTTGGAGAAGCTGTAGTTGTAGTTGGAGCGACTGTGTTTGTGGTTGGAGCAGCAGTAGTTGTAGTTGGTGCAACTGCGGTTGTGGTTGGAGAAGCTGTTGTTGTAGTTGGAGCTGCTGTGGTAGTTGTTGGAGCGGCTGTTGTTGTTGGTGGTGCAGCAGTAGTTGTAGTTGGAGCGACTGTGGTTGCAGTTGGAGCATCAGTAGTTGTAGTTGGTGCAGCTGTAGTTGTAGTTGGTGCAACTGTAGTTGTTGTTGGAGCGACTGTGGTAGTTGTTGGAGAAGCTGTAGTTGTAGTTGGTGCAACTGTAGTTGTTGGAGAAGCTGTAGTTGTAGTTGGAGCGACTGTGGTAGTTGTTGGTGCAGCAGTAGTTGTAGTTGGTGCAACTGCGGTTGTGGTTGGAGAAGCTGTTGTTGTAGTTGGAGCTGCTGTGGTAGTTGTTGGAGCGGCTGTTGTTGTTGTTGGTGCAGCAGTAGTTGTAGTTGGAGCGACTGTGGTTGCAGTTGGTGCAACTGTGGTTGTGGTCGGAGCAACTGTGGTAGTTGTTGGAGCAGCTGTAGTTGTAGTTGGAGCGACTGTGGTAGTTGTTGGAGAAGCTGTAGTTGTAGTTGGAGCTGCTGTGGTAGTTGTTGGAGCGACTTTGGTAGTTGTTGGAGAAGCTGTAGTTGTAGTTGGTGCAACTGTGGTTGTGGTTGGAGAAGCTGTAGTTGTAGTTGGAGCTGCTGTGGTAGTTGTTGGAGAAGCTGTAGTTGTAGTTGGAGCAACTGTGGTAGTTGTTGGAGCGGCTGTTGTTGTAGTTGGTGCAGCAGTAGTTGTAGTTGGTGCAGCTGTAGTTGTAGTGGGTGCAGCAGTAGTTGTAGTTGGTGCAGCAGTAGTTGTAGTTGGTGCAGCAGTAGTTGTAGTTGGTGCAGCAGTAGTTGTAGTTGGTGAAGCAGTAGTTGTAGTTGGCAAAGGTCCATTACACAAACTCGTGCTACAACAGTTCGGTCCGCTAGTGACTGTTCCAACATTTGACATGAAAGGCAAAGAATTCAGTTCTTTCGCAGCTTCACATGAATTTGGAGATATGCAGCCCAATGCTTGATAGGATGATGTCCCATTATTCACTGGGGATAAAATCGCTTTCTTTAAATGTACACTTCATATAAAAAAATAACAGTTATTTGCAATAATGCCTTTCCATGTTACCCCCCAACCCCCCCCCCCCCCCCCCCCCCCCCCCCCCCCACCTGCACATACACACACATACACACTTATTCTATCATTCAAATTACATAACTATCTTTCATAATTTTTAAAAATCCATTTAGTTCTTTAACATGCCCGTCTTTTTGCAGGGTCATAGGTGTAGTGCATTTAAGAGAATACATCAGGATTTTTTACTATTATATTATTCATTTTCTATTTGAGTGGAGGTGTCTTCAACTTTCCAAGTCTCTCTAAACATACTGAAGAAAAAAACTTGCACAATAATATCGATGTCTATCACTATTCCTTTATTCATCAGTCAATATAGAAATATAGAAATGTTCTTTAAATATAGAAAAATTGAATTCCTGATCTACCATTAACCTTGAGTAAAATGTACAAATAATTAAAATAGTAGTTCTAATTTTTTTATTTATTTTATTGATTATTATAGATGGTTAACAGTCGATTTAAATTTGGTATGTATCTATAGGTACACGTTAAAAACTTACAAGTTGCTTGGAAGCAGTTACTCTCCTCTCCTGAACACTGTAAATCAGTGCATTCAGAGGTATCGGGGTTACAAACCACACAATTCAGGCCGTTAACTGTCCGAAGAGCAGAAGGGACTGAAATGCAAAAAACAAACAAATAACGTATTGGGAGAGAGAAAACAACATCCTGCAATGTCAAAATGTTGTTTATTACGACGGAGTATTAGGGCCAAACTAAGACAAAAAAAATTGGAAATTACGAGAATAAAGTCGTAAAATTACGAGAATAAAGTCGTAAAATTACGAGAATAAAGTCATAGCATAATGTTACAAGAATAAAGTCGTAATACTACGAGAATAAAGTCATAATATTACGACTTTATTCTCGCAACAATATGACTTTAATCTTGTAATTGTACAACTTTATTCTCGTAATATTACGACTTTATTCTCTTAACATTAGGCTATGACTTTATTCTCGTAATTTTACAACCTTATTCTCGTTATTTCCCAATTTTTTTTGTCTTAGTTTGGCCCTAATAATCCGTCGTAGTTTATGTTGTTTTTAATGCATATGATGTTTCTTTTCTTCACAGATTAGCTTACACTTTTACTTACAAGGTAGAGTGTGAGAGTTGCAGTCATCTGTGTCGCAGCACTGAGCAGATGCAAGAGCACTTGACAAACCCAAGTTGACTGAAAACGTCTGATTGCCGGGGCTTTTGCAAAGGGAGGGTGGTGAACAGTCCTTGTAGATTTGTGTTACTGGTGTTCCAGATGAAATGGCTGCAAAGTCAGAGTGCAGTTTGTTCATGTAGATGCAAAGCACACTTTACTCAATGGCACATGGATTATATTTCACTTTAAAATAAAAGAAATGACATGAGGAGAGGCGTACAGTACCTCGAATGGAAGCGGTAATGCACATCCTTGAGCAGTTCTTTTGTATTGTGGTTAAACATCCTGTATCCGTGCAGGTCAAACACTGGAGGGCTTCGGCTACAATCAGGAAAAGAATTATATTGTGATCATATTCATTCTTTTAAGAACCCTTTTAGGCAGAATATTTTTTTTATTCATAAAATGTTGATCTGATAATTTATTGTCTAAAATGTGCTCCATTACATACATATGATTTGAGGACAATTAGCATTGCAGATAAAGCTATTAAGCTCTTAGACAGTTGTATTTGATGTTTCTAGCTTCCTCAAGGCCTGGCAACTCAAGTTTTATTGGACAGGTTTTAGTTTTCTAGAAAATACTTGCCATTTTAAAAAGACTTTGGTTGTAATTTATTCAAACTGTTTTAAAGTTGTTGTTTTTTTTCATTTTTTAATGATTAAATATGCAATACAGTACAAACGTCTTTGCCACCTCTAGTTACTGTATGTTGTATTATCAAATACATACTCACATTCGTATTTTTTGGTTTCTTTAAAAGGATTTATTTTATTTATTTTTTTGTACATGTAAAAAAAAAAAAAACGAATGTTCGGTAACCGAAATTGTTCGGCCGAAAATGACAAAAAAAACACTTTTGGTGTTCGGTGGAATAAGTGGGGAAAAAAACGAACAATCAATAACAGCGTGTGATGTCGCAATAAAACAGCGAACAGCCTGGAGTGAGGGGTTGTAAACGCAGTGTTAAAGGCAGCAAACATGTCAACATCTCAGATTTTTACTTGGATGTGGGAAAAAGCCGAGGACACGAGAAATGATCCAGGCTGAGTTGGATTTGGGAAACCGCTGGTGATGGAGACGGTGACGGGACACACAGCAGAGAAAAGGTCGTACTACCGACGCGGTGGAGAAAACTCACTGTCTGATATGACCAGATCCTCCAAGAAAATAACCCAGATTTATACAATTATTATACAAGGCTTCAGATTGCGGAGATCTGCCCCACCACAACCCGATTAACTGGATTTGAACGAGAGAAAATGAAAAAGGATTATGATAAAAAACACAATAAGTACAGTAAGACAAATTGTGACTGGCGGGCTTTTCACTGCACATTTATTTGATTTATGCAATGGTGAAAAAATTGGCAAAATAAATGAAAAACTGCGAAGAACTATTGTTCGGTATTATTCGGTTTTCGGCCAAGTGTTTATTATTATTTTCGGTTTCGGTCACAAATTTTCTACTGGGGGTGTAAAACAGGTCCAGCATTCTGTGCCAGAAACCCACATTATGCTCCTCAATCGGAGGTTCAACTTTCCATCACACTCTCCTATCCAGAATGTCTGCACAGAAATGACCAGGGATGCTGAGAAGTTTGTTGTGCTAGTTACTGAAAAATAGTAACTAGTTACTGTTACTAGTTACTTCATTAAAAAGTAACGCAGTTAGTAACTCAGTTACTTAGACCAAAAAGTAATGAGTTACTATGAAAAGTAGCTTTTTAGTTAAAAACCATTATATTAAATGCTCCCATTAACGCCCCTCTAGCCTTCATTTCAGCAGGTACTGTATGGAGAATAATACAAACTTTTGATCAACTTGACAGTTTCAATTCATTTGCATTCACATCACTGAAATCTGCTAAATGCTGAGAACGGCCAATGAGCTTCAGCAGCAGCTGAAGAGCGGGAGCCTTTGATGAATCGTTCATTACAGTCTCAGATATAATCCATGGTGGCATGTCGTAATAAGAAGAAAAAAGAGCGACAACAACGACCCATAACTATTTTCTTCTCTGGTAAAAACACTCCTGCACCGCGGTTTTAGGAGAAAAAGACGCTACAGAGTCGGGATGCAGCGGCTCAGAAGAGCAGTGGAATACGTGCGAGGCGGTGCTGATCTCTGCAATTTGAAGCCTTTTATCATAATTGTAAAAAAAAAAAAGGTTGCTACTTAGCGGATATTTCACTTATCACGGGTTCTTTTTGGAACGTAACCCCTGAGAAAAACCAGGGATTACTGTAATGACAATATCTCCACGTTGGGAAACTCGCCTTCTCTTGGCTCATGACCGTCATGTTTTTGAATAAACACACTCCGTTTCCTCCGGTCTCCGCGTGTGGGGAAAAAAGCTTCACTGTAGCCAGAAATAACGGAGTAACGCACCGTTTGGTAACGGTAACTGTGTTACTGAATTTAAAAAGTAATGCGTTAGAGTATTAGTTACCGCAAAACTAACGGCGTTACTGTAACACGTTACTAAATAACGCGTTAGTCCCAACACTGACTGGAAGACACTCTCCAGTGCCCCTTCTTGAAAAGGGGAAACTCCATCCCTGTCCACTACTGCAAAAAGGAAGTATCTGCCATGTCCACACTATGTTGCAGAGGAATGTCAACCAAGACAGCCCCAAAAATTCCAGCGTCTTTAGGAACTCAGGTCAGACTTAATTCATCCCCAGAGCCCTGTCGCCACAGAGTCCTCTGTGACGCATGTAGCACCCTATAATGTAATAATTTACACCCTATAATGTAATAATTTACACCCTATAATGTAATAATTTACACCCTATAATGTAATAATTTCCTGAAAATGTAATAATTTCCACCCTATAATGTAATAATTTCCTGGAAATCTAATAACGCCTGAAAGATTTAATAAAATTTGCACTTAACTCAATCGAAAATGTAATAAAACCCAATAAAGTAATAACTTCACCAATAATGTAATAAAATAGCCTGACGGATATTGTAATAACACTTTTATCAATAATGTAATACCTTATTACATTATTGGTAATTTATTACATGGTACTCAAAGTCTGCAATTTAACCCAATAGTCATTATTATGTTTCAAATCCAGCGTATATAACATTCTTAGATACTTAAAACACAAAATGTAGAACTCTAGACTGAAAATGAACATATATGTATATCATTATTTGTCAAGTATTACATTATCAGTTTTGAAAAAAAAGACCCACCTAAAAATGTAATAAATTCCCAATAATGTAATAAGGTATTACATTTAGGTATTACATCGGTAAAAATGTTATTACAATATCAGTTATTACATTATTGGATTTTATTACATTTTCAAATGAGTTAAGTGCAAAATATATTACATTTTCAGGCGTTATTACATTTTCAGGAAATGATTACATTATAGGGTGCTACAACGCAGCTTCCTTTTTGGAAGACATCTTGGACAGACTGAGAAGATCCTTGGACTATTCCTCCACCAGCTAATAAGTCAAGATTAACTGCACCTGTCCTTTATTATATCATACACAGTATTGATGAGGCGCTGCTGTCCTCACTGGAGCTGACTGACAATTTCCAAGAATCCTCTCACTCCCAACATAAAGTCACTTTCCAAGCATCACTGAACTCCTCCCACACCCAAGACTTTGACTCAACAACTGACGTTTGTTTTTGCAATTGTTTTGCTTATTATATTTAGGGCCCGAGCACTGACAGTGCGAAGACCCTATTGTATTTGTAAGAGTTTTTTTCGTTTTTTTTTTTTTTCTTCTTCCAACGAAATGAGGGCCTTTTTTCCCCCTAAACGTGCCCCAAAAGTCACCAAATTTTGCATGCAAGCCAGGCCTGGCGAAAAATGTGATATTTAATGGTTTGCCTTAATGGGCGTGGCCTAATGGCTCAACAGCGCCCCCTAGAAAACTTTGTGCCTCAAGCCCCACAATACGGTTTGACGTACATGCACGAAAATCGGTACACACCTGTATCATGTCACAACTTAAAGAAAAGTCTCTTGGTGCCATGGCCGAAACCCAACAGGAAGTCGTCCATTTTGAATTAATCGTGTCATTTTGGCGCAATTTGTGCCATTTCTTCAGCAGTTAATACGGCCCGAACCGTAACGTGCACCCAGGTGTGTTATACATCAAAATGTGCGTCTCCATCCCTTGAAGATGGGCATTACTTTTCTCAGTCAAAAGCGTTACCGTGGCGACGATAGACGCCAAAAAGCGCGCCCCCCCCTTCATCTTCACCATTCTGCCATAACTTTTGAATGGTTTGATCTAAAGACTCGTGGGTGGTGTCATCAGACTCAGTATTGAGTCCTTGAACATAATTGGTGCAAATTATCCCCGCCCCTTCTTCTGATTGGTCAATATTTGATAGTCCCTATTTTCTGCCATAACTTTTGAATGGTTTGATATAGAGAGTCGTGGGTGGTTTCATCCACTAAATGTCCAGTTCTGAAGAATCTACATCAAGTCATACAAGCGTCCACTGCAGCCTGAACGTGCACAAGGGTGGAGGACCGTTCATCGCTGCTTGCAACTTTAATTATTATTATTATTATTATTATTATTATTATTATTATTATTATTATTATTATTATTATTATTATTATACATCACTAAGACAAATTATAGCATGCGTATTGTAAAAAGACAGTGGCCACTACTGTGTGTTCCTTTGTTATGGAATAAATAAGTGTATTTGACAGAGTTAAATGAGTTGAAGCAGCTCTGAAGAAGCCGGGTTGATACTGGGAGGTAAACATTCATCCGCCTGTGCCCCGCCTTCCCAAAAAAAATATCTCACTCCAAGCAAACTTGAATATTTGTCTTATTTCTAGTTAAAATGTCTCATTTTTAGTAAAATTAAATCTCATTACACTTAAAACAAGACTCATCACTGGAAAAAACAACAATTTTCACCTGTTTCAAGTAGATTTTCACTTAAAATAAGTATAAAAATCTGCCAGTGGAACAACATTCTTTTGCTTGTAATAAGAAGATAAATCTTGTCCCACTGGCAGATTTTTCTACTTATTTCAAGTGAAAATTGTCAAATAACAAGTTGTTTTTCTGGCAATGACTCTTGTTTTAAGTGTAATGAGATTTTTTGACATTTTAACTAGAAATAAGACAAATATTCCTGGTAAGATTTTGAGTTTTTGCAGTGTGAGAGCCCTGATGTACGTAGACCAATCAGGCTTGACTTTAGCATCTCCCTCCAAAGCCAGCTATCATTTTTTTAATCAAAATGTAGTCAAAAAACAGATTTAAATTTAATGAGCCATCATTTATTTGAAAAGTTTGTACAATAAACAATTATGCACATTCATCTTTAAATAAAATAGAATCAAATTTAATTAAATACAATAAAATGCAGAGGCTGAAGCCAAATATGCATAGAGGCAAAAATCTATGTATCGGTAGTCATCAAATGTCAGAAAACATTTAAAGTGAACCGATTTATTTTGGTTTTCACATAGCCGATTAAAATGTTTTGTCAATATCAGGGCCATTCCTAATAAAGGACCAATACTTAAGAGGTTTGTACAGTACTGTAGTTTTTAAACCTATGACAATTACAAATGACAAGTCTTTGACGTGCAATGAAGCTTTCTACCAGTCAGAGCGGAGTTTCCGGGTCCCCACAATCTCCAGACTCCAGATTTGCCATTTTTTGCCATAGTAAGTAAATAAGACAATAGAACACGCTTAATTTGACTATTTCCCTTCAGCGGGTTCATAAAGAGACCATAATTGGGGTTACCTGCGCTGGAAATCGCCCAGATGACAGTCAAAGAAAATATCAGCTTCATCACAAAGAACAGGTGAATGCAGCAGATTAGTTTTCCTGGACACTAAACCTCACGAGCTGGAGAACACTCTTTATACTGCACGTGTCACCCAAGAAACACGGGGCGTGTTTTTATTCTGTTTTTTCAGTGGACTTAAATAAGAACTCAGAAAAGTAAACTCAATCTTTCATGAACCTGTTTTAAGTGGTGACGCATGGGTAAAAACAGCAATGTTATTTTTTATTGTTTTCATAGCCTTTCTTGTATCAATACTTGACAAACTTGGATGAGGTGTGTTTCAAGGTGTGTTTACTAAGTCTTCTGATGCTTCCACAAAAGGGAAACAGATTGTATGTAAAGGTACTTAAACATATCACATGGGATTATACTTTGCTCTTCAACTCCAGTAACGTGACTGCAAAAGCCAGGTTTGATCATAATACAGGACTGTCTCAGAAAATTAGAATATTGTGATAAAGTTCTTTTTTTTCTGTAATGCAATTAAAAAAACTAAAATGTCATACATTCCGGATTCATTACAAATCAACTGAAATATTGCAAGCCTTTTATTATTTTAATATTGCTGATTATGGTTTACAGTTTAAGATTAAGATTCCCAGAATATTCAATTTTTTTTAGATAGGATATTTGAATTTTCTTAAGCTGTAAGCCATGATCAGCAATATTAAAATAATAAAAGGCTTGCAATATTTCAGTTGATTTGTAATGAATCCAGAATGTATGACATTTTTGTTTTTTTAATTGCATTACAGAAAATCACAATATTCTAATTTTCTGAGACAGTCCTGTATACTGATAAGGACAAAAAAAAATGATTAACTGATAAACCTTTAATTAAGGTGGAAGCGTAAAGTTGCAAAATCTGAAATCATTTTAATGACCTTTATGTGTTTTGTTATTTGTCCTTAGAAGGAGAGGGAATTTCAGGATTTCTCAACTCTTCTGTCTGTGTCTCTAGCTCAGTGTTTTGTTTCGCATCATTTTTCATATAAATATAAATTTATTGTATAACCACTATTTCTTAGAGCCATTTTCTTTTTTTTTTTTTTTACAAATTTTACAACTTGCTATTGTTTCATTCCCAGCATTATAATAAGCTACATGTTCCTCTTCCTCTGCTGAACTGCCTTCACTGCCAAAAACAGCCCCTCTAAAAATAAGCTGATATTCCATAAATCTAGTCAAACCTGTCTTACTTTAAGAAAAAATATCATTGTCAATTGTACTTGGCTAAGATGTCGTCAGAGCTTGTACCAAAGTATGTACTGTATCATATTTTGCAGTCACATGGGTGACAATAAGAATAACTTTAATAACGTTACTCATAATTGGCGTCAGCAGCAACAGCAGACATCCACGTAGGCAGGTGGAAGCAGCAACGGGATGACTGGGGATGGGGGGGGACCGGGACCGCAGGCCAGAACGCAGCTCCCGAGGCTCCGGCCTGCAAACTTCCACAAAAGAGAGAAAAAGGGGGGCCGGCACAAGGAACTACAGGAGCGATGGACAAAAATGATAGCTATGAAATATTTATAATAAATAAAAATGGAAATGGAGAAGAGAGGAAGGGAAGAGGAGAGGAGAAGAAGGGTGAGAGGCACCGCCCAGTGGATCATGTCGGTGCCCCCCTGCAGCATAAGCCTATAGCAGCATATCTACCACCAAGCTATATTTGAGACTAACTATTATAGTAGTTTATAGTTTATATTAAAGTATAGTTCATCTGCAAAAGACATATAAATAGTATAGAGATAAAAAAAAATTTAAGCTGCCAGCAGCGATGAACAGGCCCTCGGGCGTGCAATTTTCACCCATAAAGATCAAGGACTGAAAACTAAGTCCGATGACACCACCCATGACTCTTTATGTAAAACCATTCAAAAGTTATGGCAGAAAATAGGAACTATCAAATATCGACCAACCAGAAGAAGGGGCGGGGCTAATTCAGGCCAATGAAGGTCAAGTACTCAATACCGAGTCCGATGACACCACCCACGAGTCTTTATATCAAACGATTCAAAAGTTATGGCAGAAAGTAGGAACTATCAAATATGGACCAATCAGATGAAGGGGGGGCGCACTGTTTGGTGTCTATCGTCGCCACGGTAACGCTTTTGACTGAGAAAAGTAATGCGCGTCGTCACAAGATGGAGACGCACATTTTGATGTATAACACACCTGGGTGCACGTTACGGTTCGGGACGTATTAACGGCCGAAGAAGTGGCATAAATTGCGCCAAAATTAAACGATTATTCAAAATGGCCGACTTCCTGTCCGGTTTCGGCCATGGCGCCAAGAGACTTTTCTTTAAGTTGTGACATGATACAGGTGTGTACCGATTTTCATGCATGTACGTCAAACCGTATTGTGGGGCTTGAGGCACAAAGTTTTCTAAGGGCGCTGTTGAGCCATTAGGCCACGCCCATTAATGCAAACACTTAAATATCACATTTTTCATCAGGTCTGGCTTGATGCAAAATCTGGTGACTTTTGGGGCACGTTTAGGGGAAAAAAAGGCCCTCCTTTTATCGAAAGAAGAAAAATAAAAACGAGAAAAATTCCTACAGATACAATAGAGCCTTCGCACTGTAAGTGCTCGGGCCCTAATTAAAAACCATTTAAAAAAAGATTCTCCAAACTAAATTACATTACATCTCCCTGATGACAATCATTTTTATGTTGTGAATCAGGTCTGAATCTTATCATATAGAGAATCACCATCCAACTAGTTGACTGACGACTACAAAAGAATCCGAATCGGAAATTCATCAATTATTTTCCTTTCACAGGGATGCTGAGTTACCACTCAGGCAGGCGGAAATCATCTGTGTACGACACGTGCAGGTGTGACGCAGAATAGTTTAATAAAAGGAATTATTCATGACTAATTGTCCACACCCTGCGATGTATTGAGACAAAAACATACAATACCAATTTCTAACCTCAAGAACAGAAGGAGTGGCAAGGAGCAAAAATAACACAGAGCTGGTTCAAAAATATACCTGGGATTAACACTGCTTAAATCCTTTAAATAAGAGAAATAGAGAACAAACCCCTGAGGTAGGTTCTGTGTGTTGGAGCAAAAGCCAGAACTGTTCTAATGATTCTACAGCATTTTGATGTGTAAAATAAATTGACTTTCAACTAAACGTACATTTAGATAACACACTATAAAGCTTCAAACTAAATTGACATTTGCACTAAACTCGTTAAGCACAGCATTAATCTTAAAGTACTGTTACTTAAATCCTAGTGACATCTGCATCAGCAGCAGATCCATCACTGACGTACCGGTTTTCCAACGTTCCACACTCGGAGGAAGAGGAGAGGCAAACGTTTAACAAGTTTTGAAATAATGACATGCAATCAATCTCATTCCTTTAAACACTACTAAGGGAGTTTACTCAACCAAAACTAAAAACAATTTCAGCAACATTTGCTTTTTTTTTTCTGCAAGAGTTATTGAAAATGTGACCACCATCATTGCAATATATAGATTACAAATTCTAATTCTAATAATTATTCTTGGCTGTAGCAGGGCGAGTGCTACGGGGGCCCGACCGACAGGATAGAGAGGACACGGAGTTTAGTGCAGAACCCTTTATTAAACAGGATCACCGCCACACGTGCACAAGCACCTATCCCACAGATGCAGCAGCTTCCCAGTGTCAGCAGCAGCTCCTCCGCACCTTGCTGCTGTCCAGCCCTGCCTTATAAGGCAGGCAGGGTGGAGAGGCTGACGGGACACACCTGTGGCCGATCAGCCTGAGTGGCTGCAGCTCCTCCACCCTGCCACACACCCCCAATGCCAAACTCGTGCCGGGGTCCGTCCGGCTGAGCCTACCCCCCCCCCGCATCCTCGGAGCGGGAGAGGAAGACCGGAACCGCCGACTGCGTCCCGGGCCTTCCTGGCCCGGACGGCTACCGGGACCCGTCGGGAGGCCGCCCTCGGCGTCGGGCCGACCAGCGTGAACGGTCGGGGGGTCGTCCTCTGCGTCGGGCCGACCGCCGAGAACACCGCTCTCGGGACCGGGCCGATGGTGGCCTCGGGCCAGACGGTGCGTCCAGGACCACCCCCTCCTCCATGACGCGGACCCGCGCCGGCCGCTGGTCCGCCTCCAGGACCGCCTCCTCCACGGTGCAGCACTGCTCTAGAGCTGGTGTGTCCAGGACCGCCTCCTCCGTAACCATACCCGTCGCTATGGGCGGGCCATAGGGGGCCGGGCCCGCCCATAGCAACGGGTGTGCCCCCCCCACTGGGTGGGGGGCGGGGCACGTAAGAAACAAAACATTTTTTTATCTTTATTTTATTATTTTTTTGTTAAAAATACTAATGTTGCTTTCTTTATCACTAAAATATTAAAAATATAATGGAAGAAAGAATGGTGTGTTTATGTTTGATCAACGGCAACGTCAGATTACGACGTATACGTCGTAAGGCTATAGCCTACGTCATAACCATTACCGCGCCATTCGAATTTATGAATGAATCTGCTGCGGTCTAGTTTTTGCTGGCTTTCTATTTAGTTGACATGGATATACGAAAGTGGTTTAAAAATCCACCGACGATCAAATCAGAACCAACACTTCCTGATGTTGCCTGCGGAGGACAACAGTCTGAGCCAGACCTGGAGCCCGTTAGCAGCTCCGCAGAGCCCGACCCCGCCCCCGACCCCGCCCCCGGCAGCGGCCACAGAGCGGAGGCTACCGGCAGCCGGTCAAGTGCACCCCCGACTGGGGCAGTATTGGGGCCACAGCTGCCTGATGCATCTGTGAGTGATCTCGGCACAGACAACCCCAAACAGGTTGTCTTAAAAAAATACCCTGTCACAATGTTTGGCTCAAAAAAACGATCATTTTCCTCCAGCTGGTACTTAAACAGGGACTGGCTGGAATACTCCGTAGAAAAGGACGCAGCATTTTGTTTTGCTTGCAGAAAATTCAGATCATCGTCAGATGCGACCTTCTCCATAAAGGGATATAACGACTGGAAGCATGCCATTGAAACAGGCAAGGGCTTAAATAAGCATGGGGCTTCAAAGGAACACTTAGCGTGTGAAGCAATGTGGAGGGACTCTGACAAACGTAGGGAGACAGGAAAGGAGATTTCCACTCTCTTAAATTCAGAACAACTGGCTCGCAACCGGTATTACATGTCAGCAGTGATTGATATGATCGAGTTTTTAGTGGTCAATCAACTGCCGTTACGTGGAGATAATGCTGGTTTTGCCAGTGTGCAAGATGACAATAGCTCCATGGGGCTGTTCTTGTCTCTTTTCGAGTACTCCATGCGCAAAGACGCAGAACTGACGAGGATTACAAAAACAATCCCACAAAATGCACGCTATACCAGCCCGCAGATACAAAACGAAATAATCGAAATGATGAGCAAAATTGTGACAGAGGAAATAGTGAGAAAAGTCGGGGATGGCTGGTATTCAATTAAAGTGGATGGCACAAGGGATCCTTTAGGCCAAGAAAATATCTCCATTGTGGTGCGTTTTGTTGATGAAAACTGTGGTGTGTGTGAGCACCTCTTGGTGATGGCCACGTCTGAGAAAGGTGATGCAGAGACTCTGACAGGTGTGATCATTGATGAACTCACTAGCGCTGGACTCAGCACAGACAAAATTCTGAGCCAGGTTTATGATGGCGCATCACTCATGTCTGGCAGGCATGGTGGTGTGCAGAAATTGCTCCAAAACAAGCTGGGTCGCAACATACCATACATTCACTGCTTTAATCACCAGCTTCATCTGGTTGTGATTCATGCTATGTCCAGTGAAGCAGCTGTGGAGGATTTTTTTGGAGTATGCAACATGCTGTACAACTTCATCAGGAAGCCAACCGTCGCTGTGTTGTACAAAGGCGAGACCCTGAAACGTCTCTTGGACCAGAGATGGACTGGCCACTTGGCAACGGTCAAAGTTGTGGTGAAGAGTTTTCAGGACATTTTCACATTACTGACCGAGGTGGAGAACACACGAGGCCTTGGAGCGGAGGTACGCGTCGAGGCAACAGGGCTGCTCCGTGCCATTACGCAGCACAGTTTTCTGTTCATTGCGCACCTTGTCATGAAACTGTTGTCACTTTTTGAGCCGCCAAACAAACTACTACAGGCCAAAGATATGGACTTTTTCACTGCAGTAACTCTTGTGAATAGCGCTTCTGACTGTGTGAAGACACTGCGCACAGAAAAGGAATTTGCTGCGCTATGGGATCTCTGCGCTCCTCCAGTCACGGCCAGCGCGGCTGTGCCAGTGACCGGCCCCGGTCCAAGCAAGAGAAGACGCACTGTCAACAAGAACCTCTGTGGATTTGCAGTTGAAGAAACCATTGGGCAAGCACAGAGTGACATAGATGAAAAGAGCGAGTTCAAGAGGCTATTTTACAGTGTCATCGATGCTGTGCAAGGAGAAATGGATGCGCGTTTTGGAGAGCGCAGCAGCGAGCTCATAGGCGCACTGGCTGCTCTGGATCCAGAGGCCGAGAATAATTTCCTGGACCCATCAAAGGTAACCCCTCTACTGGAATTGGCTGGAGCTGATGTGGTTGAATCGGAATATGCTGTGGCCCGTGAGTTTTTGGCGAAGAAAATGACCGACACCCCGGTCCCCCCCGAAGATGGAAAATGGACAATAGCCAACATCCTTCGCACATTCAACTGTGCTCTCCAGGCTATGCCGACTGTTGTCACAGCATACACCCTTGCCCTAACTTTAGGAGCTTCCACAGCAGTGTGTGAAAACTCATTTTCCACGCTCAAAAACGTGTTCTCGGAGCATCGGCGCAGTATGCTGCACAGACGCAAGGCCCAGCTGATTCAACTCGCCTTTGAAAAGGACCTCACTCACAGGTTCAAGTCCCAGTGGAAGGATTCTTTGATGAGGAGGTTCAGCTCGGAGAAACGCCGCCTCCCGCTGTACTGACACAGGATGGAGTAATAAGAAGACAGCGCTGCCTCCACTAAAAGTAGGATCAAAGTGCGTGTGCCTGCAGGACTGTTTCAGAAAATTAGAATATTGTGATTTTCTGTAAAAACAAAAATGTCATACATTCTGGATTCATTACAAATCAACTGAAATATTGCAAGCCTTTTATTATTTTAATATTGCTGATCATGGCTTACAGTTTAAGAAAACTCAAATATCTTATCTCAAAAAATTAGAATATTCTGGGAATCTTAAACTGTAAACCATAATCAGCAATATTAAAATAAAAGGCTTGCAATATTTCAGTTGATTTTGTAATGAATCCAGAATGTATGACATTTTTGTTTTTTTAATTGCATGACAGAAAATAAAGAACTTTATCACAATATTCTAATTTTCTGAGGCAGTCCTGTATGTGTGCGAGCGCGTAATGGAAATGCATATCCCTCTGTTGACTGTTTTAAAATGCACCCGTCGTGTTGCTTTTTCAGTTTGAGAGACGATTCTGGTGTTACATATGTTGCATAGTCAAGTGTTTTGTGGATATTGCTTCAATGTTTTTGCTTCAATGTTTTGTGGATACTTTGATGTTATGATTAAAATTGCGAGGAATGATGCTATAGCTGGTCATATTTGCTGTTGGTTATGTTTAACGTGATTGTTGGAGCCAAAATACTTAGATTTATTTTGTTTTATTTAAACTGAATCTTGAATTGTCACCCCCTTTATGGTGACGTCATGTTTAGCCTTACCCATTATAACCTTCCTGGGTGGTGATTGCACGCAGGTGCGACAGGGGGAAGACAAACCGTGCAAGGTGTGCAAAGAAGACAAGACGTGCAAAGGCGTTCTTGTTAAGTTTATGTTTAAACAGTGGAATTACGTTTGTTTTGACTACTGCTGAATATGGAATAAATGGATTGGCATATCCGACCCGGATCCTAAGTGTGAGCGTTTGAATCAATTGAAGCACGCGTCCTAACAAAACCAACCCTGTTGCCCTGAGTATAGCCTATTGGTACAGGCTCTACGTGTATCAGTGCTGTGCGAATATATGGCTGAAGTAATGGTGTGCCCCCCCATGCAGTTGATATGCCCCCCTTAAGACTGAGGTCTGGCGACGGGTCTGTCCGTAACGTCGCCCTGCTCCGGCTGCTGGTCTGCCTCCACCTCCGCAGCCCCCTCCGACTCCGTCTCAGGAGCCATCGCCTGGCGGCCTGCAGCCACTGCCTCCCGGCCGGTCGGCTGCAGCCCCGCCAGCGCTGCCACGGCGAACCTCAGGCATGGTGCCGGGGTGGGCCGCTCCGGGGGTCCCACCATCTCAGGAGCCGTCACTTGGCCGCCCGCAGATTCTGCCTCCCAGCCTGTCAGCTGCGGCGCCGCCAGCCCCTCCCGCGCTGCTGCAGCAAACCTCCGGCGTGGCGAAGGGGTTGGTCGCTCCACGGCCACAAGCGCTTCCAGCGTCGCAAGCTGCTGCTTGCCCTGGTCACGGAGCAGGGCGGCCAGGTCCGCCATAGCATGGGCGAGCGCCCCCAGGGCCCGCTCCGTGCCTCCCTCCTCCATCCCGTCGGGCCCCATGTTGGGGGCCAGTGTAGCAGGGCGAGTGCTACGGGGGCCCGACCGACAGGATAGAGAGGACACAGAGTTTAGTGCAGAACCCTTTATTAAACAAGATCACCGCCACACGTGCACAAGCACCTATCCCACAGACGCAGCAGCTTCCCAGTGTCAGCAGGAGCTCCTCCGCACCTTGCTGCTGTCCAGCCCTCCCTTATAAGGCAGGCAGGGTGGAGAGGCTGACGGGACACACCTGTGTCCCATCAGCCTGAGTGGCTGTAGCTCCTCCACCCTGCCACATTGGCATTATCAGGATATATTGTTTTATAGTGTGTATTATTATATTATGTTATGAAATCTCATGGGATGTTAAACTATAGTATTATTATATTGTTATATATTATAGTATGGTGATATAATTTTGTTATATGTTATAATATTATAAAAATTATTATGTTATATTAGGATATTATATTATTATATTCTATTATAGTATTACATACATTTATATTATATCGTGCTATATTATATCACTCTATATGATAATTATTTATTTTTTTATTTATTTATTTATTTTTCAAATTAATATTCTTCATTTATTTATCTACTTTCATTATATTATTTACACACACACACACACACACACACACACACACACACACACACACACACACACACACACACACACACACACCTAGATACATATCATTGTAACTCAATGTCGTCTTTTGTTGCTGTTTGTACTGTATGTTAATAAAAAAAAAAAGAGAAAATGTGACCACCTGATTTGGCCAGAACCTTTAACAGTTTACCCTTTTATTTTTGGAGAACAAAATGGCTTAAAGGGATTTCATTTCGATAATGCTTTGTTCTTTCTTTTTCTGCATCGCTGGACACCACTTTTCATGAGAACTGGTTTAAGGAAGTGGAGTCTTTTTCCCCCCCAGTGTTTTACACCTCTCCCAGGAATAGTGAGTGATCGTGATGGGAAAGTGGTTGGAGGTGGAGATGATGATGATGATGAGATGATGACGCTGCATTGTTCTACTCTGAGTTGTAACCGTAGCCTGCAAATCTGAGTCACTCACGAAATGCCATATTCTAAGCCTGAGGCAACAAAAGTGACAGGATTATATTTTGTCAGTGTTAGCAGTAACTTCAGACAAATAATTGCTTTCAACCACATTTAATCAAATATTTTAATGTATATATAATGTTTGGTATTACATGGCATTACATAGGACAGCATAGTGGCTTAGTGATTGATACTGTTGTGTCACATCAAGATGCTCAAGTTTCAAATCTCACATGGGGCGTTTCTGTATACAGTAGTTTGCATGTTCTTCCTGTGCTAACGTGGGTCAGGCTGGCATGCTCAACGAAGCACACCTGGTTCTCATCCCAGACAATCTATAAAGCCTGGCCAAGACACCACGCCTGTGCCAGATTATTCCGTTGCAACTGGTATGGTAGTGGCTTCAGTTACTAGTGACTTTTGTGTACAGTCTTCACTCTTAATCATTCCTGGGATTTTGTGCAGATAACGGGGTGCCTCTCTGCCGTGCCTGATCAACCTGCGTGAGCTTCACCGTCTACCCGTGCTCGGCCGTGTCCTCCGCCACCTTCACCTGCCTCGTTCTCCGTTTTTGGAAATGCTGTGTTTACCAATAAATACGTTAAAACTGCCTTTGTCTCTGTCTCTGCATTCTGGGGTTCCAAACACCAAACCGATACGTGACAGAATAATCGGGCCAACAATGGACCCCGCAGAGACAGAAAGTTTTCGGCAGGCTCTGGCACTTTAAGGTGCTCGTGTTAGCCAACGAGAAAAGGCAATCCACGGAGTGATGGACTCTGTTCAGAACCTCACCGCCAATGTCTCCCAGCTCGGCAGTTGTCTGGATCCGATTGTCACCCAGCTCTCCAACCTGGCTCCTCACGGGAATACACAAGCCTCTTCAGCTCCCGCTGCAGTTCCATCAGCCCCTTCACCCAGCTTTTCCCGTGAACCCTTCATCCCCACTCCGGTCAGATATTCGGGTGAGCTAGGGACATGTAGCCAGTTCCTGCACCAGTGTTATTTTGTGTTCGATCAGCAGTTCCTATGCTACTGATAAGTCATTGTCATGAGTTTGTTGTCTGACCGGGCGTCCTCTTGGGCTTTAGCCATCTCCAATAATTCTGCGGTCATTCAATCTTATCACTCCTTTGTCTCAGAGATGCGGAAGGTGTTTGATCACGCGGTCCAGGGTAAGGAGGCTGGTGATCGGCTTCTTTCCCTACGCCAAGGTTCCGCTCCGGTCTCCCAATACGCCATTGATTTCCGCATTCTGGCAGCCAAGAGTGGATGGGATGAAACCGCTTTACAGAGCGTCTTTTTTAAGGGATAAGCTGATAAATCAAAGACGAACTAGCTGCAAGTGATGAGACCGAGTCTCTGGATGAACTGATTTCCTTAGCCATCCGTCTCGATAACAGGCTACGAGAAAGACATAGGGAGAGGATAGGAAGACCGGCTCTCCCCCCTCCAGCTGCTCGGACCAACTCGCCGTCTTCTGCTGCTCCACTCGACACCCCCCGGCACACAGTTCCAGTTCCAGCACCAGCTCCAGGTCCAGGATTTTCCTTCTCCCACTGCCTTGAGGAACCTATACAGTTGGGGAGGATGAAGCTCTCACAAGTCGAACGTGAACGCAGAATGAGGCACCGGCTTTGCATTTAGTGCGTTCAGTCCAGCCATTTCCTCGCCTCCTGCCCCCAGCTGCCAAAAGAGCGGGCTCATCAGCCACCGGAGGGACACTGATGAGCCGTACCACTTCCTCAACCACACCCTCCAGCCGGATTCAAATGCAAGGTATGCTATGTTTCCCTCAGAACTCTGTACCTGTGCAAATCTTGGTCGATAGTGGAGCAGACGACAATTTTATCGACTCTGAATTTTGTACCCAACCCAATTGGGATTTTGTACCCAATCTGCCCACAGAGACCCTCCTTGTGCCGAAGGCCGTTCTTGGCTTAAATGGACAGTTACTAGCTTGCGTCACTCACCGTACTGCTCCCTTGTCCTTCCAGCTTTCAGGTAACCACCTAGACCACCTCCCCGATGAACTCCCACAAATAATAGAGTCTCAGAGTAACCAATCACGTGCAAAAAATCATCTAGCACCTTCCTTGATAACCATGTCTGCCTCACTCAGCTGCACCCCTCACTGTGTATTTCTTTGTATAATTTGTATAATCTTTTGTATTTTTTTGTATAATTGCCCTGTAAAATTGTAAATAGGTTATGTTTATTTTTATTCAGAACTGTCCCTTTTTCTTTTCTTTTCTCTCTCTACCTCAAACTGCTGCACCTTAAATGTTTATACTGTTTATTCTGTATCATAGAAATACCACATTTGTTTTATTGTTTATTTTATTTTATCACCAAAGAGCGAAATTACCGGAGTCAAATTCCTTGTTGGACAATGTTCGAACCTGGCCAATAAAGATGATTCTGATTCTGATTCGGATTCCATCATCAATTGGAGTACATTCTGCCACTCTCACTGTCTACATTCAGCCATCCCCTCAAGGGTCCCCTCATCTCCTGCGCCCCCAGACCCCATAAAAACCCCCAGAAAAACCTTAAGCCAAACAGTGGCAAGAAAAACTCCCCTTTAGGAGGAAGAAACCTGGACCAGGACCAGGCTCATAAGGGGGGACCCTCCTGCCGAGGGTCAGACTGGGGGTCAGGGACGTCAGCAGCACACAGCAGTCATGTGGAAGCAACAGCGGGATGACCAGAGGGATGACCAGATGAGTGGAAGACAGCTTTCAACACTCCACTCGGCCACTTTGAATATTTGGTCATGCCCTTCGGTTTAACCAATGCCCCAGCCATTTTCCAAGCACTCATTAATGATGTTTTAAGGGATATGCTTGACATATTCATGTTTGTATACCTGGATGACATTTTGATCTTTTCCAGAGACGTTGATGAACATGTGCAACATGTGAGTCTGGTGCTGCAAAGACTATTGGAGAACAGACTTTTTGTAAAGGCGGAGAAGTGCGATTTCCATGCCGCTTCAGTCAGTTTCCTTGGTTTCATGGTGGAGAAGGGACTGTTGAGGGCGGATCCGGCCAAGGTACAAGCAGTTGCTGAGTGGCCGATCCCTTCCACCAGAAAGCAACTGCAGAGGTTTTTGTTTTTTTTTAACTTCTATAGGAGGTTCATCCGCAATTATAGTCAGGCCTTTTCACCTCTGCACCTGTGCTTACCCATCCAGATCCCTCTCTTCAGTTTGTGGTGGAAGTTGATGCCTCCGACACTGGCGTTGGTGCTGTGCTCTCTCAGCGTTCCCCTAAAGACCAAAAGATTCACCCCTGCGCCTTTTTTTCGCATCGGCTCTCAACAGCAGAGAGGAATTACGACGTGGGCAACAGGGACCTACTGGCTGTGGTCCTCGCTCTACAGGAGTGGAGACATTGGCTGGAAGCGGCCACACACCCTTTTGTGGTATGGACAGACCACAAGAACCTCTCTTACCTGCCAGTCGGCTCGACGATTGAACTCACGCCAGGCTCGGTGGGTGCTGTTCCGGGGTCGCTTCAAGTTCACCCTGACCTACCCTGGTTCTCGGAATATTAAAATAATATTTTAGAGGAGGAAGATTTTTTCTTTCATTATGCACTTTGTGAAAAAAGTCAAAATGTTGAGAATAATGTTGAAGTACAATTTAGAGAAAAAAGTCGAAATGTTGAGATTAATGTTGAAATGTTGTTGAAAAAAGGCGAAATTTCGACTTTATTCTTGAAATTGTATTTCAACATTAATCTCGACATTTCCACTTTTTTCTCGAAGTGCACAATAAAAAAAAAATCTTCCCCTCTCCAATATTTTTTCTCCTGCATGGCCCTAATACTCTTCCGTACAAATCTTCGTTAACAGAAATGTTGAAATGTAATATTTAATCTACACATTTTTACAGCATTGGAAAACGTTCAGAATGTTTGTGTCATGTTTGTCCTCCTACAGAAACCATATTAAAACAAAAAATATATTTCCCTCCCCCATCTATTTCCATTTTCAAACATTTTTGAAAAAGCTCCAGGAGCCACTAGGGCGGCGCTAAAGGGCCCTGGGTTGCCGACCCCCTGCTCCAGACCCTTCTGATTGGAAACCAGTAATAATACATGCTGTAAAAATCAAAACAAGTCAGTGTTGACACTTCAGGGGATGAAAACCTATAAATATTCTGTAGCACGGCGAGTGCTACGGGGGCCGACCGACAGGACAGAGGACACAGGTTTCAGTGCAGGAACTCCTTTCATTCTCCAGAACACACCGCCACACGTCAAGCAGTACCTTCACAGGGAGACGAGAACCTCTTTCTGCTGTGCAGCCGTGCCTTATCAAGGCAGGCAGGGTGGAGAGGTTGATTGGGGCCACCTGTGCCCCAAGGGGGGGGTGACGACATCCACTGCCAATCCAGGAAGCAGGAACACACGGAAACACACGTCAAGCACTGGAAATCTGCAACAAAAAACCACAAACAAAACACGAAACCGGCACGGAGCCAACCAAAACAGCAACAGCAATCGACCTAAATCTTGAGATCTGATCGCAGTCTGAGCTAAGCTACCGCTACCGATACCTAACCCCAAAAACTAGAGAGCCAGCATGCAGGTGAACAAGCCAGTGTGTATGTCTATGTGTGTGTGTGTGTGTGTGTATGTATATGATCATGCGTGTGTGTGTGTGTGTGTGTGTGTGTGTGTGTGTGTGTGTGTGTGTGTGTGTGTGTGTGTGTGTGTGTGTGTGTGTGTGTGTGTGTGTGTAATAAATCAAACAAAGCTCTACCTGAAGTGTATCTATAGTGGGGGAGGGGGGGGAGCAACCCCGCCACCCGCGAGACCAGAGGCCGACACGGAAGAGCCCGGAAACCAGGCCACCGACAACCCCACAGAGGGGAGAAGCAGGAGGGAGGCAACCCACCGCCTGCGAGGCACCCCCCCCCCCCCACCCTGCCACATATTCTATAATATGTTTTTTCCCACGAGGTGAATATCTGGACTGAAACTGAGCGCTTCTACGTTACCAAGAATAAGACTTCAGAGATAAGCCAGATTTCAGTAGATTTAATCAAGCTGTCAGAATTTACATCACATTGCGTCACTGGAGGTGATGAATCCGCATACCGCGATGACGTGCAACAGCTGACTGCGTGTTGTAAAGAAAATAACTCCTGAACACATCCAAAACAAAGGAGCTAATTATAGACTTTAGGCGAAACAAAATGGACATTCAGCCCGTTAACATTGGTGAGACCTGTGTGGAAACGGGTCAGTGACTTCCGCTTCCACGCGGTCCACATAGAGCAGTGGTTCCCAACCTTTTTTCCTTGTCCCCCCCCTACTTGTGTCTAACACCAGCCGGGCCCCGTGACCCGTACGCACTAGCACCAAAAAATTTAAGTGATTCATTACAAATCTTTAATTTAAAAAATGAACATTAATTATGTTTTTTTGATACTTTTCTCTTTGGTTTACCCTGTATACATACGACTTTGTTTTCCTTGCCTTCATTTTGTGTCACCAATGTATAAAATATGCACAAAAAATAATTGCAAGGACATAAAAATATTTCTGAAAAATTAATATGAGAGCAAAAACATTTTGCCTTTAACAACCTGTCGGAGTAGTAGTATGATTAAGTGTTGAATATCTCGACAAAAAACAAAAATTATTCAAAGACGGACATTCTGTCCTACTATACTTATTGTATTTTTTTTTCATAATCATTTTTCATTTTCTCCCGTTCTGATCTCCGCTATTTGAAGCCTTGTATAATAATTGTAATAAAAAAAAAAAAAAAGGTTGCTACTTCGCGGATTTCACCTATCACGGGTTACTGTATTCCATTATGTGTGTTATTACGAAGTTTTGCGCCCCCCCAGAGATCTCTGGCGCCCCCCCAGGGGGGGTGCGGACCCCAGGTTGGGAGACACTGAACTAGAGGATAAACTGACCTGGAACGAGAACACCACACAGGTGGTAAAAAAGGCACAACAGAGACTCCACTTCCTGATAATCCTCAGGCTGCTCGTGTCTTTTTACCGCTCCACCATGGAGAGCATCCTCACCTGCTGCCTCTGCTCATGGTTTAGCTGCACAGTGGCTAAAAGGACTTAGCTCCAGGGGGTCACCAGAATGGCTGAGAAGGTCCTAGGGTGCTAACCCTCTCCCCACACTTGTGGACCTTCACGGCTCTTACTGCCTCAGGAGAGCCAACACCATCATGGAGGACTCATCCCACCCGGGCCACTACCTGTTTGAGCCACTGCCGTCAGGAAGACGCTACAGGGCCATCAAATCCAGGACAAACAGACTGAAAAACAGCTTTTTCCCAACCACTGTCAGAGCCATAAATGCCTCAAACATTCTGTATATTGTTTTTATATTCTTTTTATATTGTTGTGTTGGGCTACCGCCCATGTGAACATATGACGATGAATTCATGACATGTGCGATCGGATGAACATTTCATGATCATCAAATTCCGGTGAAAGCCAGACGTCGGCCTTCTTCCTGAAAGCAAGAGTTTTACCGCCCCTGCTGCTAACTTCCTGGCCAGTTTATGACCCCCGCGGCCTGGCTCGAGATGGTCCGCTTATGACCCCCGCTGCACGGCCCCAGATCAAAGCAAGCAGAGAAAGTCCCCCGGAGCCAGGACTAAGGTTTATGACACCTAAAGGGGGTCAAACACAATGGAACCCCAGAAACCAACAGGGTTCCTGCCAGAGAACAGACTCCCTGGGGTTTATGACACCTGGGGGGGGGTCGGACGCAGCGGAGCACAAAGCCAGGCCTCTGCACGACCAAAAAAAAGGGGGGCACTGCCTGCTGGCCAGTCCCGCCCCAAAAAGACTATAAAGATGAGCAGCCTGACGCCCATTCGCTCTCTTCCACACCACCTTTCATCGGAGCTGGATCTTTGGCTCCGGGCCAAGATCCCATCTCCTTTTCTCCCGCCGGCTGGGGGGAGGCGTGAGGCCCGCATCGGATCGAGCCCGCCGGTTGGACCTGCGGTCCACGGAGCCGCGATCCCCGGAGGATCCCTCCGGCTCCCACTTAACTCTGTCCTGTTTAAGTTTTACAGATCCGAGCTCACGACGCCCACGCGCTCCCGGCCATCAGATTGGGACACCGCTGCGACTGAACGCTCCGACTGAAGCCCCTTTCCCCGTCCGAGCCCCTGTTTACTGATCGCGCAGGAATCGGGACGGTTTCCTGGGCGGTGTTGTGCTCACCCATTTGGCCATGTGAACTCTGAACTTATAAATGTATGTTTACATTTTGTGAATGTGTACATTCAACTTTGAAATGACTCAGCTGAAAATCGGCTGTAATGTGCCTCCAAAAATGGCAGCCTGGCCAGGAACTACAACCCCCAGCATGCCTTGCGTGGGGGGGGGTGGCGCCTACAAGCGGCGCGCATCCAATCGCAATGAGGCACCGATGACGTCACCGCAGCGCGCGTAGGATCAAAACGCAACGCTGCGCGTTCATCGCTCTCTTTTTTCTTTCATCAACCAGTGGGTCAGTTCGTGCACCTTTGGCTCCGGGCCAAAGGGACCACGGCCTTCCCCCCCCCAAAGGGGGGGATCTGCGGCGTGGTCTGGCCGGCGGATCAGCGAGGGCCCGCGGCGCAGACAGCGCCGGCTGCATCTCTTTCCTTCTCCACTAGATCTCATCCGAGCTGGATCGTTTGGCTCTGGGCCAAGATCCCATCTTCCGTTCTCTCCCCGGCTGGGGGGAGGTGTAAGGCCCCCATCGGGCCGCTCCGTTGGACCTGCAGCCCGTTGAAGCCGCGGTGCGCGGAGCCGCCCCCATCAGCTCTCGGTCTCAACTTTTCATCCAGAGTCCTGCTTCACGTATCCCCGGTCCCTGGGAGCTGGAAAGGGGGGGGAAGCCGCTTCGAAGCTCGGCCCCGGCCCAGGGTGAGACCCGTTCCTCTGCTCTTAAACTTCACCTGAAAGGACCTGTGGACAGCCTGCCCCGCGCAGAACCGAGACGCATCCCGCCGCCCGTCCCGTGGCCACGCGCTCAGGCCGACGGGCACCAGCACTCAGAAGAAGTAGACTGGCCCCGCGCGCCCCCGAGACGACGTGATAGCCTCCGGACCGGGGCTGGAGCGCCGGCTGCTTCAGCTGTACCCCCGTCCTCTCGTGATTCCAGAGTCAGGAGGAGGAGCGGGAGAGGCGGGAGGACTCTCTTGGATCGGACTCCGACCAAAGACCCGGCAGGAACCCCTGATCGGCACCCGGAGACCGGAGGAGGCGTGAGGTTTTGAGACCTGGGTGTATGAGTTTAACTGGGAGTGTTACAGAGCTAAATCTGTGTTCAGAGCTGAGATTACATCAGCATCATTATAAGGACTGTTTTCATTAATTTGTAGTCACTACTTTCTGCTAGTCATTCATGTTTTAAAGCGCTGTTTTCTGCCGTAGTCACGTTTAAAACACCGGGAGTAACATCCGGTCTAGATTTGCACGTGGCTTAAAGAGGGTTCCGCCATCTTTAAAATACGACCCTCTAAACACTGCAATATTTTAAACTGTACATGTTCGTGATATCATTTTTATTATTGCTTTGATTTCTTTTTTTCATTCCATGCATTTAACTTTCATGTCATATTTTTCTATTGATGTTTTTCTAGTTAATTAATTGTTTTTATAATACTTAAGTTCTGCCATCGGGATTTATTGGGTATCCATTTATCATCTTTTGACACCTGTATGTAAATAAATCCTGATTGATTTTTAATGAGTGGTTGTTGTTATTTCATGCAAGATTTGGTCACAAGTTGATTTGTTTAAGCAGAGCCTAGTGTTCGGATATCACGCCTTCATTGTTATTCTGTAAGATATAGTAAGATTTGCTGTTCTGCAGGATAATTCAAATCATATTGAGACTGATTTTCTGCTGTTAAAAGTTATCATTTCCCTAGATTAAGGCCTAGGGTGGTGCCCCGAGGATTTTATTTATCATATTGATCATTCAATTTGGTAAATAGTCAACTTTATTAATTATTAATAAAATTATTAATAACCCTTCGATAACTAATCAGCCAAGCTACCTGAGTTGCACAACAGCGGACGGCCGGCATCTCGCCCGGTTGTGAGCTTTCCCGGGGCCCGGACGGCCGCGCGTCGGCGACCGGCGAGCAGGGACGCACGGCAACGAATGACCGGTCCCCCGCCGCGCCTAGGAATGCGTGAGAGCCTCCCTTGGTCCGGAAGCAACGCCCGGCACGAGGCGGCCCCGCCGCTGTCTAATCCGTTTCAGGGGAAGGGACGGGACGCGAGAGACTGACTGGGAAGTTCCCCAGCAGGACCGCGACCCCAGTCGACAAAGCCCGCAGGCACCCGATCCGGATCCCGAGGAGACGTGAGCTCATGAGTCCTGGTGATCAGTAGGACTTAAGAGCGGTTCAGAACTGAGTGTGAAGTCGTGAGCCCTGGTTATCAGTAACTTGGAGCGTTTCAGAGCTAAATCTGTGTTCCGAACTGAGATTACCGCATACACCATCATCATTGTTATCATTATCGTGTTGATTATTTGGTATTCGTTGTTTTCTGCCGTAGGCACGTTTTAAATGCTGCGTTTGCCATCTGGTCTGATCGCACGTGGCCCAAAGGGGGCTCCGCCATCTTTAAATACCACAGAAGCCCCGCCAGCTTTAAATGCTTGAACTGTAGATGTTCTTTATCATCTTTATTATTGCTTTGATTTCTTTTTCATTCCATGCATTTAAGTTTCATTTCATTTCTATTGATGTTTTCTGGTTAATTAATGGTTTTATAATAATGTAGTGTGCCATCAGGATTTATTTGGGTATTTATTTACACCTGCTTTGATACCCGTATGTAAATACATTCTGATTGATTTTTAATGAGTGGTTGTTGTTGTTTCATGCAATTTTGGTCACAACTGATTGTTTGAACAGAGCCAGTGCTCGAACTGCACGCCTTCAACATTATTCACCAGTAATAACAGCTCTTACTGTGTTCTGGTGGATAATCCCTATTTTGAGACTGATTTTCTGCTGTTAAAAGTTATCATTTCCCTGGATTAAGGCCCAGGGTGGTGCCCCGATGATTTTATTTATCATATTGGTCATTCAATTTGATAAATAGTTGACTTTATTAATTATTAATAATTATTAATAAAATTATTAATAACCCTTCGATAACTGATCAGCCAAGCTAACCCGCTGTGGCACAACAGTTGTTTTTATATTGTTTTCATATTGTTTTATATATTTATTGTTAATATTGCACTCTGTTTTTTGTTGTACTGAAGGCCTGCACCCTACCTTTCGTTGCACTTGTTACAATGACAATAAAGAGAATCTTGAGTCTTGAATCAGACGTCTCGATGCAGAAATGAAACAGAACAAAGGAAAACAGGATGATTTTAAGACATAGACGATGATTAATTCTTATGATTCTGGTAGACAAGTCAATGTAACGTCGGAGTGGATCTTTTAGGGAGGAAGTGTCCGTCTGCAGCCTCTGCACTCGGGCCGAGGCTGGAGGCTACCGGATTCCTGCCATCATGTGGATCCACCAGTTGGCCTGCACGGTCCAGCCCAGCCTCTCACACTCGGAGATCTGCTGCAGGAAGTGCTCCTTGGCCTCGGCCTCCGTCTGCTCCTGCTGCAGCGCCTCCCGCAGGTAGAGCAGGTCCTCGGCGGCGCTGAGCTCCGGGATCCCCGTCAGCAGCATGAGGGAGAACAGCGTCACCAGCAGGCGGGAGTGGGAACGCAGCAGCAGGTAGGCCTGGCTGCACGTGTCCTGGTGGAGACACGGGGGACGGGGGGCAGGAGGGGGAACAACAGCTGTTAGTTACGTTCAGTCGTCGTGTGTTACGCTAAAGTGAATGAATGAAGTTTATTCAATCATGACAACACAAAAAGAACACCAAAAAACATTGTGCAGAGCAGTGACATTTCACACAAAACCAATGATCATGTGCAGTGGCGAAACAACTCAGCACCGGGCCCCGATGCAAGATCATTAAACCGGGCCCTGCCCATCACAATGTAAAACAGACATGCTGTGATTGACGCAATCTCACAGCAGATGCATCACCATTCAAATGACAACGGGCACTACTGACAGCTTTAACCCTTAACACAACCACAGCACAGATAGATATGTTTAAAAAAAAATCCCATATATATAGCACATATAACCAACAGCATAACGCACACAGTGCGCCGGTGTGAGACGGAACACCGGCAGTGCCAACAGCTGAGAATAAACCCACACAGCGCACAGATCGAAATTTGGTGGCACGGCGGCACACCACAAATAAAAACATCATAAACACGCATAAACACAAACAAACTAGTGATACACTATCACTATAACAAATATTAATAATAATGGGTCATTACTTACAATTACAGTTTGACTTTCCGGGCCTTCCGCTGGGCAAAGTCATTAATTAATTCCTGACAACAGTTCAACTCTCAAGCCTGAATTATGGTTCCGCGGCGTAGGGTACGCGGCGACGCGCGCCGTACGGTGTGCGTCGCCGCGTACCCTACGCCGTAATCTGCGTTGGTGTAACGCGGAACCATAAATCAGCCTTAACTCCTTTCCTCTCCTCACTCGCCAACTCTTCCTCTACGCAAATATGGGTTACACATGCGCACTACACACTGCATCATCCGAGATCATCTATGAATTAAAATTTTTATTTAAAGTAGATATATCTTTATAACCAGCCCATAACATTGATGTAAAAAAAAAAAAAAAAAAAAAAAAAAAGTCCGCACGTCCCCAGGTCCTGCGCGTGCGGGCCCTGGACACGTGCGGGCCCCTATGCAGTTGCATTGTCTGCATATATGGTAGTTTCGCCACTGATCATGTGTTTAACAATGACTGAAAAGGCTGCGCTAAAAACGATAAATTCCCATTGATGAAGTTTTTGTGTAAAGATGATTTATGGTTCTGTGTTAAATCCACGCACAACGTACGTGAAGGAAGGAAGGAAGGAAGTAAGGAAGGAAGGAAGGAAGGAAGGAAGGAAGGAAGGAAGGAAGGAAGGAAGGAAGGAAGGAAGGAAGGAAGGAAATGAGCCTGAAAGAAAGAAAGAAAGAAAGAAAGAAAGAAAGAAAGAAAGAAAGAAAGAAAGAAAGAAAGAAAGAAAGAAAGAAAGAAAGAAAGAAAGAAAGATTCCCGTTGATGATGTTTTTGTGTAACAAACATGGCGGATCTGAGAGTGAGATAGATTTATAGTTACAAAGGTGGAGTTGAATTGTATTTTTTTATCATAATTTTTATCGTTATCGGGATGCCAGAAATTATCGTGATACATTTTTTAGTCCATACCGCCCATCCCTATTACCAACTTTCTTTTTTTGGCTACCAACCTCCAGAAAACCAAAGAGACAATAGAAAAACAAAGAAACAACAAAAGGCAAAGAAACATTAACAGATAGTCAATCGCACTTATAAGCTTCAAAAATAGCTTTACAAACCATTTTCTTAAAAACCACCTTGCATCTTTCCAGAATTTAACTCCTTTTCATACCTTTTTTAGATTTTTGTACATTAAAATTGCAGACACTTCTAAGAACCTCTGTATTGAGTCAGGGAGCATTTTTGATTTTGCTCTGAACATAATTTGCATGATTTTATAATAAAACAAATCATAACATTTCATAACATGATAATTTAGAAAAAGTGGCTCTGTGTGAGCATCGTAATCAGCCTTATTGATGATATGTATGGCTCGTTTTTGCAGTTTTATTATTGAATTTAAGGTGGTTTTAAAGGTGGATCCCCACAATTCCACACAGTAAGATAAATAGGGAACAATCAATGAGTAGTAGATCAAATGCAAGGCCTTGGAATTCAGTACATTTCTGGATTTATACAGGATTGCGAGTGATTTTGAAATTTTCCCTTTAATTTATTCAATGTGTTGTTTCCATGTTAACTTTTGGTCGGTGACGACCCCAAGGAATTTAGTCTCAAAAACCCTTTCTATATCAACATTACAGATTTTTAATTTAATATTACCATCACTTTCATTTTGATTCCCAAAAACCATACATTTTGTTTTCCTAATATTTAAATATAATTTATTAACATCAAACCAGACCAAGATTTTCCAGCTCCCTTTCTACACAACACAGAAGTCTTGCACATTCTGATATAACGCCCCCATGTGGTCAGAGGGGATGTTACTAGTTTGAATAGAATTACAGGAAGTGTAAACCCTTTCACAATAAAAGTAAAAAGTGGTCAAGAATTTTAAGATAAGGTCATTTGAGACAGGTATTGGTTATGAATGTGTTTTATTTGATTTCCTTTCTATGTATTTATGTCTGAGAATGATGGTGATTTAGTTTTATCCTCTGTGTTTGTGACAAAGGGAGTTGTGTCTATTATTGTTGTGTTTGTCATATATAATGTATGCCTGTTATGTATTAAGTGTTAATTTGTGTGTGTTGGACCCCAGGAAGAATAGCTAATGATGTTGCTAATGCTAATGGGGATCCTAAATAAAACAAACAAACTGCATAAAGTGGCTTTAAAAGCTCTGAGCTTTAGCTTTGAATTGGGATTTAATTTGCTGATTCTTTTCATTGGACAAGAATATTTAGGTTTTTAAATACCTGACATGTTTCTGCGATTCGTTCCGTCTTCATCAGAGTCAAAGAGTGTGTGTGTCCCAACAATTTATCAGCTGATGTTAAAGGAGGCGTGACTCACCTGTCAGGTCTGACAGGTGAGTCACGCCTCCTTTAACATCAAGGCAAGTTTATTTGTATAGCACAATTCAACACAAGGTGATTCAAAGTGCTTTACATCAACATTAAAAGCAGCAAGACACAAATAAGCTGTCAACATTGAATTTTAGTGCGTAATTTTCCTGCTTGCTGCCCTGCCTGTCATGTTGCCTATTAGTTTGTCTAGTCATTATGTTGCTTTTTGTGCATGGCTTTTTATTCTGTGTTTAGTGCTTTGTTTTGTTTGTTTTTGGCCTGTTAGTGTGTTACTGTGTCTTGTGTTATTAATGTTGATGTTACTGTTGCTGCTTCATGTTGTTTCTGTTTTTGTGTGTAGCAATTGTCTGTTGTTGAGTTTATGTTAACCTGTGTGTTTATGTATTTTAGCTTAGTTTTTACCTTTTAATCTCTATTCTGATATAGCCTTTTTATTCGGAAATGTTTTATTGATTGTATCTAACAATTCTTTCTTTTAGGTTGACTATTTTTACACCAGTCCAGGGACAGCAGATGCAAAATAGCCCTTTTGGCTAATTCCGGCACATTTTACATTGGTTTAAATGTGTTATTAATGTGCATTGTCCCTGCAATCTAAACCTTTAAATAAATAAATAAAATAAATAAATAAATAGTAAATAACACATAAAATGAAATAAAATGATAAGAAAAGAGGTAAAATAATAAAAAGCACAAGTTGTTAAAAAGTAAGGGCAGTAGATTCAGCAGGTTCATCTCATTCTCACAATGGCAAGAATTACGTTTGTATACGGTCAAAACGTACAAAGACCGGGTCAAATACATTATTACACAAGTAACCTGTGCCAATTTGTGCGGTGAATCAGACCAGCTGATAAATGACGGGTCACACACACCATCATGTGACTCTGATGAAGGCAAAAGGAAACATGTCAGGTACCATATTTTCCGGACTATAACTCGCGTTTTTTATCCATATTTTGGCCGGGGGGGCGACTTATACTCCGGAGGGACTTATGTGTGAAATTATTAACACATTATTACCGGTTTATCATTTCACATGTTATTTTCACACTAAATCACTAGAGGGCGCTCTAGGAAGCGCCGCATCTTCCTCCTCCGGAGTTAGCGGAGTTGTTTAAAAGTGACACAGAGGACGAAGATTTCATTGGATTTTAGTTATTCTGAATAACTCTTAATATGTTACGTTAACATACCAGGCCCCTTCTCAGTTGTGTCATGAAACGTAAGCAAACCGTACAATTATTCAGCCTGTTGTTGCCTCTATTCTATTTTTATTTTAAATTGCCTTTCAAGATGACATGTCTGTTCTTGGTGTTGGATCTTATTAAATATATTTCCCCCAAAAATGCGACTTATACTCCGGTGCGACTTATATATGTTTTTTCCTTCTTTATTATGCATTTTATGGCTGGTGCGACTTGTACTCCGGAGCCACTTTTACTCCGGAGCCACTTTTAGTCCGGAAAATACAGTATTTAAAAAACCTAAATATTCTTGTCCGACGAAAAGAATCAGAATCAAGTTAAATTGTAAATCCATGGACACAATGAACTTTATTAAATCATTTAATTGGGATTTTTAACCATATGAAGCATGACGTCTAGGACTAAAAAAAAAACAAATCTTAACCCGAAACATTCAAAACGACACACAAAGTGAGGCGTTCTTACCCGGAACCGCTGGAAGTAGAGGCTGTTGCGACCTTTGACCCGGCCCATGACGTACAGGAAGTCGGGCGTGAGGACGAACGGCACGCGCTCCCTGTTCACCCCCAGGAAGTGCTTCCTGTTTCCCAGGATGTGGCCGAAGTCGATGTGGAACAAGTTCCCTACAAACCCGGCGAAAAGAGAGATTAAGGTTCTTTCTTTACATTTTTTTTTTCCATTTCCGTTTTTATTCTTATTTTCCCTCTGGTTTTTGGGGTGTTTGATTTGTATAGGTCAGTATGGAAGAGTATTAGGGCCAGGCAGGAGAAAAATAAGAATAATATTTTAGAGGAGGAAGATTTTATTTTCATTATGCACTTCGAGAAAAAAAGTCGAGATGTCGAGAAAAAAGTTGAAATCTCGAGAATAATGTTGAACGATAATTTCGAGAAAAAAGTCGAAATGTTGAGAAAAAAGTCAAAATGTCGTGAATAAAATCGAAATGTTGAGAAAAATGTCGAAATATCGAGATTAATGTTGAAATACAATTTCGAGAAAAAAGTTGAAATGTTGAGAAAACAGGCGAAATGTTGAGAAAAAAGTCAAAATGTCGTGAATCAAGTCGAAATGTTGAGAAAAAAGGCGAAATTTCGACTTTATTCACAAAATTCTATTTCAATATTAATCTCGACATTTCGACTTTATTCTTGAAGTGCACCATAAAAAAAAAATCTTCCCCTCTCAAATATTTTTTCTCCTGTATTGCCCTGATACTCTTCCGTAACGACAGTGCTGTGTGAGTGAGGTGGAGATGTCAATTTCCCAGAGGGAACCTCCCAAAGGGATCAATAAAGTTGTCGGAATCGGAATCTGAATCTCAAATCTTCAAATATATATTTATTTTCTTGGTAAAAACCAAAGATAAATCAATAATCAGGGTTCATGACTCCTTGGCTCGGCCGGCGTACCCTGGTCCGTGATCATGATGTTGTCGTTGTGCCGGTCTCCGATGCCCAGCACGTACGTGGCCACGCAGTAGCCGGCGCACGACTTCACAAACTTCTCCACGGTCTTGTAGTGCTGCGGGGAAACGAGAGCACGGATCAGAGGACGGTTCTCCTGGAGGGGAGGGGGCTAGCTAGGGTCGCCAACCGTCCCTTGAAAAACGGAATCATTACGTATTTATAAACTAAAGTACACTGTATGGAGCTGAAAAGTACAAAAGTGTATTGCATTCACTTGAAAAATCTGGACTGTTTTCTGAATTAACGAGATAATTATCTCAGAGTTCCGAGAAAAATTTTAATAAAAAAAAAATCTGCTCTGTTTTTCTGAATTAACGAGTTAATTATCTCAGAATTCTGAGAAATGTTTTAATGAAAAAAAAAATCTGCACTGTTTTTTTTAATTAACGAGATAATTATCTCAGAGTTCCGAGAAAAATTTTAATAAAAAAAAAATCTGCTCTGTTTTTCTGAATTAGCGAGTTACTTATCTCAGAATTCCGAGAAAAGTTTTAATGAAAAAAAAAACTGCTCTATGTTTCTGAATTAACAAGATAATTATCTCAGAATTCCGAGAAAAGTGATCCTGGAGAAAAGTTGCAATGTCCAGCAGAACAGAATGGGCTTTCCGTCGGAACAACCGCAAAGTCCTGAGGTGCCTGCACAAAGTCGACAAACTAATAACAATACCATCTATATAACTTAAAGACAAGAGTATCTCCCAATGTTTCAAACCAAAAGCAAAATAAATACTACTAGAGTTGGCAACCCTAGTGCTAGCCCCCCCCATCCCACTGGTAACCATGTGAAGGAGCCCAACGCAGGAGACTGGAGACGTCTCCATCGTCTCACCATCACACACTCAAACCTTTCTGTACTCACTATTTCCTGCAGCGGACCCTTGGACTTGAGCCACTCAAACAGAGCATCGTTCCTGAAGGCTCCCGTCGTTCCTCCATGGCTCCTCTGGACCGCTGCGATGGTCGCTGCGTTCCTCACGACCTCGATCATTCCTGCAGAGGGAACCGGGTCAGCAGGAGTTCCTGGAGCTTCTCAGGTCGTTCATCTTAAAGGGGACCTATTATGGCATCTAATACCTATTTTAAACAGGCCTTGAATGTCTTACAAACAAGCTTTTGATTGTTTTTGCTAAATAAATTAGAAATTCAGCCTCTGAACCATGTCTTTATCTTCCCATTCTCTAACCTCATTATCTATGCAGGATTCTGAGTGGGCGGGGCTATGATAATGAGCTCTGTGCTGATTGACTGCCTGAATGACGCGATACACCGCTACGGAAACATGGAGGAAGCTCCGGCCAGTGGAGTTATTTTCACCGTGTCCTAACTGTATGCGATGCGAGCGTCAGTGTCAAAATCAATTCCATGTCTTTATTTTCTATTGGACTGTCCTAACTGGCCGCAGCGACACAGCGTCGTTTTGAGCTGCACATTTGTCGGGCGTCCTGCTTCTATTTTCTTCCTGTCGCTCGCGTTGAAAGCCGGTTGAAAGCGCTGTAGGAAACAGTCATGATGAGGAACGGCTGATCCAGTTAGTTGAAATGAGAAGTTATCACTATGATTCCTCCTCATTTCACTACAACCTCATATGGAAACTAGCTGAACTAGGATGGAGCTGATGTTCTACAATCATGCAGGATCAGGACATTACTAGGTTTGGTCTCGGTCTGGAGCTGAACTGGTCCTGGTCTTGATTCTCTCTGGTCCTGGTCTCGGTTTAGCGGGTCATGACTACAAGTCCAGTTTAACTCCAACAATCTGACTTCATGCTGGTACCTTGGTTGTGTCCCGTGGAGATGCAGCCGTAAGGAATCAGGTTGAGGTCCAGAGACTTCTGCTTCCAGATGGAGTCCATCACCGCCAGAGTCTGAGGAGGCAGACGCAGGTTCAGGGTCATCGTTACCCCCATAACCCCCCCCATCTGGACCAAGGTGACCCGGTACCTGGATGACCAGCATGTCCTGCCGGAGGTCGTCCCCCTGCTTGAAGATGACGCCCACGGGTGGGGGGGAGGTGGGGGACGGCATAGGACTGAACTCCAGCCACAGAGGCTTCTTCTTGCTGGCCATCACTTTGCACTTCTCCAGCTGGGAGAAGGAGATGAAACCAGAGCAGATCTGAAGAGTTTCATCACCAGAACAACAGTCGTGGACAAATATGTTCCAAGAGAATAAAAATGAGGAAGAATAAAGAAATAAAAACCTATAATGGACTCAAAACAGTGATGAAAAATTAATAATAATAATAATAATAATAATAATAATAATAATAATAATAATAATAATAATAATAATAATAATAATAATAATAATGACTTGGTTTTATATAGCGCCTTTCAAGGCACCCAGAGCTTTACAGAGATCATTATTCATCCATACACATTCTCAGCTACGTTTGTAGCCACAGCTGCTACGTTTGTAGCCACAGCTACTCACGGAAGCGTGGCTGCCATATCAACCAAACGGCCCCTCCGACCACCACCAACATTCATACACATTCAAACACGTTCACAAGGGGGAAGGTGGGTAAGGTGTCTTGCCCAAGGACACTAGGACAGCAAACTGGGACAGAGCGGGATTCAAACCGCCAACCTTCCGATCATTGGACGACCCGCTCTACCACCTGAGCTACTGCCGCCCCAATTACTCAGACGTCGCTTTTGAAATGTGGTCAACAGAATGGACAGAACGACAGAACAATAGAAACGGACTAATGAACCTGGTCTGGACCAGTTGTGTTGGACCTCTAGAAAACCTTTAGTGTGTCCTGTAACAAACGTCTCAGGTGTCTTCAGTCAGTCTGATGGTTTAAAGGGTTAAAAGTCGTCCCTCTGCTGTTTGGTACCATGGTGTCCACCAGCTGGACCTGGACCAGAGACACCAGAGGAGACAGTTGTTGACCAGAAGAACCTTCTAGACCAGCGTGTAGAAGGCTAGAAGACCGTTTCCAAGCAGCTGGATGTTACCATGACAACAGCTGGACATTTCATCCAGAAGTTCAGGCTCCATCAGCATGTGGAACATGGAAGAGGCTCGGTTTTGTTCTGGAGCTGCTTTGTTGCATTTGGTACCAGGGGTCTTGAATTGGTGCAGCTACAATGAAGCCTCAAGACCACCAAGATGTTCTGGAGACAAATGTCCCGTCCAGAGTCAAAGACCTGTCATTTATCAGACATCACTAATGTCTTGGATCAACAAGGTCACTAAGCCCCGCCCACAGAGAGGGAAGTTATTTCCTCTTTGGCCACAACCCTTCAGGTACAGCTGGTCAACAATGGCAAACTAGTCGCAGTAACTACTTGGATCATTTCTCATGCTACACCCGACCAATTCTTTTGGCTCCGCGGTTCAAAATCACTGTTGTACAGCATAAACAGATAGAAGACACGTTTGTGGGCCAGAGACGTCCCACGGCTCATAAACCAGTCCCAGACTCGAGCTTGAGTCTTGGTTGGAGTGTTGAATCTGAGTCACAGCCGGTGTTGAAAGATCTGGGGCCTCATCTATAAAGCTTGCTTGCGCAGAAAAAGCGGCTGAAAGTTGCGGAAGCCGCCATCTACGCAAATCCTCGGATCTAAAAAGAAAAAACTAACCGAAAAATCTGCGTATCTTTACGGCAACCAGGACCCTCCCGTAAGAATTTACTTAAGACACGGGGAACTGGCGACGCAGGCTGTGAGGTGGTGAAATGAAGCCAGATTCATGTCATACTCTTAATAATGTAATCACATATCACAACATAGGCCTATATCAGACTTATAATAAAATAGTGCTGATAACGGAGCAGGCGGCGGGGGGGGATGCCGCTCCGAACCCACTACTCAACGCCGAGGAGGAAAAAAGAAAGTGTTCTGATTAAAATAAGGAAAGTTGGACTATATAACAATTGCGTTCATAAGGATAAAGTTTTAAAAAAAATAAAAATTAAAGAAATAGTCCCTTCTCCCCGTGTGTGTCTGCCTGTCATGCACGGGTACGTGTGATCATGTTGTTTACTTTTAAGCCGGAATTATGGTTCTGCGTCACACCAACGCAGAGCCTACGCCTTAGTGTCCGGCGTAGGTGCGCGTAGGTGCACGTCGCCGCGTACCCTACGCCGTGGGCTCTGCGTTGGTGTGACGCGGACCTTAAATCAGCCTAGAGCAGCTCTGAGGGGAGACGGGAGGGAGGAGGGGGAGCGGGGGCTGCCGGGCTGTCATCCCGAGTGTCTTGATGATTTGCTGAGCCTACCGTTAGTTTTAAAACTGTAAAAAGTGGGGGGGACAAATACATCATTTTGAAAAGTGGGGGGGACATGTCCCCCCTGCCCCCAGTGGAAATTGCGTCGTGCGATCGTGGCACTAACGGGCAGCAACGACGTGCTGCCACTCACTCGCTTTATTTTATACTATTTATATACTTTTTCTACTTTTACTGTGACCACCGAATAATCTCGTTTCACTGTCCTCTCTCCACATCATCCACAACATCTAGATCTCAGATCTCAGTGAAATTCAGTGGCACCGTGGCTCGACACGTTCATTCATTCTGACGCAGTCATCCCAAACAGGCTGCAGGAAGCCACTGCGCATGCTCAGTAGGCTCATCCATATGGATTTATGGGCGTGGATATGGGGCGGACTCAGCTGCGCAGCTTTCCAGGTGGACTGTGATTCATAAAGGGAACATTGCGTGGAAGTGTGCGTGCACGCGGTTTTATAGATCCGGATTTTTTTTTGCGCCCGCCATTTTCGGCTTTTGGGCGTACGTGCACTTTTAGTATGAATCCTACGCACTCCATTTTAAATGAGGCCCCTGGTCCACATCTGGGGGGTTTGTGGTCGAGTTTAGACAGACACACTCACCATCTCACACAAAATTGAAGTTCAGGCAGACTCACACCCTAAACAAGCATACTTGCATTTAAAAAAACTACTATAATTTGCATTTAATCTGCCAACACAGACAGAAAGTGGGACCCACCAGGATTGAGCCCACTTTCATACGGGGGTCCAGGGGCAGCAGGAACTCGTTGGGCAGGTTACTGTTCCTCAGCAGCTCCTGCAGCTGCAGGGGGGCTACAGGAAAAGTAGAAAACAAGGAGAAACATGAGCTGAATGCTGCAACAAGTGCCAGAACGAACCCCCACCAGCGACATACATATTATCCATGTAGAAGTAACTGACAGAGTGCCTGGTAGGCGCGGAACAATAAATCACAGTATCGTCTGCATAAAAGTGAAAATTTGCCTCAGCAGCATTTTGATAAAGACAATCAATATAGATAATAAAAAGTAAAGTCCCAAGGAGTGAGCCCTGAGGCACACCATTTTTAATATTACAAAGGCTGGAGGTGACACCATAAACACCATAAAGTATAAACAATACTTAACGTATTTCAGTACAGTAATGTCCCTCTCAGACGTTTCCCACCTGAAGAGGAGAGGTTGTCGGGGTAGAGCCTCTTGATGTGAGCGGCCACTTCCTGCAGGGCCTCCACGGTCTGGACCTGCAGGGTGAAGCCGTCCACCATGGCCTGGCCGCAGCCCAGCAGGTAGGCCTCCAGGATCACCGCCATGCGCTGCCGGAAGAACGGGCAGCCGGCCACCTCGCTGCGCACGTACCAGAAGAAGAAGTGGCCGATCCGCTTGCTCTGCGGAGAGACGTGGGAGCGGGTCAGGATTCAGAAGAGAGACCTGGACCGGTTCTGGTCAAACCTGATCACTGCCCAACGTTAGGGACGTAATGTCTAGGGACGTCCTACAGCGGACTAAGAAGTCCCTCCGGAGAATCACATAAAGGGCAGGAACAAACAACTGGTTGTATTTTCCTTCCCCTAAAACATCACAAACTCTCTCCAGAGCCAACGATATCAATGAAAACTGCTCTCAGCGGGTCGAACTGCTGCCACCGACCCATCAAATCCTGAACTGCCAGAATCACCAACAGCTTTATATACTTTACCAATCATTGTCAGCAAAAAACACAGCTCTACAACCATTTAGAGCTGTGTTTAACTTGATCAACATGACTAGTTTATAGTACAGACTAACTTTAACTGAGTTTAACTTGATGAACATGACTAGTTTACTGTAGCTAAATAACTTTAACTGAGTTTAACTTGATCAACATGACTAGTTTACTGTAGCTAAATAACTTTAACTGAGTTTAACTTGATCAATATGACTAGTTTACTGTGTCTATGTGTATTTATTCATCTATTACGTGTAGGATTACAAGTCATTATTTCTCTGTGTACAGAGACAATAAAAGGCTTTCTGTTTCTGATCCCTCTCCCAAGACTCCTTGAACTTTTCTCCTTGGTTCCCAGAACTAAAACATTGAAGAAGAAGAGTTGTTCTACTGTGAAATTAAAAAGAATATAGGCTTAAAATGTTTGCTATGTACAAAATGTCCCGTGTTGTAAAACTCACCCGGAGAGCTCTTTGGATTAGGAACCGAGCGAGGAAACTGTCGTGGTAAGGTTCCACTTTCAGGGTCTGCAAGGGCAATAAAGCACAATAAAGACTTTGATCATGAGCTGAAATCCTTCACGTGGGTCGGGTTAGGGTTAGGGTTAGAGTTAAGGTTAGTGTTAGGGTTAGGATTAGGGTTAGGGTTAGGGTTAGAGTTAAGGTTAGTGTTAGGGTTAGGGTTAGAGTTAGGGTTAGGGTTAGGATTAGGGTTAGGATTAGTGTTAGGGTTAGGGTTAGTGTTAGGGTTAGGTTAGGGTTAGGTTAGGGTTAGGGTTAGGTTAGGGTTAGGATTAGGGTGAGGGTTAGGTTAGGGTTAGGATTAGCAAACGTACCTGCACCAGCTGCAGTAGATACTTGAGTACGTCGTCGTTGGACATTCATTTGGATCGGGTTAGGGTTAGGATTAGGGTTAGGGTTAGGATTAGGGTTAGGGTTAAGTTAGGGTTAAGGTTAGGATTAGGGTGAGGGTGAGGGTTAGGATTAGCAAACGTACCTGCACCAGCTGCAGTAGATACTTGAGTACGTCGTCGTTGGACATTCATTTGGATCGGGTTAGGGTTAGGGTTAGGGGTAGGGTTAGGATTAGGATTAGGGTTAGGGTTAGCAAACGTACCTGCACCAGCTGCAGTAGATACTTGAGTACGTCGTCGTTGGACATTCATTTGGATCGGGTTAGGGTTAGGGTTAGGGGTAGGGTTAGGGGTAGGGGGAGGGTTAGGGTTAGAGTTAGGGTTAGGATTAGGATTAGGGTTAGGGTTAGGGGTAGGGGTAGGAGTAGGGTTAGGGTTAGGATTAGGGTTAGGGATAGGGTTAGGGTTAAGGTTAGTGTTAGGGTTAGAGTTAGGGTTAGCAAACGTACCTGCACCAGCTGCAGTAGATACTTGAGCACGTCGTCGTTGGACAGCTCCTCCAGCCGCTGCACTGCCAGCCTCCGGACCGTCTCGTCGGCGAAGTCCATGCTCAGCAGCTCCAGGGCCACGGTCACGTCCAGCTCTGCAGGATCCCAGTGTCCCAGCAGCCAGTGCACCTCGTCCACCACCCGCCGGTTCATCCAGTCCACGCTGCGCAGGAACTGGGGCAGGTTGGACGCGTAGTGGACGCTCTCCTCCCGGAACCTATAGTCATTTAGAGTCATTTTTATGTACTGTATATAATTGGAGGTAAATATATGAACCAGTGTGTATATAGCATATCTACTCTTATATAGTTATTCAAGTATATTGTTATACCATTGCTGTCTGTTGTTCTTTATTATAGTAAAGTAATGAAAATGTAATACTATACATTATAATAACTTCTATTATTACATACTGTACATGCATAGTAGCACAACTAAATGCCGGGTGTTTGTTTTGTTTTCTTTTGTTTGCTTCGATTTGTTTAGATTTTGACTATATTTATATATATATATATAATTGAGTATTATATCACTGTATTGAACAGTTATTAAAGTAGGTATGGGTGTTTTATAAGAATGTATGTAAGATTCAGGGGTTAGATTTTATAAGTTTTTACTTCAATCCTACTGCGTTTCGAACATGTTGGTGGATCCATGAGGTCTGACCAAGAGCTGTACATACACACATATGTATATGTGTATATATATATATATATATATATATATATATATATATATATATATATATATATATATATATATATATATATATATATATATATATATATATTTGTATTCTGTTTTTTTACTTTTTTGTACTCTTTTTTTACGTAAGACTATTAGGGCCAGGCAGGAAATACAATTTCAAGAATAAAGTCGAAATTTATAGAATAAAGTCGAAATTTTAAGAATAAAGTCGAAATTTCAAGAATAAAGTTGAAATACATTTCGACTTTGTACTTCAACATTAATTTCAACATTTCGACTTTTTTCCTCGACATTTCGACTTTTTTCTCGACATTTCAAGTTTTTTCTCGAATTGTACAAAGTAAAAATGTCAAGAATAAAGTAGAAATGTCGAGATTAATGTTGAAATACAATTTCAAGAATAACGTCAACATTTCGTGAATAAAGTTGAAATTTTGCCTTTTTTCTCAACATTTCAACTTTATTCACAAAATTTTGACTTTTTTCCTCAATATTTCGACTTTTTTCTCGAAATTGTACTTCAACATTAATCTCGACATTTCAACTTTTTTCTCGACATTTCGACTTTTTTCTCAAAGTGCATAATGAAAAAAAAAATCTTCCTCCTCTAAAATATTATTTTAATTTTCTCCTGCCTGGCCCTGATACTCTACCGTACTTTTTTAACATGCATGTTCGAAGTCTTCAAATAAAAAAAAAAATCAAATAGAAAAATCTAACCTTTGCAGGCAATGCCTCTTTGTGTTGAAGACGGGAGACTGGGACCTGAGCGTCACCGCGTTGGCCGACGGAGCCTGGAGGGTTTTCCCCCACACATTGGGCTTGGAGAAGGTGGAAGGTGGTGAAGAAGAGTAAGGGACACCGGCAGGGACATCAGAGCCGGCCGAGGGAGAGTCCTGTACGGGGCTGTCAGAGCCGTCGTTGGGGCAGCAGGTGTTGGGGAGAACCACCGGGTAGCTGTACTGGTCCAGCAGGATGCTGACGGCCATGGACTCAGAGACGTCCGGGTTGGTTGCAGAGGACAGCTTGTCCGCCTGGTAGGTGATGGCCTCCTCGTCCTGGTCGGGGTAGCACCACATGTGCAGGGTGTGGGGGCCCTGGCTGAGCACAGATCTGCAGGGGTGGAAAAATAAAAACATTTTGGAGCTATTTTTGACACAGAAAGTGTTGTGAGGGATGAGAATGGAAACGGACCCTCTTTGGTGGATATGTGGCCAGGTTTAAGCTCAATCTGATCCTAAAGAGATGAGCTTTGAACCGTGTCTTAAAAAAAACTCCTTGAACTCCTGTGACTTACTAAAATTTTACATCAAAATACATCAAACCAAACCAAACAAGACACCACATTTCAATCAAAATGCCAAAAGGTTAGTAAGTGGGTACTTTCTCAAGTTACTTCTTACTTTTTGTTGAATGGATAAGATCCATGACCAGTAGATAGTTTTTATTCAGTTTATACACAAAAACAAAACAAATTAAAGCTGCAAGCAGCGATGAACGGGCCCTCGCACTCACGGCCACCGCCCCCCATAAGCATATCAGAAACGACACCACCCACGACTCCCTATGTCAAACCATTCAAAAGTTATAGCAGAAAAAAGGGACAACCAATCAGAAGAAGGGGTGGGGCTAATTCAGGCCAATGAAGGTCAAGGACTCCATACAGAATCTGATGACACCACCCACGACTCTCTATGTCAAACCATTCCAAAGTTATAGCAGAAAATCGGGACAACCAATCAGAAGAAGGGGCGGGGCTAATTAAGGCTAACGAAGCTTAAGGACTCATTACAGAGTCCCATGACACCACCCACGACTTCCTATTTCAAACCATTAAAAAGTTATAGCAGAAAAAAGGGACAACCAATCAGAAGAAGGGGCGGGGCTAATTCAGGCCAATGAAGGTCAAGGACTCCTTAAAGAATCTTATGACACCACCCATGACTCTCTGTGTAAACCATTCCAAAGTTATTGCAGAAAATCGGGACAACCAATCAGAAGAAGGGGCCGGGCTAATTTGCACCAATTATGGTCAAGGACTCAATACCGAGTCCGATGACACCACCCACGACTCTCTATGTCAAACCATTCAAAAGTTATAGCAGAAAAAAGTATTCTAGGGGGCGCTGTTGAGCCATTAGGCCACGCCCATTCATGCAAACCATGAAATATCAAATTTATCCCCAGGCCTGGCTTGGTGCAAAATTTGGTGACTTTTGGAGAACTATCAAATATGGACCAATCAGATGAAGGGGGCGCACTTTTTGGCGTCGAGTGTTGCCACGTTAACGCTTTTGAATGAGAAAAGTAATGCGCGTCGTCGCAGGAAGGAGACGCACATGTTGATGTAAAAAAAACCACACAAATTGCTGACAATAATCTTTGCATTGTTCTGGGATCGATCCCACGATCTCCCACACGAAAGACGGTGACATTACCGCTGAGCCACGAATCAACTTGGCCATTTTCTGACTGACTGACTTAGGAGATACCAACATACCGATGTAATCTGAGTCCCGAATTGTTTTTTCGTAATTTTTAAAATATTTGTAAGATATAAATATTAGTAAAACCCCACTATTTGTTCTTTTGTGAATAGCATGTTCCAGTCTTTACTTCCTAGACACACACACTGCATGGAAGGGAGCGTTTGATTTATTGTTCACGTAACATTACTTTTATTTTTTCACAACCAAACCACGCACTTTATTTATGTCATTTGCACCGGGCAAGGACAAAAAAATAAATGATTCCACCAAAATTCCAGAGATTTTTGTGGTTGGCTGACACATTACCAGCATATTTCAAATATGTCAAACCATTCAAAAGTTATAGTCAGAAAATATGGACAAACAATCAGAAGAAGGGGCGGGGCTAATTCAGGCCAACGAAGCTTAAGAACTCATTACAGAGTCCCATGACACAACCCACGACTTCTTATGTCAACCCATTCAAAAGTTATAGCAGAAAAAAGGGACAACCAATCAGAAGAAGGGGCGGGGCTAATTCAGGCCAATGAAGGTCAAGGACTCCATAAAGAATCTGATGACACCACCCACGACTCTCTGTGTCAAACCATTCCAAAGTTATAGCAGAAAATCGGGACAACCAATCAGAAGAAGGGGCGGGGCTAATTAAGGCCAACGAAGCTTAAGGACTCATTACAGAGTCCCATGACACCACCCACAACTTCCTATGTCAAACCATTCAAAAGTTATGGCAGAGAAAAGTTTTCTAGAGGGCGCTGTTGAGCCGTTAGGCCACGCCCATTAATGCAAACCATGAAATATCAAATGTATCGCCAGGCCCGGCTTGCATGCAAAATTTGGTGACTTTTGGAGAACTATCAAATATGGACCAATCAGATTTCAAAATGGCCGACTTCCTGTTCGGTTTCGGCCATGGCGCCAAGAGACTTTTCTTTAAGTTGCGCCATGATACAGGTGTGTACCGATTTTGGTGCATGTACGTCAAACCGTATCGTGGGGCTTGAGGCACAAAGTTTTCAAGGGGGCGCTGTTGAGCCATTTTGCCACGCCCATTAATGCAAACCATGAAATATAAATTTATCGCCAGGCCTGCCTTGCATGCAAAATTTGGTGACTTTTGGGGAACTATCAAATATGGACCAATCAAATGAAGGGTGTTGCGCTTTTTGGCGTCTAGCGTCGCCACGGTAACACTTTTGAAAGAGAAAAGTAATGCGCGTAGTCGCAGGATAGAGACGCACATTTTGATGTATAACACATCTGGGTTCATGATACGGTTGGGGCCGTATTAATTCTCGAAGGAATGGCATATATTGCTCCAAAATTACGTGATTCATTCAGAATGTTCAAAATGGCCGACTTCCTGTTCGGTTTCGACCATGGTGCCAAGAGACTTTTCTGTAAGTTGCAACATGATACAAGTGTGTACCGACTTTCGTTCATGTACGTCAAACCGTATTATGGGGCTTGAGGCGCAAAGTTTTTTCTGTCTGAACCAATCAGATGAAGGGTGGGCGCGCTTTTTGGCGTCTAGCGTCGCCACGGTAATGCTTTTGAGAGAGAAAAGTAATGCGTGGTGTCGGAGGATGGAGAGGCACATTTTGATGTATAACACACCTGGGTGCTCGTTACGGTTCGGGCCGTATTAACTGCCGAAGGAATGGCATAAATTTCGCCAAAATGACACGACTAATTCAAAATGGCCGACATCCTGTTCGGTTTCGGGCATGACGCCAAGAGACTTTTCTTTAAGTTACGTCATGATACAGGCGTGTACCGATTTTCGTGCATGTACGTCAAACCGTATCGTGGGGCTTGAGGCACAACGTTTTCAAGGGGGCGCTGTTGAGCCATTTTGCCACGCTCATTAATGCAAACCATTAAATATCAAATTTTTCACCAGGCCTGGCTTGGGTGCAAAATTTGGTGACTTTTTGGGCACGTTTAGGGGGGCAAAAAGGCCCTCCTTTCGTCAGAAAAATAATAAGAATAATAATAATAAAAAAAAAAATACAAATAATTCCTACAGATACAATAGGGCCTTCGCACTGAAGGTGCTCGGGCCCTAATAATAATAAAAAAAAAAATACAAATAATTCCTACAGATACAATAGGGCCTTCGCACTGAAGGTGCTCGGGCCCTAATTAAAGCTGCAATCAGCGATCAACGGTCCTCCACCCTTGTGCATGTTCAGGCTGCAGTGGAAGCTTGTATGACTTGATGTGGATTCTTCAGGCCTGGACATTTAGCAGATGAAACCACCCACGACTCTCTAAATCAAACCATTCAAAAGTGTAGCAAGGCTCGTGCTACTGGGGTGGACCGACAGGACAGAGGACACAGGGTTTCGTGCAGGAAATGTCTTATTCCGAATCACACAGACGTGACCCAGGACTCAGCACCTTCAGCAGCTCCCACTTCCTCCCAGCAGAGACCCCAGTGCTGGTGAGCAGCCACTCTTTATGTAGCCAGGCAGGGGGGAGAGGTTGATTGGGCACAGATGTGCCCAATCGGCTGAGTGGCTGCTTCCCCGCAGCCCACACCCAATCCTCCACCCTGCCACAAAAAGTTATGGCAGAAAGTAGGAACTATCAGATATCGACCAATCAGAAGAAGAGGCGGGGCTAATTTGCAGCAATTATGTTCAAGGACCGTAAACCGAGTCCGATGACACCACCCACTACTCTTTATGTCAAACCATTCAAAAGTTATTGCAGAAAATCGGAACTATCACATATCGACCAATCAGAAGAAGGGGCGGGGCAAACTCATGCCAATGAAGGTCAAGTACTCAAAACCGAGTCCGATGACACCACCCACATGTCTTTATCACAACCCGTTCAAAAGTTATGGCAGAAAGTAGGAACTATCAAATATGGACCAATCAGATGAAGGGGGCGCGCTTTTTGGCGTCTACCGTCGCCACGGTAACGCTTTTGACTGAGAAAAGTAATACGCGTCGTCGCAGGATGGAGACGCACATTTTGGTGTATAACACACCTGGGTGCACGTTACGGTTCGGGCCGTATTAACTGCTGAAGGAATGGCATAAATTTCGCCAAAATTACACAATTAATTCAAAATGGCCGACTTCCTGTTGGGTTTCGGCCATGGCGCCAAGAGACTTTTCTTTAAGTTGTGACATGATACAGTTGTGTACCGATTTTCGTGCAAACTTTTCTAGGGGGCGCTGTTGAGCCATTAGGCCACGCCCATTAATGCAAACGATTAAATATCAAATGTATCACCAGGCCTGGCTTGGTACAAAATTTGGTGACTTTTGGGGCACGTTTAGGGGGAAAAAAGGCCCTCCTTTCGAAAAAAAATGAGGATAAAAACAAAAGCAAAAAAAAAACGAGAAAACTTCCTACAGATACAATAGGGCCTTCGCACTGTCAGTGCTCGGGCCCTAATAAGAAACTTAAGATCAACTGACAGGTGCTAACCTTTGCACATGACCGTACACAACAACAGAAAGGCTCACCTGTGATCTATGAGCAGGAGATTGATGAAGTAGAGGACCTTCCCTTTCCCCTTCTGCGGGTCTGCTGCCTTGGTGCCCGAAGGCGCTGGCGGCTTTGGGTCTTTCATGGACCTGGTAGGTGAAGCCTTCGTGTCTCTAGCTGCTTGTGGCTTTGGGTCTTTGGTGGTTGGGGAGACGTCGCTGGTGCTGGCGTTAATAGTGAGGCCCAGCTTGACTCCGCGGGGCAGATCCCAAAGGAGGACGTCAAATTCCAGCCACTCATTCCATAAGACCTCATCGGCGAAAGGTTTGGGGGTGGAGGACACGGAGGCGAGGGTCTTGTTTCCGTAAAGTATGGACGCTTCGACGTAGACGGACTGGGGACATTTGCCCGGCAGATTTGGGATATCGAAGCCGAGCAGTTTGACCCTGAACTTCCTGTCGCAGTCCCACAAGGATATCATGAAAATGTCGTCCAGGTCCTTCCCTTGGAGGCTGAGGTCGTCGTGGGAACTGAACTGCCCGCTGAAACCGTCGACGAGCGGCCAGTCCAGAAGCAGGACGGTCTCCGCCGCGAGGTGCGAGACGGGAACCACAGAGACGTGGAGATCCTGGTTGGTCGTCAGACACTGTCGCACCCACAGGAAGTCCATTAGGGTGTGCTCTCCGGATAAAAACTCCTCCCTCCCCGAAACCTTCAGCACCAGGTCCTCAGAGGAGTCGCATTCAAGCCCTTGGTCGACCATCACCCTTCTGAAGACTTTGAGAAGAACGTCCGGCGTTACGTTGAAGTCGACCTCTATGCTGAAGCTGAGCTTGCTAACGTAGTGGAAGGTGATGGGAATCGTCCTGGTCAGCCAGTCCTGGAGGTCCTCAGGGACCGGAGCCGTCGTCACCCAGGGCTCCGTGGCGTACAGCGTATCGTCACGACTCTTCAGCTCGAGTCTCCTCGGAGACGCCAGCTTCCTGCGGGTGAACGTTAGCTCGCCCAGTCTGTCGGTCGCCTCCGTCTCCAGGTCGTGTCCAATCAGGTAGGTCAGCCACTGCCGTTGCCGCGTCTTCTCCTCCGAATCAACCTCCACCAGCGGCTTTACAACGATGTTCGCCAGCAGACAGTTGGAGTCGTCGGTGGACCAGGGGATGTCCAACGTCCGGATGATCTGGCAGTCGTCGTAGGCCTCGTACCAGTCATCCTCTCTGGCGTACAGCAGGGTGTATCTCTTGGGATCAAGGAGAGCAAATGGATCTGGGTGCCAGTTTTGTTCCTGAGCCTGAAGGTGTGGAAACAGAAACGGTTGTATACGTGATTAAACACCATCCTAGGAAATAATTCAGCATTTCACTTTAGCAAGGCAAGGCAAGTTTATTTGTATAGCACAATTCAACACTGGACCGTTTTTATTTCGGGGGGATTTTGACCGTTTTTATTTCGGGGGGGGATGATTTGGACCGTTTTTATTTCAGGGGGGGATGATTTGGACCGTTTTTATTTCAGGGGGGGATGATTTGGACCGGGTAATTCAAAGTGCTTTACATCAACATTAAAAGCGGCAAGACACAATTAAACAGTAGATAACAAATAAAATGAAATGAAATGATAAGAAGTTGTTAAAAAGTAAGGGCAGTAGATCCAGCAGGTTCATCTCATTCTTACAATGGCAAGAATTATGTTTCTATACGGTCAAAACGTACAAAGACCGGGTCAAATACAGTATTACAAAAGTAATCTGTGCTGATTCGTCCAGTGAATCAGACCAATTTGACAATTCTACGTCACAATGGCAATAGCATATTACAGTTTTTCACAATTGTTTAAACACATTTATTGGAACATCAGACACAATGTGCACAACCTGAAACTCATGTTTCAGGTGGCCGAACCTCCTGCTGAACTCCAAGCACATTTACTGCTCTAGACTCAAATTCCCATTCCATACCACACATTTCTCACAACACTACACACAATTCCCAATATCCTGCACACTCTTCCTGAATTCCCTCTCTTGCTGTTCACACAGAACACACAGTCAATCACATTTCTAAACTCCAAAGGCTGTTGTGCAATATGCAATCAGCAATTTGCCATAAAAGGGTCACAGGTGACTCCTGGTTTGTTTGGAGAACAATGGATGGTGGAATATTGAGAGAGGTGAGCAGACTGCACATTTTGAGTCCAAATACTCATCTTCTTCTCCCGCTTTATCCGTTACCGGGTCGCGGGGGCAGCAGCCTCAGCAAGGATATTATTTGTTGTAAAGAATTGTGTGTTTTCTATTTGAGTAGCCTATACATTAGAATACTATATGGTGATATATTACATCCAACAGCTGAAGGTGTAACACTGAACATACAAATGCATGATTCTACTGAGGCATACTATAGTGTCTTCCATTCTACACATCAGTGTTCAGTGGGTGCTTAGAAATATCTACTCAAATGATTCATGTGTTTGGCATTGGAGAAGTGAAGAGTTAACACTGTTTTGAGGGTAGAGTGTGCTTTTGCAAGAGAAGTGTAGGATTCAGCATTTTGTGTGTGAGTTTTGTCATTTGTGTTTAGAGTTTTGAGAAAGTGAGGTACTCTATCAGGAAATGTGTTTAAACAATTGTGAAAAACTGTAACTTGTCCTTATTGCAGATGCATTTGGGCCAAATCTGGGCTCATGTTGGCACAAATGGCTCAGTTAGGACACTGGCCGGTTCCATCTGGGCCTGACCTGCCCCCAACTAAGCATAGCACAGTTTTCCATAGCTGGAAAACTCTTTATACTGCATTGGGAAGAACCAGCTACACAAAACCTTTGAATTACAGTAAGAAATTAGGACTAATCTATGTAATACTTTTCTTTTGAAGACCTGGCCTTCCCTTTGGGGGTTTCCTACCTGCATGCAGATGTGCAGCCGCAGCTGGTAGACGCTGCACTGCGGCGGCAGGACGACCGACACCGACTCAGGGTTCGTCTCCGGAGGTCCGGGTCCTGGTCCGGGTCCTGGTCCGGGTCCGGGTCCGGGTCCGGGTCCGGGCTGGAGCTCACAAACAAACCTCAGGTGTCTCTCAGAGCCGCTGCGAGGCGCCATCCCTGAAAGCTCGTCCTCAGGATGAGGACGGACCGGCTGCTGCAGGAACACGCTGTCCATCGATGCTCTTAAAAACCCTTTTCCCAGCTGAGAGATTATTATCAGTTTAATTCAAGTTCTCTTCAGCATAATTCAGACGTCAGTGGGATGTAGTCCGGTACCAGAACGCTGGTACGTGAGCTGCTGCTGCTGCTGCTCAGTCAATCTGAGGACGTCCTCGTCTAATTATGTGAGTTTCCCTTTTCACCTGGGACTTCCTCATTCTTCACAGATCAATGTTCTCAAAGCGTTTACTTCCTCGTTCTGCTTTTAAACAGATAACGTTTCAGTAATCCTTCACGCTTCCCAGCAGGCCGCGGGGAGAATACCTTCTGTTTAACGGCCTAGAAGCGGAAAACGGGAACTTCTGCATGTCAGCTGTAAACCTGCACAAACCTGTCGGACGGGATGCTGAGAAGCGTAGAGCGGCTGCACCTCGGCCTCATGTCGTCTCTAGTTGTATCACATTAACATGATATCTAGTAAAAATGTCAGTTCAACAACTGATATCACTTTTAAGAGGTGGGCAGGCAGAAATCTGAGGGTTATTGACCAGTTGCTTTGTGACACCGGTGCAGGGCCGGGCCAAGCCTCCACAGGGCCCTAAGCTAAATGTGATTTTGGGGCCCTCTATTACTGCCAATAATACTGATTATTGATCATTCACACACCCACTATAAACTTATTTCATGTTCTTCGCTGTCATTACTAATACACTTTTAAAACTAGATGGAAGAACTTTTTGTTCTAGTTAGATTGTAATCCACAGGGATTAAGACCATGTATTTTCTTTTCATTATACACTTCGAGAAAAAAGTCGAAATGTCGAGAAAAAAGTCGAAATGTCGAGAAAAAAGTTGAAATGTCAAGAAAAAAGTTGAAATGTTGAGATTAATGTTGAAACAATTTCGAGAAAAAAGTCGAAATGTCGAGAAAAAAGTCGAAATGTTGAGATTATTGTTGAAACACAGAGAAGCAACAGGTCAAAGGTCAAAGGTCACAGTTGCAGCAGTGTCGTTTCCATCATCCTACTGTCATCCTGGCAGGTTTTTACCATCTATGGTTTTTAATCTGAAATGGAGCAAATTCAGCTACAAGAGCAGTCTGGGGTTGATTTACACTTAATATTTAAAGTGATATAGTACTAAGTGTGATACTGAGTGTCATCTACAGTGTAGGCCTAATAAAAGAAACTAATAGATCATGGTGACGAGTTTCAGCTGGTAGCCAGTTCTTTTACCCAAACTGCAGTGAGGAGCTTCTCACTTCATAAACAACCAGGTCAGAAAACACATCCTGGAAAACATGTTCATCTTTCTCAAGGGTCAAACTATCGGCAAGGCAAAGAAAACACCTGAGGAGATCCATGAAACTACTGAAACTGGGTCCAGACGTGTCAGCGGTGTCACCAGAACCTGGAAGAACGGAGGGGAACCAGCATCCTCCTGGAAGAAATGTAGTCGAACATAAACCCTGATGATCCTGATCGATCAGTGATCAATGAAATGTTTGGTGGAATCAGAACGTAAAGAAACAACAGCAGAACCATGGATGGATGGATGGATTCAATTCAATTCAATTTTATTCATATAGCGTCTAATACAACAGATGTTGTCTCTAGACGCTTTCCAGAGACCCAGAACATGAACATAAACATAAACCCCCGAGCAATTATTACATAAACAATGGCAGGTAAAAACTCCCCTAGTGGGAGAAAAACCTTAAGCCAAACAGTGGCAAGAAAAACTCCCCTTTAGGAGGAAGAAACCTGGACCAGGACCAGGATCATAAGGGGGGACCCTCCTGCCGAAGGTGGAAGCAGCAACGGGATGACCAGGGATGGGGGGGGGGCCGGGAACACAGGCCAGAACGCAGCTCCCGAGGCTCCGGCCTGCAAACATGCACAAAAGAGAAAAAAGGGGGGCCGGCACAAGAAACTACAGGAACGATGGACAAAAATGATAGCTATGAGATATTTATAATAAATAAAAATGGTAATGGAGAAGAGAGGAAGGGAAGAGGAGAGGAGAAGAAGGGTGAGAGGCACCGCCCAGCGGATCATGTCGGTCCCCCCTGCAGCATAGGCCTATAGCAGCATATCTACCACCAAGCTATATTTGAGACTAACTATTATAGTCTTGTTCTATAGCTGCAACTATGACTACTGACTCTAACACACTAGAGTTTACACTACCTAGAGATTTCCCAACACCAGCTAGAGGTTTACTAAACACTAACTATAGGCTTTACTAAACAGAAAGGTTTTAAGTTTAGTTTTAAAGGTGGAGGTGGTGTCAGCCTCCTTAACCCTTCCAATAAGATTGGAAGTTGGTTCCATAGTAGTGGTGCCTGATAACAGAACGCCCGCCCTCCAAATCTACATTTAGATACTCTAGGAACTACGAGTAAACCTGCACTCTGAGAACGGAGAGCTCTGCCAGGAACATAAGGCACTATCAGGTCTTGCAAATACTGCAGAGCTGAGCCGTTTTTGGCTTTATATGCAAGTATTAAAATTTTAAATTGAATTCTGAATTTTACAGGTAGCCAATGGAGCGACGCTAACACTGGAGAGACGTGGTCTCTCCTGCTGATTCCTGTCAGTACTCGTGCTGCTGCATTCTGGATCAGCTGGAGCCTATTCAGCAAATTACTTGGACATCCTGCTAACAACACATTACAGTAATCTAGTCTAGAAGATACAAACGCATGAACTAGTTTTTCTGCATCACTCTGCGAGAGGATTTTCCTAATCTTTGCAATATTACGGAGATGGAAAAACGCTATTTTACAAACCTGATTAATATATGGTTTAAAAGATGGATGGATGGATGGATGGATGGATGGATGGATGGATGGATGGATGGATGGATGGATGGATGGATGGATGGATGATGGATGGAAGGATGGATGGATGGATGGATGGATGGATGGATGGATGGATGGATGGATGGATGGATGGATGGATGGAAAGATGAATTGATGGATGGATGGATGATGGATGATAGATGGAATGATGGATGGATGGACGGAAATGGAAATACAATCCTCCAGTCGTAAAGAATTAGTTTTTGGGATTTTCATCGTTTTATTGGTCATTTTAAAATAATAACGTCACATTTCGGGTGATTAACTCGCTCAGATTGGTCTCTTGCTCCGTCAGTCTCGTGTCTTTTCTTTGGGCTGATTGAAGGTTGACGTTTGGAACGGCACGGAAAGAATCCTTCATCTGAGTTCTTTCAGCTCAGTCTCAAGTAACTAGTGATTTAATAAAGTTCAGGACGAATAAAGAGGTTGTTTGGTCAAAGAGAGAGAAAGCTGTTCATGTTTCCTCGACTAATGATGGAAGAGGTCAGAGAGAAGAAGAGAAAAGCAGCGACTAAGAACAAACTCCTCCTGATCTCCCATGATCCTCGGCGTGGCTTCAGCTGCTGCTGTCAGTCACTCTGAAGGGGGGGCTGTGGACACGGCAGTGCGGCATTCTGGGAAGGAGGGACGAGGGGAAGATGGAAAGAGGAGGATCAAGGGTGGATCAAAAGATTTGAAATACTAGGAGCGTGGAATAAACGAGGAGTGGCATGGGGGGGGGGTCTGGTCATATTATATCATGTTCTTCCTCGACTGTAAATAAACCTGCCGATGCCGGGTGTCAGACACTGTGATTGGCCCGGTATGTTTTGTACCGGTGGAAATGGCTGTAAAAGCGAGGGATTCTGGTACCGGAGCCGTTTCCTGAGGGAGGATTTTCTCTTTTCTTCTTGTGTCATTATAAAGAAACCAGGACGGAGAGTCGGGTTAAGGATTTTCCTCTCGGCCTCGGCGTGTCCCAGCCTAGCCTAGCCTAGAATAGCATAGCCTTGCCTAGCCTGTCCTAACCTATCCTACCCCAGCCTAGCCTAGCCTGTCCTAGCCTAGTCTAACTTATCCTAGCCTAGCCTGTCCTAACCTATCCTACCCTAGCCTAGCCTGTTCTAGCATAGTTTATCCTAGCCTAGCCTGTCACAGCCTAGCCTGTCCTAGCTTAGTCTAACTTGTCCTAGCCTAGCCTATTCTAGCCTAGCTTAGCCTAGCCTAGCCTGTCCCAGTTTAAGCCTGAATTATGGTTCTGCGTTAAATCAACGCAGAGCCTACGCCGTAGCCTGACGTGCACCTCCCCAAAACGCGTCAAGGCGACGCAGACCGAGAGGGCTGTGATTGGTTTGCTTGGTAGCAACGCATTTCCGGTTCCGGTTCGTGAAGCAGGAGTGAACTTTCAGCGCTCTTTTCTTCGTGTGTGTGATTTTTTGTTTTTGGGGGTTGTTTTGGTTTTTTGCACAATAGTTGTCCTTATCTCTTTGATTCACTGTGACCGGGAAAAGCCGGAAGCTAAACAAATGATCAACTAGCGCTCTGGGGTATTGCACCGCGGCGAAATGGAGTGATGAAGAAATCCGAACGGCGTCACGGCAACGGCGTCACGGCAACGGCGTCACGGCAACCGCGTCACGGCAACCGCGTCACGGCAACCGCGTCACGGCAACCGCGTCACGGCAACGGCGTAGGCCTTGCATTGGTTTAACGCAGAACCTTAATTCAGCCTTTAGCCTGTACCACACTAGCCTAGCCTAGCCTCACCTAGCCTAGCCTAACATAGCCTAGCTTAGCCTAGCCTAGCATGTCCCACAGTAGCCTAGCCTAACCTAGGCTAGCTCCCTGTTCTTAGAGGATCTCCTGAACCACGTACAAGAACTTTTCCAACTTGGACCCCAGAGACCATCCAGCCAACCTTCACCTTCACCTTCACCTTCACCTCCGTCTCCATCTCCGTCTCCGTCCCCCAGAATCCTCACATCAACAAAAACATCAGGGATCAGAGAGCGTTAACATTGTTTTCGATGTACAAATAAAAGGACAAATACATGCATTTAAAAAAGTGTAAGTGTGTGTGTGTGTGTGTGTGTGTGTGTGTGTGTGTGTGTGTGTGTGTGTGTGTGTGTGTGTGTGTGTGTGTGTATGTGTATGTGTATGTGTGTGTGTGTGTGTGTGTGTGTGTGTGTGTGTGTGTGTGTGTGGCGCCCCAGAGCAGCAGAGCTTCCCTTGACACAGTTGCATCTTTTAACAACATAACACTTGAAAGTCTTGATGTTTTATAACCTGGATAAAAAAATCGAAATGAACACGTAACAAGTTAGTTAGACTTCCTGTGATTATGATTATAGATTTAGAGTTTGTTCCTTTTGTCCCGGTTAGACGTCTAAATCCCCCGTCTTTGTGTGTCGGGGGGGTATTTGTGCTGTCCGTCACCACGGCGACCGAGAGGATGCTATTACCATTCCTTCAAAATAAAAGCCCTAACGAGGGAGGGGAGGGTCTGTGATGATTTCAGGAGGAAGAGTAGCATCCTCATCGTCCTCCGGTTTACAGGAACCTGTCATTTCATCCCCCTGAATAATGGATTAGTCGTTTATATCCTCAGAACTTCCCGGCATGGAGCTCCAGGTCGCTAACGGCCCGGCTGAAAGGGAGGTGATTACATCGATAGAAGCATCTCAGCTCGATTGTTACGCAATTATGGTCATTGAACAAAAACTTTCCTTTGGTCATGCTACCGAGCACCTAGCTGTCCCACGATCCTCTCTGTTCTCTTTGCTTTTGTACTTCCATGTCTGCCTCCTACATTTATTTAGTTTTTCCTCCTTTTCCTTTTTGTTGCAGCAGGTGGACAGGTAGAGCTGGGTGTCATCCGCATAGACATATATACGTAGACGCCTCATCGAGTGGTTTTGCCGCTGCTGCGATACGTCAACGTTGCCGCCATATTGGATGTTCAAGACTGCGCTGTAAACTAATACAAGTGAATGGACTTATTTTCATAAAGCGCCTTTCTACAAAGAAATTTAAGTTTTACGTCTCATTTATTCATTCACACACGCACTAATATACTTGGGAAACAGTTAGGCACCAAATATAATATATTTAATTTTCTCAGATGGCAAAAATAAGAACTTTATTGATCCCACATAGGAGTAATTCATGTTATATCAGCTATAGAGAACAAGGTAGTGACGAAAAACAATATATATCCCCCCTCACAAAAATAAGAAAAATAGAGAAACATATTTTCTCATCAACAAAACAAATTAAAAAATTTTCAAATAACAAAATAACATATTTGAACCATTTTTCAGACAATAAAATAAAATTTGAACAATTTTTCAGACAATAAAATAACTGAAAAAATCTGAAAATTGGTTCAAATATGTTATTTTGTTAGTGAAAACATTTTAAATATGTTTATGTAAAATATGCTTTGTTGATGAGAAAATATGTTTCTCTATTGTTCTTATTTTAGTGAGGGGGGATATATATTGTTTTTCGGCACTACCTTGTTCTCTATAGCTGATATAACATGAATTACTCCTATGTGGGATCAATAAAGTTCTTATTTTTGCGCATCTGAGAAAGTTAAATATATTATATTTGGTGCCTAACTGTTTTCCAAGTATATTAGTGCGTGTGTGAATGAATAAATGAGACGTAAAACGTACATTTCTTTGTAGAAAGGTGCTTTATGAGAATAAGTCCATTTACTTGTATTAGTTTACAGCGCAGTCTTGAACATCCAATATGGCGGCGTCGTTGACGTACGGCTCAGCGCTCGATGGAGCGTCTACGTATACATGTCTATGGTCATCCCTATAGCAATGAAAATGGATGTTATATTTAAGGAAAATACTGCCAAGGGGGAGGAGGTGGATGATGAAAAGGAGGGGTCCAAGCACTGATCCCTGGGGTACACCGGAGGAGAGGGGGACGGGTTGTGATGTAAATGTTTTCAGTTGAACCTGCTGAGTGCGGCCAGAGAGATATGATTTAAACCAGTCCAGGGGTGTGTCGGATAGTCCAATGGCGGCTAATCTGTCAATGAGGATGGTGTGAGAGATTGTGTGAAAGGCCGCACTCAGGTCAAGGAGGATCAAGATGGTAATGAGTCCAGTGTCAGCAGCCGTGAGGAGGTCATTGGTGATCTTGACAAGCTGTTTCAGTGCTGTGAGATGGACGAAAGCCAGACTGGAATTGTTCATTGAGGTTATTGAGAGAGAGGTGATTATGAACCTGAGATGTAACAGTTTTTTTCTAGGATTTTGTAGAGGAAAGGGAGATTGGAGATGGGACGAAAGTTGTTGAGATTGTTGGGGCTAGGGTTGCCACCTTTCAGAAATAGAAATAAGGGACGCCCCGTTTTCAGCAGCGCAGGCACCAAAAAAAAGGGACATCCCCAAAACTTCTAAACTGCATAGAAATGTATCTATTTTACATAAAAAAACTAAATGCTTTGATTTAAAGTTTAAAGTGCTTTAATAGTATTTAACTTGGATGACTGTACAGACAGCCAAACATACTAGTAACTGAAATATCCTCCTATGCTACGTATGTCCACATCAGCCCAGATGTAGAATATAACTACAGGTGAAGAATATGGTGTAAAAGTTAATTTATTTCAATAATTAGGTGGAACTAATATATTACCTAGTCTCATTACATGCAAAGCAAGATATTTTAAGCCTTTACTTGTTGTAATTTTGATGATTTTAATTGTTTATTAATTTCATAAAATATTCTAATTGTTTGAGATTTTTTATTTGGGGTTTTCATAAACTGTGAGCCATAATCATCAAAATTAAAACAAATAAAGGCTTGAAATATCTCACTTTGCATGTAGTGGGAAATAATATATTTGTTTCATTTTTAGTTGAATTTACTGAAACGAATGAAGTTTTGCAATATATTCAAATTTTCCAACCTTCACCTGTATATTATGACATCAATAAATAATAGAGAGCGTAACAACATATGTTGCTGTCTTTAATGTATCCTGTCCTTTATTTTGTTCATTATTGTTAGTTTGTTGTTCATGTGTGTGTGTGCGTGACAGACGTGCATGGGACAATTGTGAAATATGGAATAAACTGCGTTCCGTATTGGTTCAATACAGAACGCAACATAATTCCCAATTATGTAACAATTCCGTATTTCAAGGGACGGGTGGCAACCCTGGTTGGGGCACCAGGTTTCTTGAGAATTGGGATTACTATGGCAGATTTGAGAGATAAGGGAATAATACCAGAGGTGAGAGAAGAATAGACGATAGCAGTTATTAAAGAGGCCAGAGACTGGATGGAGGCTTTGACCAGACAGGTAGGGAGAGGATCAAGTTGACCGGTAGATGGTTTGGATTTGTGGATGAGATCCGATATGCCATCAATCAAAAGGCCACGCTGACTTCACATCCTTTTACCTTGTGAGCTCTCCTGGGGCGTGGCCTTGGCCGGGCTCGGTGGACCGTAAGCTTGAAGGCTTACAAAAGTCTGGACGCTTGGTCCGACTTTAAGGCAGGATTTGTTGTGGAAATTAAAGTGATGAGGACACCGAACTTTATGATTTGACCATTTAATGTTAGCTACCCAAAATTCCAACATTACCCGTGTTACGTGCCACAGAGGTAGGGTTCTCTGTACCCTCCTCCAATCATCTCCACCTGTACCCTCCTCCAATCATCTCCACCTGTACCCTCCTCCAATCATCTCCACCTGTGCCCTCCTCCAATCATCTCCACCTGTGCCCTCCTCCAATCATCTCCACCTGTGCCCTCCTCCAATCATCTCCACCTGTACCCTCCTCCAATCATCTCCACCTGTACCCTCCTCCAATCATCTCCACCTGTGCCCTCCTCCAATCATCTCCACCTGTGCCCTCCACCAATCATCTCCACCTGTTCCCTCCACCAATCATCTCCACCTGTACCCTCCACCAATCATCTCCACCTGTTCCCTCCACCAATCATCTCCACCTGTACCCTCCACCAATCATCTCCACCTGTTCCCTCCACCAATCATCTCCACCTGTTCCCTCCACCAATCATCTCCACCTGTTCCCTCCACCAATCATCTCCACCTGTGCCCTCCACCAATCATCTCCACCTGTGCCCTCCTCCAATCATCTCCACCTGTGCCCTCCTCCAATCATCTCCACCTGTGCCCTCCTCCAATCATCTCCACCTGTGCCCTCCTCCAATCATCTCCACCTGTGCCCTCCTCCAATCATCTCCACCTGTGCCCTCCTCCAATCATCTCCACCTGTGCCCTCCTCCAATCATCTCCACCTGTGCCCTCCTCCAATCATCTCCACCTGTGCCCTCCTCCAATCATCTCCACCTGTGCCCTCCTCCAATCATCTCCACCTGTGCCCTATAAAAGGGCTGATTGCCAGTTCCTTCTGGTTCTCTGACAGCAAGTTGATGGTTGCTTGCTTGAGTCCAGAAACACACCCTGCTGTTATTGTTCTGCTAAATAGTCTGGTGTATATGCCCTGCCTTGGGACAGGTAAGACGGGGGCCCCTGTACAGGCATCACGTAGGTAGAATCTATGTTTAGTCACATTAGGTAAGGGATGGTTGCCACTACTGTATTTTTGTCCCACTGGTTAGTGTAGTTAGGCAGTTAGGCTTTCGTTTTCAGTTAGACAGAACTGTGTATTTCCCTTGTTATTTTGGCAACATCCACTTCCCCTGGCAGTGGCATACTTTTGTTTTGTTACTTTGTACACTTGTAAATATTGTAAATATCTTGCTGGAGTGTAAGTAAAATCAAGCACACCAGTTAAAAACCCTGTGTTGTCTCCGTTATTTGCACCTTTTAATGCTTGGGTTCCCTACTGGTTTAAATGTCATGCTATGTGACCCTTGGTCTCAACACCTGTACATGGCCTGACCAGGGGTTTCGTAACAACCCGATTCGAAATGGGATTTAATTTCAGTTAAAGACGAATTAAACTTCCCACTTCTGTGTGGTCTCCTTGATTTTGTCTGGATGCTGAATGGTGTCCATGACACCCCCGCATCCTCACAACCTCTTACGTTACCAGTGTGCAGCGGTGAGGACAGCAGGAGGGGGGGGGGGCAGATGGATGGAAGGCGTAAACGTAGACGTTGGTTGATCCCCCGCCAGAATAGAAACCAGCTGCCCTTCGGGGCACTTGTGTGTTTTCCCCTCGTGAATGTCTGTTGTCTAAATATGGGGGCCGAGGGGGGGTCCGTCAGGCGATTGTAAGCCGGCACGGGCCAGAGCCGGATCTGATTGGCCCCCCCTTAATCCGGGGACTGACGGGGGCCCAATCCGGACCCCCGGCGGTCCGGTCCCGGCGGAGGAGAGGGTACTTATGGGCCGGAGCGGCCAGTCCCACCTGAACCTTCGTCTCTCGTCTGTCCCGGAGTCTGCTGTTCGCCCCCCCGGCCGCCGCCATGGTAAGAACCCGCCGCCGGGACGGGTCTGGGGGGTCTGGGGGGTCCGGGGGGTCTGGGCAGATCTGGTTCTGCTGGTGAGAGGCCAGAGGATGGAGTTCCTGCCGAGCGTTTTGTTTCTGGGGGTTCCTGGGGGTTCGGGTCGCGGTGCTTTTACGCGGCTCCCCCCCGGGGTCTTTGTGTCGAGGCCGGCGGGGCTTTTGTAGTCCATCACCGTGTAACTCAACCCCGTGATTGGTGCTGAGGTCGGGGGGTGGGGGGGCGTCCTAAAGATAGCGAGGCACAGCTGAGTAAAGTGAGAAGACGCTTCGCCTCCTGCCTCCGTCCAAATTATGACGTCTGACCTTGAAAATGTCTCCCTCAAATTTTCTCACCTCAAAAATAGATTATTAGTAAACTTGAGGGGGGGGTCTGAATTACAGAATTAAAGGGGCCTTCACTCTGTATCCATTATGGTTTTATATCTTGTGATCAGGGCCGGCCCAAGCCTCCATGGGGCCCTAAGCAAAATGTGATTTTGGATTTTGGGGCCCTCTATTACTGCCAATAATCCTGATTATTGATCCTTCACACACCCACTATAAACTTATTTCAGGTTCTTCCCTGTCATTACAAATACACTTGTAAAACTAGATGGAAGAACTTTTTGTTGTAGTTAGATTGTAATCTACAGGGATTAAGACCATGGATTTTGCACTTCGAGAAAAAAGTGGAAATGTCGAGATTAATGTTGGAACAATTTTGAGAAAAAAGTCGAAATGTCGAGAAAAAAGTTCGAATGTCAAGAAAAAAGTCGAAATGTCGAGATTATTGTTAAAACAATTTCAAGAAGAAAGTCGAAATGTTGAGAAAAAAGTCAAAATGTCGAGATCAATGTTGAAACAAATTCGAGGAAAAAGTCGAAATGTCGAGAAAAATGTTGAAGTACAATTTCGAAAAAAAGTCAAAAAGTTGAGAAAAAAGGCGAAATTTTGATTTTATTCACGAAATTTCGACTTAATTCTTGAAATTGTATTTCAACAATAATCTCGATTTTTGACTTTTTTCTCGAAGAGCACAATAAAAAAAATCTTCCCCTCAAATATTTTTTCTCCTGCCTGACCCTATTACTCTTCCGTACCACACAGAGAAGCAGCAGGTCAAAGGTCAGAGAGCTGCACAGTGTTGTTTCCATCATCCTATTGTCAGCCTGGCAGGTTTTTACCCATCTATGGTTTTTAATCTGAAATTGTAGCAAATTCAGCTACAAGAGCAGCCTGGGGTTGATTTACACTTAATATTTAAAGTGATAAAGTACTAAGTGTGATACTGTCATCTACAGTGCAGGCCGACTAAAAGAATTAAATAATCAAATAGATCATTTATAAACCATTTACTGTAAACACGTTATCTACTTTATTTTTGGTTTTAAATAAACTGCAACAGCAATTTGAAGTGGAACAACAACAATTAAGTGCAACCACAAAGTACTACAAAAACTAGAACTATAATTAAAATCACTCAACTTATATAAACAGAACCTCGTCAATATGTTCTCCATATAAGAATAAATTCAAATGTACAAACACAGACATTATTAAATAGAATAAACGAATAAAATCAAACAAATACTTAAATAATTATGTAAATTAACAGAGGAACCAGAAACAAGCTAACGAAAATTGTTTAAAACTCAAATGTTAATTTTATTTTTTCTTTTACTTTTATTTTCTTTTAACTCTTGGGTGCCCCCTAGTGGCCACGGTGGTCTAAGCAGCCTTGGGCCGGCTCTGCTTGTGATGGAACATGTAGCCTCAGTTCGGTAAAGACCCCAGAAAGATGAACTCTGACCTTAAAGATGCTTTTGTTGAATAGAATCGTTAGAATGAATCATCTTTTATGCCTTAAAATTATGCTGCTTCCTTTGTTTTATGGTGACCCTGACCCGTTTACATGCAAATGTGTAGTTTATTATTATTATTATTATTATATAAAAAAAAAAAACTTTTGATGGTATTGTCTATAAATCATGTGATCTATAACTGGTTCTAATAACTTAAGTTATTAGAGTTCTATAATTCTATATTATTTATTTATTTAGCTTTTATTTAACCAGGTTAGTCCCTCTTTTACAAGGGAGACCTGGCCAAGATAGCAGCAACATAGTTGCAGAATTAAAAGATGAAAAAAAAAAATAATAATTTAATAAATTAATTATTCACGAAATTTCGACTTTATTCTTGAAATTGTATTTCAACATTAATCTCGACATTTCGACTTTTTTCTCGAAGTGCACAATAAAAAAAAATCTTCCCCTCTCAAATATTTTTTTTCCTGCATGAAACTTTAAAATAATCATCTCTGGTACAGAACGTACCGAGCCAGTTGCATCATAGTAGGATTTCAGACTTCAGACTTTTTATTATGAGTGGTGTTTTCTTTCCAAAAATGTAAGTAAAAAATTAGAATAAGTATAAAATAAAATAGTACAAAATAAAATAAAATAGAATAGACTCTGTATCACATTTATGAGACTCACCCCGAGAACATTGTTCCAACACTCAGAACGTCCATGACGGCTTCAAGGATGCTAAAAAAACCTTCTTCCTGCACTCGTTTCTGGTTGTGATGTCACTGGCTCTGGCTCCGCCCACGTCACATGGTTCGTTTCTCTGTTTTCCTGGAAATGGCTAAATCCATGAGTTTTAATCTGCAGCGGTGAACTTTTGCCTATCCAGAATTCCCTGCAGCAGACGATCACATGTGTCCTGTGATTGATTAACAGCCTCACGCTGGATTATTAGCAGATATTGATGTCACGGTTTCGTCAGGTGTGCCGGTCACCTGCGTCAGACGGCCAGGTCTGAACCGGGTCGTAGTAAACATCAGGGCTGGGTTTCGATTCAAATGTAAAGAATCGATTCGATTCTGATTCTTAAGATTCAGAATTGATTATCAGGATTTGATTTGATTCGATTTGATTCCGATATTGATTTGGGTTAGTGTTATTAAAACAGTTTTTTCAGCTGTTGCATGAATTATATGACTGTAGTTCTGCAACATATTAATACTAGTATTATATTGAGATTAAACAGCAAGTATTGCAGCTAATGATGCTGTAAGGACCAATCAGCTCCCAGAATGCTTTGCAGAAACATTGTGGGGCAGAATTACCAAACAGATCCAGGGAGGAAACAGAGACGGAGGAAATCAGTTTAGTTTTTTCCATTTTCTGTTTTTTTTGGGTTTTTAATTTTTGAGAATTTGGTTTTTAGCATTTTATGCAAATATAACCCCAAGAAAGTATATAAAGCAATGAAATATAGACAATTTATGCAATTATAACTGAAAACATTAACGTTTTCATACCTTTAAACATATTTAAAGGCAAAAACATGGCAGTAGTTATTCTCGTGTCCAACAAAATATTCCTTTTTTGGGAAAAAACAAAAAAATTCCAAAAGTTATTTGTATGAAATAAATAACTAAGAAATAAATAACTCAAATATGCCTTTCAATATCCATTTAAAGTGCAAAAAAAGAAAGAAATTGCAACAGCTCAACAGCTCATGTGTGAATTAAATGAGTACTGGGATTAAAGTTCACCGGGCGAAAATGTAATGATGAAAAAAAAGTTGATCTTTAGACATACAAATCTATTTTTAGGAATTAATATGAGAATCGATTTAGATTCGTTCATCGATTTTTTCAACACAGGCCTGGTAAAAATTAACACCGCCGGTTCTTTCACTTTCAAGGTCTTAAACAACTTATCAAGACTTGAAAACCTAATTCTTGTTTATTCCGCTGACATCACGGCCGCTCGGCCTTCTGGGAGTTCTCCCATGTTTAACCCCCTCTCTGTCTGCTCCTCCTCAGCCCACCGACGCCCAGAGCGACGCCCGCTCCTTCCTCACCGAGGAAATGATCCAAGGTGCGTTTCTCTCTCCTCCTCCTCAGATCTACACCAGATCAGTGTTTGATCTCAGAAAACAAGCGTTTGGTTTTTGTTTCTTTTCCCTGAACTTCAAATTTCAAACATTGTCCTCAAACTCATGAAGCCCATGTCATCCTTAAAGGGGACCTATTATGAAAACCAGGTTTTCTCTTGCTTTAACATATATAAAGTGGTCTCCCCTCAGCCTGCCAACTCAGAGAAGGAGGAAAGCAACCAAATTCTGCAGTGTCTGTACAGCCGCCCGGATGATCCATCCAGTGTCATGTGACTTCTACGAGCCAATAAGATTCTGCTCCCGTCGTTAGGTAACGATAGAGGCGATTTACATAGGTTGGCCTCTGATGTGTGAAACCACGCCCACAACTAACTCCGCCGGCCGGAGCTTCCGCCATTTTTTCGTAGCGGTGTATCGCATCATTCAGGCAGCCAATCAGGGGGGGAGGGGGTCCCGGCACAGTACATCCAAGTGATCGCCGTGGTGGCACTCGAAACCCGGAGACTGTTGGGGGGGGCTGATAATAGGGAGGGGCCGAGGAAGGCTTTGAGTTGAGGGAGGTGTGTGTGTTTATCAGTAAGTGTATTTGAAGCGATGAGTCCTTCGCCCAAAGCTGCTCTCAGCCAAATTGTCCTTGATGTTATCAGGCGGCTCGGTACAGTTCTGAAACAGGTCCACAGGTGTTCGTGGGAGAGGGGGAGGGTTAGTGGGGGCAGAGTCCCCTTGTTCACATTCCACCAGGAAGATTGTGACCAGAGCGATCGGCCAAAGACCGCCCTGTCAAGGCCAGATTATAGGATCAACAATTATATTGAAAACAGGCAGCCTCTGTAATTTTCCGTCTGCCTTCAGTCTCTGGTTCATCAATGGCTGAGAGACCAGTTAATCAATTCCATGATTGTAGAGTTTCGGAGGAGTGAAAAAGAAGAGACTCTGAAGACGAGACAAGCAAGCAGTAGCAGTAGCAGGGCAGGGCAGATAAGGGAGAGGAGCAGAAAAGCGTCCGCCTTCGTCGAGAGCCGGAAGAAAACAGCACAATCAGCACAGAGCCTCATTATCATAGCCCCGCCCACTCAGAATCCTGCGTAGATAATGAGGTTAGAGAATGAGAAGATAAAGACATGGCTCAGAGGCTGAATTTCTAATTTATTTAGCAAAAACAATCAAAAGCTTGTTTTTAAGACATTCAAGGCGTGTTTAAAATAGGTATTAGATGCCATAATAGGTCACCTTTAAAAAACCTGGAAATATGTTTGTTTCTGTTGTAAAGTTGGACATTTGAACCTGCAGGTCTGGATCTGGATGTTTCCACGTGTTGAATCTGATTGTTCTCCTTTTACCCAGAGTTCAAAGCTGCCTTCGACATGTTCGACACGGACGGCGGCGGTGACATCAGCACCAAGGAGCTGGGTCAGGTGATGAGGATGTTGGGCCAGAACCCGTCCAGGGAGGAGCTGGACGCCATCATTGAGGAGGTGGATGAGGATGGTGAGATCACGTGACCCAGCAGGACTCACAAACCCACACCGGGGCTTTTTATCCCATTTTAAAACCATTTAAAGAACCGTGCAAAAGTTAGGCGTTGGTATGGTTACGGTTTTATCTTGTTAGCAAGTTATCTTGAGGGTGACCAGGACGGGTCAGTACGGAAGAATATTAGGGCCAGGCAGGAGAAAAATAAAAGGTTCTGTGTTCTGGGTCCCAGGTTTCTCTCAGACCACCCTCGTCTCCGTGTCTCCTCAGGCAGCGGGACCATCGACTTCGAGGAGTTCCTGGTGATGATGGTGCAGCAGCTGAAGGAGGACCAGGCTGGAAAGAGCGAGGAGGAACTTTCTGAATGTTTCCGCATCTTCGACAAGTACGACCCTGAAAAACATCCAAACTAACTGTAGCCAACTCGTGCTACCGGGGTAACCAGACAGGGAAAAGAGGACACAGGTTTTCGTGGGAAAATTGTGCAACTTTATTTTCACCCAGACATGAATCAGCAGTCAGCTCGGTGTCATTCCTCTCCTGTCTCCAGGGCCCGCACACTACTGAAATACACAGAGCATAATTAGGTACACCTGTGCACCATCAGATGTTCCAGCCACGTCACCTGTGCGCCACTCCCCCGCACTCCCTCTCCCCCCCCCACTCCCTCTCTCCCCTGCAGACCAAGCCCCAATCCTGCACCCTGCCACAGACCCCCATCGCCCGACTCAGGCTGGGGACCGTCCAGCCTAGCCAACTCCCCGACCCCCCCCCCCCCTCGGAACCACTCTGAAATTAAAGGACTGTAAGGCCAGATACCAATGTGTGATCCGCCCATTGGTATCTTTCAGGGACCCGACCACCCACCGAATAGCGAGGCACTCTTTCTCCACCGTGCTATACCGCCCCTCCCTCTCCGACAGCTTGCGGCTGATGTATAGCACGGGGCGGTCCGTCCCCTCCACCTGCTGGAAAAAACGGCCCCCAGCCCTCTGTTCGAGGCATCAGTCGGCAGAACAAAAGGGAGAGAGATGTCAGGAGTGTAGAGGAGTGGCTCCCCATAGAGGGCCTGTTTCACCCTCTCAAACACCTGCTGGCACTGCTCCGTCCACTAGACCGGATCTGAGGCACCCTTTCGGGTCAGGTCAGTCAGGGGGCTGGTCAAGCCGGAAAATCGGGAATGAACCGCCGATAATACCCCGCCAGCCCCCAAAACTGCCTAACCTCCTTTATGGTCTTGGGTCTTGGGCAGGCCGCAATCGCAGCTGTCTTATCTACCTGGGGACGCACCTGCCCGCCTCCCAAGTGGTACCCCAGATACCGTACCTCCCTCCGTCCAACCACACACTTCTTCGGGTTGGCCGTGAGCCCTGCCTGTCTCAGTGAACTGAGCACCGCACCCACCTGCCGCACATGCTCCGCCCAGCTGTCACTGTAGATGATGACGTTATCCAAGTAGGCGGCAGCATACACAGCATGCGGGCGCAGCACTCTGTCCATGAAACGCTGAAACGTGGCAGGTGCCCCGAACAAGCCGAACGGAAGTGTGCGAAATTGGTACAAACCGTACGGAGTGGAGAAAGCTGTAATCTCCTTAGACTCTGGAGACATGGGAATCTGCCAGTAGCCCTTGGTCAAATCCAGTGTCGTGAAAAAGCGAGCCGTGCCCAGCCGATCCAGGAGCTCGTCGACCCGAGGCATCGGATATGCATCAAAACGTGACACCTCATTCACCTTGCGATAGTCCACACAGAAGCGTATAGACCCATCCTTCTTGCGCACAAGAACGATGGGACTGGACCAGCCACTGTGGGACTATTCTATTACCCCCATTGCTAGCATGGCGTCCAATTCTGCCTTCACCACTTTGCGTTTGTGTTCAGGCAGACGATAGGGACGTGAGCGCACCGTCACCCCCGGGCGTGTCACAATCTTATGCTCTATGAGGTTCATGCGTCCTGGTAAGGGAGAGAACACATCAGCAAACCGCTGTTGCAACGTGGCCAGGTCTGCCCTCTGGGACGTGGAGAGCTGGTCCCCACAAGTGAGCGAGGCTGGATTTACCGATTTTGGTACCTCAGGCCCCAACTCATCTCTCTCTCTTACCTTTGTCACCAGAGCAACCAGCACCGCCTCCCTCCATGCTTTAAGGAGATTGACGTGATATATCTGCGTCGTCCCACCCCTGTCAGGACGCACCACCTCATAGTCAACGTCCCCCACTCGCCTGGGGAACCTCACGCACTGCGAACAGCAGAGGATCAAGCCATCTATCCCAATTCCGAGCGTCCTCGTGAATGAACTTACGGATCATGGCCTAAAGCGTCCGGTTAAAACGCTCACATAAACCATCTGTCTGGGGATGATAAACGGAGGTCCTAACCGACGTAATGCCCAGTAATCCATAAAGTTCCCTCAGTGTTCGTGACATAAACTGAGTGCCCTGGTCCGTCAGAATCTCTTTCGGGATCCCGACGCAGGAGATGACCTGAAGCAGCGCCCGCGCCACACTCGTTCCCGAGATGGTGCGCAGCGGCACTGCCTCTGGATAACGTGTTGCATAATCCGTCGGGACTAGTATAAAGCGATATCCATGTTTAGCGTTTAAATGATAATTCAGGCTGGAGCAGCTCCGGTGATAGGAAAAGTCTTTTTTACAAAATGTACAAATTACCGCATTCTTGTTGATAGTCCCGTCTTCTTTCTTTTTATTCATAAACTTGCCGTTCAAAGGCCCCAGCAAAGATTTGCTGAGTCACTCCCCTGAGTCGTCCAGGTCTGTCACCTGCTTTGTTAGTTTGACTAGCGGCAGGTGGGAGGTGACCTGCCAAGTGGCCTACGGCTCCCTCAATGGGCCAAATTTAAAATACTCGCGCATTTTGCCACTCATAATTAATTGCGTTAATTTTCATAATGTGTTAATTAGCAGTGTAATTAATTCATCTAATTAACACGCTAAACTGACAGCCCTAATTCCAACTAACGACTCTGAAAAACATTAAAACTAATACGAACATGCCATTCCGAACGCAGCTGGACACCAGAACCGTGGCACCAGAACAGGGCCGGTTTTTGCCGGAACAGTCCAGGCAGAGTAGCGAAAACCCCAGCTGGGCGTCGTGCACGAGACCCACAGCTGACTCTAATCCGGACCTCCGGCTCTCGCGTCTTTATACCTTTCTACTCAGCACCTTGCGGAGGGGGTTGCCCCTTCAACCCCCGCCTCCCAGTTCTCACGCTAAGGCTTGGTTCACACGGGAGAAAAGATCCCATGTGAACTAGCGCTTCTCTCACAGTTACATTTGTCAATAAACAACAGGTGCATAGCTGATATTACTGTTTTGAGAATCAAGGACATTTCAAGACACAAAACGTATTTTTTCTTCCTTCAGGGCAATACGGGCGACTGCCCAGGGCGGCAGAGCGGTCCGTTCTTGCGCCGCAGTAGCACATACATGAATGGGAAAGCTGGTGGCGGTCGCCACTTTGCGCCCTCTCTGTGAAAGGGGCATAGAGGGCGCAAAGCGCAACGCCGTGACAGGGCATTGCGCCCCGCCTGCCTGCCCGAATTGAAATTTTTTTAATTTCACCGTGCCGCGCTGTGAGGACATCTCGGCGCGCCCAATAGGAGAGAAGGTGGTGGAGGGTGGAAAAAAAACTTGCGGGTTGTAGATCAGAGACGATCAAGATGGAGGAAAAAATAATTTTGGCTGTGAGTCTGTGTGAGAAGCTGTGGGATACAAGACTGCACTCTTTGGTCTGACCCTTCCAGTGACAGTAGCGGAAGCAGAAAGGAGTTTTTCCAAATTGAAGCTTATTAAAACATACTTGAGGTCCACTATGTCAAAGGAGTGTCTCTCTGGACTTGCCATCATCCTCATCATCATCATCATCATCATCATCATCATCATCATCATCATCATCATCATCAATCATACAGTTGCACAACAGATTGCGTATGATGATGTAATTGAGGATTTTGCTTCAAAGAAGGCTAGAAAAGTCAAGTTCTAGATTGCACTTTACCACTTTACACCTGTTGTGAAACAGCCAGGTTAAAAAATCTGCTACAGTCTGAGCACATTCTGGGGGAGGGTGTTTGATGGACAGTTCGCCCAGGGCGCAAAAGTAGCAAGGACTGACTCTGCACCAGAACCAGGAGGTTTGGAGTCAGGGACCTCCAGTGGCACCAGGTGGTACTGCAACACGTGCTGGCCCCGCCCCTCCGCGTCATCAGCAGGGGGCGGAGCTTCCCCCACGTGGTCAGGAGCAGGATGTCAACACCGGCTTTAAAGAATAATCAAATAAATAGGAGGAATTCACAGAAAAAAAGGAATATTTGTGGAATTATAATGATAAAAGAATTAACACTTGAATAAAGTTGAAAGCATTTACGGAAGAGTATTAGGGCCAGGCAGGAGAAAAAATATTTGAGAGGGGAGATTTTTTTTATTGTGCACTTCGAGAAAAAAGTCGAAATGTCGAGAAAAAAGTCGAAATGTACAATTTCAAAAATAAAGTACAAAATTTTGCCGTTTTTCCCAACATTTCAACTTTATTCACGAAATTTTAAATTTTTTCTCAACATTTTCACTTTTTTCTCGACATTTTCGACTTTTTTCTCGAAATTGTATCCCAACATTAATCTCGAAATTTCGACTTTTTTCTCGAAGTGCACAAGAAAAAAATCTTCCCCTCTCAAATATTTTTTTTCCTGCATGGCCCTAATACTCTTCCGTAACGACAGTGCTGTGTGAGTGAGATGGAGATGTCAAATATTTTTTAGGTGATGACTTATTTATAGTTGATCATTATTAGGGCCCGAGCACCTTCAGTGCGAAGGCCCTATTGTGGCCCTATTGTATCTGTAGGAATTTTTAGGGCCCGAGCACTTGCAGTGCGAAGGCCCTATTGTATTTGCAGGAATTTTTATTAGGGCCCGAGCACTTGCAGTGCGAAGGCCCTATTGTATCTGTAGGAATTCTTCGCGTTATTATTATGGGCATGCCAAGTAATGGCATGACCATATTGCAATCGTCCAGAATGGCCCAAAAGGCAATGTTGCTAACAAGCTAAAGTCGCAAAAGTCCCACTGCGCACCAGCGGGTGTACAGCATGACCCCGCTCCGATGTGGAAAAAAAAAATCCCCAAAAACTAAAACACGGCCGGAAAAACGAGGAAAAACATGAAAATGAAGGCGATATATTAGTATCTAGAAAAGGTTTCCCTTTTCTTATTATTATTCTTATTCCGCACTTTTTTTCGTCCGTTAATACGGCCCAAACCGGAACGTGCACCCATGCATGGCATACATCGTTGGATGCGTCTCCATCATGCCTCGATGGGCATTACTTTTCTCCGTAATAGGGGTTACCGTGGCAACGCTAGTTGCCAAAAAGCAAAAAAAAAGGCAAAAATTCCCACGCTTATTGCTCGGCCGAACTTTATCGTAGAGACATCGTTCAAACTTTCAAACACTCGGCCCGATTGTCCCCAATGGTACGTACAAGCTCATTATGCCAAGTATTACAGTTTCTGTGATATTGACCTTTCATTTTTTTTTTTTTTTCCGTTTGACTTTGGACGCTTGTTGCTAGGCAACAGGTTATCGTAGAGACATCGTACAAATGTTTCCCGACTCGGCACGCTGTGGACTTCAACATACTCAAATTTCATGAAGCTGGGATTTAAGGAAATTTTATGTCAAAATCCAGGCCACATGGCCCCATTCATTCGGATGGGGTTTTGTACCATGGTGAAAAAAAAACCTATCCTTTAACATAGCCTGAACCGAAACATGCACCCATACATGGCATACATCGTTGGATGCGTCTCCATCGTTCCTCGATGGGCATTACTTTTCTCAGTAAAAAGTGTTACCGAGGCAACGCTAGACGCCAAAAAGCAAAAAAAAAGGCAAAAATTTGGACGCTTATTGCTCGGCCGGACTTTATCGTAGAGACATCGTTGAAACTTTCAAACACTCGGCCCGATTGGCACTAACAGACCCTACAACCTCATTATGCTAATTATTACAGATTTGCGATATTGGCCTTTCATTTTCTTTTTTATTTCTGTTTCAATTTGGACGCTTGTTGCTAGGCAACAGGTTATCGTAGAGACATCGTACAAATGTCCCCTGACTCGGCACGCTGTGGACTTCAACATACTCAAATTTCATGAAGCTGGGATTTAAGGAAATTTTATGTCAAAATCCAGGCCAAATGGCCCCATTCATTCGGATGGGGTTTTGTACCACGGTGAAAAAAAAAACCTATCCGTTAACATAGCCTGAACCGGAACATGCACCCATGCACGGCATACATCGTTAGATGCGTCTCCATCTTGCCTCGATGGGCATTACTATTCTCAGTCAAAAGCGTTACCGTGGCAACGCTAGATGCCAAAAAGCACGCCCCATTAATAACTATTGGGAGCACAGGAATGAATGAAATACAAGCGTAAAAACACCTCAAACTGACATAGAACCACCCTAAACACAACCACTGCAGCCCCAAACCAAAGCAGCAAGAGGGGACGAATGGGCGGTAGGGCATGCCCATATCAAAATTTCCAGAAATTTTCTAGTTAGGGCCCGAGCACTTGCAGTGCGAAGGCCCTATTGTAATTGCAGGAATTATTCTTCTTCTTCTTATTGTTCTGACAAAAGGAAGGCCTTTTTGCCCCCCTAAACGTGCCCAAAAAGTCACCAAATTTTGCATGCAAGTCAGGCCTGGCGAAAAATTTTATATTTAAGGGTTTGCATTAATGAGCGTGGCAAAATAGCTCAACAGCGCCCCCTTGAAAACTTTGTGCCTCAAGCCCCACAATGCGGTTTGTCGTACATGCACGAAAATCGGTACACACCTGTATCATGGCGCAACTTAAAGAAAAGTCTCTGGGCGTCATGTCGAGAAACCGAACAGGAAGTCGGCCATTTTGAATTAATCGTGTCATTTTGACGAAATTTATGCCTTCCTTCGGCAGTTAATACGGCCCGAACCGTAACGTGCACCCAGGTGTGTTATACATCAAAATGTGCGTCTCCATCCTCTGACACCACGCATTACTTTTCTCTTTCAAAAGCGTTACCGTGGTGACGCTAGACGCCAAAAAGCGCGCCCACCCTTCATCTGATTGGTTCAAACAGAAAAATCTTTGAGCCTCAAGCCCCATAATACGGTTTGATGTACATGAACGAAAATCGGTACACACCTGTACCATGTCGCAACTTAAAGAAAAGTCTCTTGGCGCCATGGCCGAATCCGAACAGGAAGTCGGCCATTTTGAACATTCTGAATTAATCGCGTAATTTTGGAGCAATATATGCCATTCCTTCGAGAATTAATACGGCCCGAACCGTATCATGAACCCAGATGTGTTATACATCAAAATGTGCGTCTCCATCCTGCGACTACACGCATTACTTTTCTGTTTCAAAAGTGTTACCGTGGCGACGCTAGACGCCAACAAGCGCACCCCCCCTTCATCTGATTGGTCCATATTTGATAGTTCCCCAAAAGGCACAAAATTTGGCACGCAAGCCAGGCCTGGCGATAAATGTGATATTTCATGGTTTGCATTAATGGGCGTGGCAAAATGGCTCAACAGCGCCCCCCGGAAAACTTTGTGCCTCAAGCCCCACAATACGGTTTGACGTACATGCACGAAAATCGCTACACACCTGTATCATGGCACAACTTAAAGAAAAGTCTCTTGGAGCCATGGCCGAATCCGAACAGGAAGTCGGCCATTTTGAACATTCTGAATTAATCGCGTAATTTTGGAGCAATTTATGCCATTCCTTCGGCAATTAATACGGACTGAACCGTAATGTGCACCCAGGTGTGTTATACATCAATATGTGCGTCTCCATCCTGCGACTACGCGCATTACTTTTCTCTTTCAAAAGTGTTACCGTGGCGACGCTAGACGCCAAAAGGCGCGCCCCCCCTTCATGTGATTGGTCCATATTTGATAGTCACCAAATTTTGCTCGCAAGCCAGGCTTGGCGATACATTTGATATTTCATGGTTTGCATTAATGAGCGTGGCCTAACGGCTCAACAGCGCCCCCTAGAATACTATTCTCTGCCATAACTTTTGAATGGTTTGACATAGAGAGTTGTGAGTGGTGTCATGGGACTCGATATTGAGTCCTTGACCATAATTGGTGAAAATTAGCTCCGCCCCTTCTTCTGATTGGTTGTCCATATTTCCTGCTATAAATTTTGAATGTTTTGACATAGAAAGTCGTGGGTGATGTCATCTGAATCAGTATTGAGTCCTTGAGCTTCATTGGCCTGAATTAGCCCCGCCTCTTCTTCTGATTGGTTCTCCCTATTTTCTGTTATAACTTTTGAATGGTTTGACATAGAGAGTCGTGGGTGGTGTCATTGGACGCTGTATTGAGTCCTTGACCTTCTTTGGCCTGAATTAGCCCAGCCCCTTCTTCTGATTGGTTGTCCCGATTTTCTACTATAACTTTTGAATGGTTTGACATAGAGAGTCGTGGGTGGTGTCATGAGATTCTGTATGGAGTCCTTGACCTTCATTGGCCTGAATTAGCCCCGCCCCTTCTTCTGATTGGTTGTCCCTTTTTTCTGCTATAACTTTTGAATGGTTTGACATATGAAGTCTTGGGTGGTGTCATTTCTGATATGCTTATGGGGGGCGGTGGCCGTGAGTGCGAGGGCCCGTTCATCGCTGCTTGCAGCTTTAATTATTATTATTATTATTTTTCTGACGAAAGGAGGGCCTTTTTGCCCCCCTAAACGTGCCCAAAAAGTCACCAAATTTTGCATGCAAGGCAGGCCTGGCGAAAAATTTGATATTTAATGGTTTGCATTAATGGGCGTGGCAAAATGGCTCAACAGCGCCCCCTTGAAAACTTTGTGCCTCAAGCCCCACGATACGGTTTGACGTACATGCACGAAAATCGCTACACACCTGTATCATGGCACAACTTCAAGAAAAGTCTCTTGGAGCCATGCCCGAAACCGAACAGGAAGTCGGCCATTTTGACTTAATTGTGTAATTTTGGCGCAATTTATGCCCTTCCTTCGGCAGTTAATACGGCCCGAACCGTAACGTGCCCCCAAGTGTGTTATACATCAAAATGTGCGTCTCCATCCTCCGACACCACGCATTACTTTTCTCTTTCAAAAGCGTTACCGTGGCGACGCTAGACGACAAAAAGCGCGCCCACCCTTCATCTGATTGGTTCAGACCGAAAAAACTTTGCGCCTCAAGCCCCATAATACGCTTTGACGTACATGAACGAAAATCGGTACACACCTGTATCATGTCGCAACTTAAAGAAAAGTCTCTTGGCGCCATGGCCGAAACCGAACAGGAAGTCGGCCATTTTGAACATTCTGAATTAATCGCGTAATTTTGGAGCAATATATGCCATTCCTTCGAGAATTAATACGGCCCGAACCGTATCGTGCACCCAGGTGTGTTATACATCAAAATGTGCGTCTCCATCCTGCGACTACACGCATTACTTTTCTCTTTCAAAAGTGTTACCGTGGCGACGCTAGACGCCAAAAGGCGCGCCCCCCCTTCATGTGATTGGTCCATATTTGATAGTCACCAAATTTTGCTCGCAAGCCAGGCTTGGCGATACATTTGATATTTCATGGTTTGCATTAATGAGCGTGGCCTAACGGCTCAACAGCGCCCCCTAGAATACTATTCTCTGCCATAACTTTTGAATGGTTTGACATAGAGAGTTGTGAGTGGTGTCATGGGACTCGATATTGAGTCCTTGACCATAATTGGTGAAAATTAGCTCCGCCCCTTCTTCTGATTGGTTGTCCATATTTCCTGCTATAAATTTTGAATGTTTTGACATAGAAAGTCGTGGGTGATGTCATCTGAATCAGTATTGAGTCCTTGAGCTTCATTGGCCTGAATTAGCCCCGCCTCTTCTTCTGATTGGTTCTCCCTATTTTCTGTTATAACTTTTGAATGGTTTGACATAGAGAGTCGTGGGTGGTGTCATTGGACGCTGTATTGAGTCCTTGACCTTCTTTGGCCTGAATTAGCCCAGCCCCTTCTTCTGATTGGTTGTCCCGATTTTCTACTATAACTTTTGAATGGTTTGACATAGAGAGTCGTGGGTGGTGTCATGAGATTCTGTATGGAGTCCTTGACCTTCATTGGCCTGAATTAGCCCCGCCCCTTCTTCTGATTGGTTGTCCCTTTTTTCTGCTATAACTTTTGAATGGTTTGACATATGAAGTCTTGGGTGGTGTCATTTCTGATATGCTTATGGGGGGCGGTGGCCGTGAGTGCGAGGGCCCGTTCATCGCTGCTTGCAGCTTTAATTATTATTATTATTATTTTTCTGACGAAAGGAGGGCCTTTTTGCCCCCCTAAACGTGCCCAAAAAGTCACCAAATTTTGCATGCAAGGCAGGCCTGGCGAAAAATTTGATATTTAATGGTTTGCATTAATGGGCGTGGCAAAATGGCTCAACAGCGCCCCCTTGAAAACTTTGTGCCTCAAGCCCCACGATACGGTTTGACGTACATGCACGAAAATCGCTACACACCTGTATCATGGCACAACTTCAAGAAAAGTCTCTTGGAGCCATGCCCGAAACCGAACAGGAAGTCGGCCATTTTGACTTAATTGTGTAATTTTGGCGCAATTTATGCCCTTCCTTCGGCAGTTAATACGGCCCGAACCGTAACGTGCCCCCAAGTGTGTTATACATCAAAATGTGCGTCTCCATCCTCCGACACCACGCATTACTTTTCTCTTTCAAAAGCGTTACCGTGGCGACGCTAGACGACAAAAAGCGCGCCCACCCTTCATCTGATTGGTTCAGACCGAAAAAACTTTGCGCCTCAAGCCCCATAATACGCTTTGACGTACATGAACGAAAATCGGTACACACCTGTATCATGTCGCAACTTAAAGAAAAGTCTCTTGGCGCCATGGCCGAAACCGAACAGGAAGTCGGCCATTTTGAACATTCTGAATTAATCGCGTAATTTTGGAGCAATATATGCCATTCCTTCGAGAATTAATACGGCCCGAACCGTATCGTGCACCCAGGTGTGTTATACATCAAAATGTGCGTCTCCATCCTGCGACTACACGCATTACTTTTCTCTTTCAAAAGTGTTACCGTGGCGACGCTAGACGCCCACAAGTGCACCCCCGCTTCATCTGATTGGTCCATATTTGATAGTTCACCAAATTTGGCATGCAAGCCAGGCCTGGCGGTAAATTTGATATTTTATGGTTTACATTAATGGGCGTGGCAAAATGGCTCAACAGCGCCCCCCGGAAAACTTTGTGCCTCAAGCCCCACGATACGGTTTGACGTACATGCACGAAAATCGCTACACACCTGTATCATGGCACAACTTCAAGAAAAGTCTCTTGGAGCCATGGCCGAAACCGAACAGGAAGTCGGCCATTTTGAATTAATTGTGTAATTTTGGCGCAATTTATGCCATTCCTTCGGCAATTAATACGGCCCGAACCGTAATGTGCACCCAGGTGTGTTATACATCAAAATGTGCGTCTCCATCCTGGGACTACACGCATTACTTTTCTCTTTCAAAAGTGTTACCGTGGCGACGCTAGACGCTAAAAGGCGCGCCCCCCCTTCATCTGATTGGTCCATATTTGATAGTTCTCCAAAAGTAATCAAATTTTGCATGCAAGTCAGACTTGGCGATACATTTGATATTTCATGGTTTGCATTAATGGGCGTGGCCTAACGGCTCAACAGCGCCCCCTAGAATACTTTTCTCTGCCATAACTTTTGAATGGTTTGACATAGGAAGTTGTGGGTGGTGTCATGGGACTCTGTAATGAGTCCTTAAGCTTCGTTGGCCTGAATTAGCCCCGCCCTTTCTTCTGATTGGTTGTCCCTTTTTTCTGCTATAACTTTTTAATGGTTTGACTCCCGCTTCCTGATTCAAACGTCTGCCGGCCCCGCCCCCCGACCAATCAGTGGCGAGTAGGGTGATGACGGCCCCGCCCCCGACCAATCAGTGGCGAGTAGGGTGATGACGGCCCCGCCCCCCGACCAATCAGCTGTTGTAATGTGGTGACGTTAGAAATAGTCCCGTGCTCAGCCCGGTTAGAACCTCGGTTGAATGGTTACAGAAAAAGTAATAATTAAATAGTAGTGTTTTACTAATATTTATACCTTACAAATATTTAAAAAGTTAGGAAAAAAAAGTTCTAGACATAATATCGCTATCTTGGTCTGTCCTAAGCCAGTAAGTCAAAGTGAGGTATCAGCTGAGATATAGCTCAACCACATCATTGCGGTCTTTGGTGCCGGTGGTTGGGAGTTCGAGCCTGGCAGGGTGCTGAAAGTTTTGTAAGCAAATTTTGTGTTTTTTTTACATCAAGATGTGCGTCTCTTTCCTGCGACGACTCACATTACTTTTCTCTTTCAAAAGTGTTACCGTGGCGACGCTAGACGTGAAAAAGCGCTCGTCCCCTTCATCTGATTGGTCCATATTTGATAGTTCTCCAAAAGTAATCAAATTTTGCATGCAAGTCAGACTTGGCGATACATTTGATATTTCATGGTTTGCATTAATGGGCGTGGCCTAACGGCTCAACAGCGCCCCCTAGAATACTTTTCTCTGCCATAACTTTTGAATGGTTTGACATAGGAAGTTGTGGGTGGTGTCATGGGACTCTGTAATGAGTCCTTGACCTTCATTGGCCTGAACTAGCGCCGCCCCTTCCTCTGATTGGTTGTCCCTTTTTTCTGCTATAACTTTTGAATGGGTTGACATAGAGAGTCGTGGGTGGTGTCATTTCTGATATGCTTATGGGGGGCGGTGGACGTGAGTGCGAGGGCCCGTTCATCGCTGCTTGCAGCTTTAATTATTATTATTATTATTTTTTTTTTTTTTCTTCTGACAAAGTGATGGCCTTTTTGCCCCCCTTAACGTGCCCAAAAAGTCACCAAATTTTGCACCCAAGTCAGTCCTGGCGAAAAATTTGATATTTAATGGTTTGCATTAATGGGCGTGGCAAAATGGCTCAACAGCGCCCCCTTGAAAACTTTGTGCCTCAAGCCCCACGATACGGTTTGACGTACATGCACGAAAATCGGTACACACCTGTATCATGGGACAACTTAAAGAAAAGTCTCTTGGCGTCATGCCCGAAACCGAACAGGAAGTCGGCCATTTTGAATTAATCGTGTCACTTTGGCGCAATTTATGCCATTCCTTCGGCAGTTAATTCAGCCCGAACCGTAACGTGCACCCAGGTGTGTTATACATCAAAATGTGCGTCTCCCTCCTGCGACCACACGCATTACTTTTCTCTTTCGAAAGCGTTACCGTGGCGACGCTAGACGCCAACAAGCGCACCCCCCCTTCATCTGATTGGTCCATATTTGATAGTTCTCCAAAAGTCACCAAATTTTGCATGCAAGCCAGACTTGGTGAAAAATTTGATATTTAATGGTTTGCATTAATGGGCGTGGCAAAATGGCTCAACAGCGCCCCCTTGAAAACTTTGTGCCTCAAGCCCCACGATACGGTTTGACATACATGCACGAAAATCGGTACACACCTGTATCATGGGACAACTTAAAGAAAAGTCTCTTGGCGTCATGCCCGAAACCGAACAGGAAGTCGGCCATTTTGAATTAATCATGTCACTTTGGCGCAATTTATGCCATTCCTTCGGCAGTTAATTCAGCCCGAACCGTAACGTGCACCCAGGTGTGTTATACATCAAAATGTGCGTCTCCCTCCTGCGACCACACGCATTACTTTTCTCTTTCGAAAGCGTTACCGTGGCGACGCTAGACGCCAACAAGCGCACCCCCCCTTCATCTGATTGGTCCATATTTGATAGTTCTCCAAAAGTCACCAAATTTTGCATGCAATCCAGACTTGGCGATAAATTTGATATTTTATGGTTTACATTAATGGGCGTGGCCTAACGGCTCAACAGCGCCCCCCGGAAAACTTTTCTCTGCCATAACTTTTGAATGGTTTGACATAGGAAGTTGTGGGTGGTGTCATGGGACTCTGTAATGAATTCTTAAGCTTCGTTGGCCTTAATTAGCCCCGCCCCTTCTTCTGATTGGTTGTCCCTTTTTTCTGTTATAACTTTTGAATGGTTTGACATAGGAAGTTGTGGGTCGTGTCATGGGACTCTGTATTGAGTCCTTAAGCTTCATTGGCCTGAATTAGCCCCGCCCTTTCTTCTGATTGGTTGTCCCGATTTTCTGCTATAACTTTTGAATGGTTTGACATAGAGAGTCGTGGGTGGTGTCATCAGATTCTGTATGGAGTCCTTGACCTTCATTGGCCTGAATAAGCCCCGCCCCTTCTTCTGATTGGTTGTCCCTTTTTTCTGCTATAACTTTTGAATGGTTTGACATAGGAAGTCGTGGGTGGTGTCATTTCTGATATGCTAATGGGGGGTGGTGGCCGTGAGTGCGAGGGCCCGTTCATCGCTGCTTGCAGCTTTAATTATTATTATTTTCCTGACAAAAGGAAGGCCTTTTTGCCCCCCTAAACATGCCCAAAAAGTCACCAAATTTTGCACCCAAACCAGGCCTGGCGAAAAATTTGATATTTAATGGTTTGCATTAATGGGCGTGGCAAAATGGCTCAACAGCGCCCCCTTGAAAACTTTGTGCCTCAAGCCCCACAATACGGTTTGACGTACATGCACGAAAATCGCTACACACCTGTATCATGGGACAACTTAAAGAAAAGTCTCTTGGGGTCATGCCCGAAACCGAACAGGATGTCGGCCATTTTGAATGAATCGTGTCATTTTGGCGAAATTTATGCCATTCCTTCGGCAATTAATACGGCCCGAACCGTAACGAGCCCCCAAGTGTGTTATACATCAAAATGTGCGTCTCCATCCTCCGACACCACGCATTACTTTTCTCTTTCAAAAGCGTTACCGTGGCGACGCTAGACGCCAAAAAGCGCGCCCACCCTTCATCTGATTGGTTCAGACAGAAAAAACTTTGCGCCTCAAGCCCCATAATACGGTTTGACGTACATGAACGAAAATCGGTACACACCTGTATCATGTTGCAACTTAAAGAAAAGTCTCTTGGCGCCATGGCCGAAACTGAACAGGAAGTCGGCCATTTTGAACATTCTGAATTAATCGTGTAATTTTGGAGCAATTTATGCCATTCCTTCGAGAATTAATTCAGCCCGAACCGTATCGTGCACCCAGATGTGTTATACATCAAAATGTGCGTCTCCATCCTGCGACTACACGCATTACTTTTCTCTTTCAAAAGTGTTACCGTGGCGCCGCTAGACGCCAAAAAGCGCGCCTCCCCTTCATCTGATTGGTCCATATTTGATAGTTCCCCAAAAGGCACCAAATTTTGCATGCAAGCCAGGCCTGGCGATAAATTTGATATTTCATGGTTTGCATTAATGGGCGTGGCCTAACGGCTCAACAGCGCCCCCTACAATACTTTTCTCTGCCATAACTTTTGAATGGTTTGACATAAAGAGTTGTGGGTGGTGTCATGGGACTCGGTATTGAGTCCTTGACCATAATTGGTGAAAATTAGCCCCGCCCCTTCTTCTGATTGGTTGTTCCTATTTCCTGCTATAACATTTGAATGTTTTTACATAGAGAGTCGTGGGTGGTGTCATGGGACTCTGTAATGAGTCCTTAAGCTTCTTTGGCCTTAATTAGCCCCGCCCCTTCTTCTGATTGGTTGTCCCGATTTTCTGCTATAACTTTTGAATGGTTTGACATAGGAAGTCGTGGGTGGTGTCATTTCTGATATGCTTATGGGGGGCGGTGGCTGTGAGTGCGAGGGCCCGTTCATCGCTGCTTGCAGCTTTAATTAGGGCCCGAGCACTTACAGTGCGAAGGCCCTATTGTATCTGTAGGCATTCTTCGTATTATTATTTTTCTGACGAAAGGAGGGGCTTTTTGCCCCCCTAAACATGCCCAAAAAGTCACCAAATTTTGCACGCAAGCCAGGCCTGGCGAAAATTTTTATATTTAATGGTTTGCATCAACGGGCGTGGCAAAATGGCTCAACAGCGCCCCCCGGAAAACTTTGTGCCTCAAGCCCCACAATAAGGTTTGACGTACATGCACGAAAATCGGTACACACCTGTATCATGGCACAACTTAAAGAAAAGTCTCCTGGCGCCATGGCCGAAACCGAACAGGAAGTCGGCCATTTTGAATTAATTGTGTAATTTTGGCGCAATTTATGCCATTCCTTCGGCAATTAATACGGCCCGAACCGTAACGTGCACCCAGGTGTGTTATACATCAAAATGTGCGTCTCCATCCTGCGACAACACGCATTACTTTTCTCTTTCAAAAGTGTTACCGTGGCGACGCTAGACGCCAAAAAGCGCGCCCACCCTTCATCTGATTGGTTCAGACAGAAAAAACTTTGTGCCTCAAGCCCCATAATACGCTTTGACGTACATGAACGAAAATCGGTACACACCTGTATCATGTCGCAACTTAAAGAAAAGTCTCTTGGCGCCATGGCCGAAACCGAACAGGAAGTCGGCCATTTTGAACATTCTGAATTAATTGCGTAATTTTGGAGCAATTTATGCCATTCCCTCAACAGTTAATACGGCCTGAACCGTAACGTGCACCCAGGTGTGTTATACATCAAAATATGCATCTCCATTCTGTGACTACGCGCATTACTTTTCTCTTTCAAAAGTGTTACCGTGGCGACGCTAGACGCCAAAAAGCGCGCCCCCCCCTTCATCTGATTGGTCCATATTTGATAGTTTCACCAAAAGTCACCAAATTTTGCATGCAAGCCAGGCCTGGCGAAAAATTTGATATTTCATGGTTTGCATTAATGGGCGTGGCCTAATGGCTCAACAGCGCCCCCTAGAATACTTTTATCTACCGTAACCTTTGAATGGTTTGACATAGAGAGTCGTGGGTGGTGTCATCGGACTCGGTATTGAGTCCTTGACCATAATTGGTGAAACTTAGCCCCGCCCCTTCTTCTGATTGGTTGTCCCTATTTTCTGCAATAACTTTTGAATGGTTTGACATAGGAAGTCGTGGGTGGTGCCATTTCTGATATGCTTATGGGGGGCGGTGGCCATGAGTGCGAGGGCCCGTTCATCGCTGCTTGCAGCTTTAATTTTATTTTGTATTTTATTTTTGTTTAGTTGTTTAGTTGATATATATTTACTTATATTATATTTTTATGTCATTTTGAGTTATTGTTTTCTTTTTATAAAATCTGATGCTTCTGATATTTATAATAATAAGTTCCAGATGTGGGTGTTCAGGGAGGGAGTTCCAGATGTGGAGGGTTCAGGGAGGGAGTTCCAGATGTTGGGGCAGCGGAGCAGAAAGCTCGGTCTCCCATGGAGTGGAGTCGCTGATAGAGGAGGTTGGTGTTTTGTGACCGGAGGTTCAGGGTGGATGAGTGAGGCGTCAGGAGGTCTTGGAGGTATTGAGGGGCAGTGCTGTAGATGCAGAGGTGGTGATCAGGGCAATCTTGTATTGGATTCTTGCGGTTATGGGAAGCCAGTGTAGGTTCTGGAGAGTAGGGGTGATATAGTCGTATTTGCGGGTTTTCATCAGAGTACGGAAAGCACAGTTCTGAATGAATTGAAGTATCCGGAGGTGTTTGTTGGGGATACCGATGAGCAGGCTGTTACAGTAGTCGAGTCTGGAGGAGATCAGGGCGTGGACGAGTTTTTCTGCATCAGGGAAAGTGAGGAAGGGGCGGAGTTTGGATAGGTTATTTATGTGGAAGAAGCAAGTTTTGTACAGATGTTTGATGTGGTTTACGAAGGTAAGTTGTGGGTCCAGCTTCACACCGAGGTTGGTAACAGAGGTAGAGAGGGGGATGTCTTGACCGGAGAAGGAGATGGTGGTTATGGGGGATGACTGGACCTGGTGAGGGGTGCCAATTTGTATGGTTTCGGTTTTGGAAATGTTGAGTTGGAGGAAGTTGGGACTCATCCACGCCCTAATCTCCTCCAGGCAGTTGGAGACTGGGACTGGGGTGGAACGTAGGTTGGGACTGGGGTGGAGCTTAGGTTGGGGTCAGTCCGGAGGTACAGCTGAGTGTCATCGGCATAGCAGTGAAAAGAGATGCCGTGCCGGCTGATGACACAACCCAGGGGCAGCATGTACAGGATAAAAAGGAGAGGTCCTAGGACAGATCCTTGGGGGACACCACACGTAACAGGGACTGTTTGGGACTTGGAAGATCCCAAACTGACGTACTCTGTCCTGTCAGCAAGGTAGGAGGTGAACCAGTCCAGTGTGGAGTGATGGAGACCAACGTGACCAATTTGACCTCTGGCTTCGCTGAATTACAGAACTAAACTCCACTGGTGGACAGTGCTGGTCCACGAGACGGTCCTGAACACGTCTTCAGGTCGTTGTTTTCTGTCCGCAGGAACGGGGACGGCTTCATCGACCGGGAGGAGTTCGGAGACATCCTCCACCAGACCGGAGAGCCGGTGGTAGAGGAGGACATCGATGAGATGTTCGGGGAGTCGGACAACAACAAGGACGGCAAGATCGACTTCGATGGTAAGATTTTATAACAAGAAGTTGCATAATAACTAAACGAAACTCCCAGAGGGAAATGAGCTCTCCCGCTGGGTCCATCTTGGTCGGTCCGTTCTGTCACGGTAGGGCTGGGCGATATGGACCAAAAGTCATATCTCGATATTTTCTAGCTGAATGGCGATAATCGATATATATCGATATTTTTTCTGTGCCATAATTGGGGTTTCCCCCAAAGCATTATAGCATAGCATCTCTGTTAGCATATCTGTTAGCATCTCTGTTAGCTTCATTTTTTTCTGAGGCAAACCCTTAAAAAAACAGTCAGTTTTAATACAAAGCTTCGTGCCAAATGTCACACAGGTTCCTTTATTAACAGAGGTCTGCACAATATCAAAATGTATAAAACAAATGAAATAAAAATAAACTGCCTGCATATATAGAATAAAAATGCTTCTTGAATAAAATAAGACAAATATCCCTTCCCTGCATAACAATTAAATTAAAATACACTGTGCAATTAATACAATGTAGACAGTAACAGGCAGACTTTTCCACTGAGGTTGACAGTTGTGCAAATAACAAAACATTTGTGCAAATCTCAAATAAAACATTCAAGTCAATTTGTCACAAAATAAGCTATATCAAAATAATGTTTTTTTTTTTTTTTTTTTTTTTAAATCGATATAAACGATATTGTCTCGTACCATATCGCTTTTGAAAATATATCGCTATATATTAAAATCTCGATATATCGCCCAGCCCTATGTCACGGGTGTGGTTTGTTGAGGACCCAAACGCAGGAGAGCAGGAGGCAAGAGGTGCAAAAAAGCAGGATTTATTTAACAAAAACAAGATCCAAAAACGCTGCAGAGCAGGATTACCAAAAACACGAGAGCAAAAAACCAGAAACCTGACAGGACACATGGAGGAAGGAAACAGTACGGGCCGACAGGGAGCAGGGAAAGACAAGACCAGATATACACAGGGAATAACGAGACACAGGTGACGACAATCAGGGCAGATGGAACACAGGAGGAGCAGAACTGAAAACACAAACTGGGGGAAATGTCAAACCCTGACAAGGACATGACGTAAGGAAAGAAACTCTTTATATCAGAAGTGAAGTAACAGGAGCTGCAGAAAGATGATCGTGTGTCTCATGTTTCTGCATCAGCATCAAACTCATGTAGTTTTATTAACACAGCGAGGGTCGTGTTTGAGCACATTCATTCATCTGCTTAGAGGTAATTACAGCAGTACGGATGATGAGCTTTCTTCATTCCGGGATATTGTACAGTTGGAGCCACAGCACGTTTACATTACGCCAAAGCACAAAATATTATTTGTTGGTCGAATTTACTGAAGAAAATCAGTGCTTTATTATAACCCTCCCTCGTCAACTGTCTTTTGCCTAGGGTTCTAGGTGTTTTTTATTTCGCTTGTACAGGACTGTCTCAGAAAATTTGAATATTGTGATAAAGTTCTTTATTTTCTGTAATGCAATTACAAAAACAAAAATGTCATACATTCTGGATTCATTACAAATCAACTGAAATATTGCAAGCCTTTTATTATTTTAATATTGCTGATCATGGCTTACAGTTTAAGAAAACTCAAATATCCTATCTCAAAAAATTTGAATATTCTGGGAATCTTAATCTTAAACTGTAAACCATAATCAGCAATATTAAAATAATAAAAGGCTTGCAATATTTCAGTTGATTTGTAATGAATCCAGAATGTATGACATTTTAGTTTTTTTAATTGCATTACAGAAAATAAAGAACTTTATCACAATATTCAAATTTTCTGAGACAGTCCTGTATATTTGGAATACTCTGTATATACATTATATATACATTATGAGTACTCTTTGTTCATTCTCTAGTGGATACATATACTTTCTGTGGATATCATCTTGAATGGTGGAGGAAAATAGTGTTGTTATGTGTCATTGGACATCTTAATGTTGATGGTTTGTAGAGAAACTGGGATTCCTGGGTAATAGTGGGAATTGTTGGGGTAGTCATGAATTGTTTATCTTCTGCTGTTTGGTTAGTTTTTTTTCCTGTTTTATCATTGTTGTTGCAGTTCTTCTGTTTTATTGTTTTATTTTTATTTTTATTTCTTTTTTTTGTTTTCTTTAATATAAGAAAAAGAGAGAATCTCTGACCGTACTGCTTCCGTTCTCTATGCCATTTATGACAGTACTATACAGGACTGTCTCAGACAATTAGAATATTGTGATAAAGTTCTTTATTTTCTGTAATGCAATTAAAAAAACAAAAATGTCATAGATTCTGGATTCATTACAAATCAACTGAAATATTGCAAGCCTTTTATTATTTTAATATTGCTGATTATGGTTTACAGTTTAAGATTAAGATTCCCAGAATATTCTAATTTTTTGAGATAGGATATTTGAGTTTTAAAATTTTTTTAAATAATAAAGGGCTTGCAATATTTCAGTTGATTTGTAATGAATCCAGAATGTAGGACATTTTTGCATTACAGAAAATAAACTTTATCACAATATTCTAATTTTCTGAGACAGTCCTGTAATCATATTGTTTCCATGAGATTCCTAATAATAAAAGATTGATCACAAAAAGCAGTACGTATGAACGGCGGGTTGGTTGATTAACAGGTTCCCTCTCTCCTTCTCTCCCTCTCTCCCTCTCAGAGTTTCTGAAGATGATGGAGAACGTCCAGTAACGACAGCGGCTCTACATTCCTCGGTGATGGAAATCTGCACTTATATCCAGAACTAAACTCTTCTAAACGCGGGTCGGAGCTGCTGAGGGTTCTGGCCCGCTGGACCCGGCGTCTCCTCCTCCCAGAAACCCGTAGCTGATCCAGGACGTCTATTAATATCCCCCCAAACCTTTTAAGACGAACGCTCGGCTCCGTCAGCTGTCTCCTTGGCAGCTGCCGTTCCTCCAGAAACGCAACACCGTCAGGCCGGGCCGTGCCCTCCTCCTTCTCCTTCCTCTCTTCCTCCTCCTCTTCCTCCTCCTCCTCCTCCACCCTGATCTGTGCTTTCTGAATAAAAACAGATTTCTTCTTCCAACCCTCAGGCCCCGCTCGTCTTTGCTATTTGCTAGTTTCTTGTCTAGTCTTGTGGCGTTTTGACTCTCATTCCCATGATGCACCAGTCCATCCCTTCCCACAATCCCAGCTGTCTCTGTCTGTTAAAAAGCTGCTGAGCGTTTTAGTTACAGAGTCAAATTAATTCCTCCCGTTGCACCCGAGTCTCCCCTGGCAGTCGTCAGTCAGATCAGCTAAAATGTCAGTTTGCTATATGAATTCCTGATAAAAATAAGGCCCCATTTACACGGAGCAAAAACTGAGGTGTTTTCATGCGTTTTGGCCATTCGTTTACACGAAAACGGAGCTCAAAGTCACCAAAAACCATCATTTCTGAAAACTCCGGCCAAAGTGGAGATTTTCACGTTTGCTTGTAAACAGAGAGAAACAGACATTTAGGCTTCAGAACGTCACATTATGAGACAGAAACGTCACCAGCGTCATGTGTGCGACCTGTTTTTACAATTAGTTTGTAACCGTCAATATTTTCTTGTATTTTACCTGTTTTATATTCTAAAGTCACACTTAAAAGTAACTCCACTTCTCTGTCACTCCAAACCAAAGACTCTCGTTCATCTTGGAAGTAACTGGCAGTCAAGGCTGATTTATGGTTCCGCGTTACACCAACGCAGAGCTACGGCGTAGGCTACGCGGCGACGCCACCGTACGTAGGCTACGCCGTCGATTTAACGCAGAACCGTATTATTCAGGCTTCACACGTGTCATTTGTTGATGTTTTTTTCCAGGATTCTGATTGGCTAGCATGACTTTATCTTCTCGTTACACTGCCCTCTGCAGGTATGGCTGCTCATAGCACCCATAACAGCGTATTTATATGGGTTTGTGTAAACCAGGAATGTGTTAGTGCACAGCTCTGCTCTCCGCTTCAAATTGACGCTCTGGAAGCCTCCATCACTTCCATCGCCTCCATCACCTCCATTGTTCCGACGCCACCTATACCAATCGCAACGAGCTCTCATAGACAATGAATTGGAACGAGCGTTCATAGACAATGAATGGCGGCCGGACGCCTATGCACGGTCAAATCGGAAGAAAGGTTCTGTTGTGGTTCTGGTCGTGCAGCCACCGCACAGCTCAAAGGCGTCCATCGCCTCCAACACCTCCAACGCCACCCATGCCTCTTGCAACGAGCTCTCATAGACAACGAATGTCAGCCGGACGCCAAATGTGAAGAAAGGTTCTGTCGTGGCCCCCGAGTCTCCCCTGGAAGATCATCTCTGTGCAGAACACGAGGCCCGCGGCCCTCAGGGGCCCATGTGTGGCCCGCTGGGCTCTCTGGGGGGGTATATAGGCTGGACCCCCCCCAGGGCAGCATCCCTCCCCTCAGCCAAGGCCTAATTAGGAGCACAGAGTTGGTCAGGTGACGCAGTACCAAGACGCCTCGCCCCCTCGTCTTCTCTGAGACTCTCCAGCTATTCAGGGCCCAGCCAGGGGGGGGGGGGGTCCAGCACTTATCTCCTGGTTTAGGGTTTCACACCCAGATTGAAACTAAATCATCACAAAACCCAACGGAGAGATGTTGGGGAACGGTGAACTGAACCTGAGCACAAACGCATCCCTGCTTTTATTCCTCCCTTTATTTTTTATTCACACAATCATCACATTGGCGTTTTTTAGGGACTATTTGACTCAGAAACTGTTGCTTTTCTTAGATAACGCTTCTCCACATCCCACTTTTCATCGGCTCCCCAACGACACAAAAGCCAAACAGCCAAACGCACGTTTTGCATCCCGTCATATTTTATTTATTTATTTATCTATCACTTTTACAACACTTCTCTTGTCGGTGCGTCTCTCTCCAGGGTGTGATTGGCCTGCTCTGGCCCCCAGGACCCTAAAAGTTCAGGATACTAAATCTGGAGGCCAGGGAGAGGCGGTGGGCGGGGCCTCGCTCCCCCACTTTAAAGTGCGTGTGAACCTGGTCCTGCCGTCTAGTCTCTCTGTCCCGGTGCACGCGGGTTGACCACTCCTTTGGCCTTTTTCTGTTTCATCCTTGGATATTTGGGGGGGAAAAGCTAATCCACCAACATGGTAAGAGCAAATGCAAATGTCGCAGGTCTGGCAGCACACCGGGATTTTCCCTGAGTTAATGGAGAGTAAAGGCGCGTTCATGCGTAAAAGTGGTTTGGATGAGATGCTGCTTCCTTTCTCTGCTCATGCCACTTAAATCCAATTTGATATTTTCTTGCTTTTCCAGTTTATTTCAGCAATTTAACTTTTTTTTTTGATGGTTTGTGCATGAATTTGTGCATGAATCCACTTGTAAAACGCTCCAGCTCCAGGTTCCTCCGTCGTCCAGCAGACCTGCGGATTCTGCCTCAGCATCACATTCCAGGGGATTGGATGTCTGCGGGCCTTATACAGCCGGACTAATGTGTCGAGCCTGAAATAGCAGGACTAATTTACACCCGGCTCCGGGGTCCTTTTGAGACTCAGCAGCCCCCGTGGCACTGAAAAAAACCCCTCTCTTTAGTCCAGGGGCCTCCAAAAATGTTTCCTAGGGGGGGCCAGATGGGGCCACTTCAATTATTGGGGTGAAAACCAAAAACTAAAAGCCATCAATACAGGATTTTATTATACTGTTGTAGTATACAGGCTCAGAAATACTTTTTTTTTTACTTTCTAACTTGTCTGCATATATATTAATGGTTAATACCATGTTATATCCATGTTATACATATATATATATATATATAAAAATTTGAATATTGTGATTTTCTGTAATGCAATTACAAAAACAAAAATGTCATACATTCTGGATTCATTACAAATCAACTGAAATATTGCAAGCCTTTTATTATTTTAATATTGCTGATCATGGTTTACAGCTTAAGAAAACTCAAATATCCTATCTCAAAAAATTTGAATATTCTGGGAATCTTAATCTTAAACTGTAAACCATAATCAGCAATATTAAAATTATAAAAGGCTTGCAATATTTCAGTTGATTTGTAATGAATCCAGAATGTATGACATTTTTGTTTTTTTAATTGCATTACAGAAAAAAAAAGAACTTTATCACAATATTCTAATTTTCATAAATGGCATAGAGAATGGAAGCAGTACGATCAGAGATTCTATGTTTTTCTTATATTAAAGAAAACAAAAAAAAGAAATAAAAATATTTTTTTTTTTTTTTTTTGTATTATTAGGCTCAGAAATACTTAAAGAAACATCTACTGCATTTTGCCCAAATGATTTGGGATGAAACGCATAACTGACGATAGAATCTATGTGACCGGCAAGTGTTTTTTTTGTTTTTTTTATTGAGGCCAGTGGGGGGGGGGCAGCAAATGTGTAGGGGGGGCCGTGGCCCCCCCTGCCCCCCCCCCCCCCCCCCTGGTGGCGCCACTGCTTTGGTCATTATAGGTAACAATGATCCTCACAGGACGACGCGTTCCTCTGGAGACGCCCCTCCCACAATAAATGCACTATATGTTACACACTCTGGTTGAATTTTGCATTTTGATTTTTTTTTTTTTATTTGAGAATAAATAAATGGCGTTGGAGGGAAATGCTCGTGTTGCGCAGCTTAAGTGTGATTAAGCTGCAGGATAAATCCCGGGTGTGGCTGCAGGTTGTGGATGAGGTTGTGGTTGAGGTGTTAATGACCCCTGAAGTGATACTTTGGCCCCTGTTTTCTTTCAGACTGACGCGCAACAAGAGGCCCGCTCCTACCTGAGCGAGGAGATGCTGATGGGTGAGTGCGCATGCGCATCTCTGCAACTTTGGATCAAACTTAGTTTACTCAGGAATAATGATGCCAAAGTTCTGACTGGACCCAGGAAAGCTCTGTTGTAGTGGATACAAAAAAAAGAGTTGAGACTTTGTTTGTTTTACTCTGAAAAGAATCTTATGCTGCATATATATATATATTTTTATGTTTTAATATATTAATTTTAATATTTAACATTCTAATATAATGTATGTATTTTTAAAATATATATATAAAACATATTTTTTTTTATTTAATATATATAAATATATTTGGAAATATATAAATATTTCTTCTTAATATTTAATATACTAATATAATGTATGTATTTTTTTAAATATCTATAAAAGAATATATATATATATATATATATATATATATATATATATATATATGTGTATATATATATATATATATATATATATATATATATATATATATATATATATATATAAAACGTTTTTTATTATTTCATATATATAAATACTAAAGAAAATACATATATTTTTAAAAATATATATAAATATTTAAAAATATATTCATATTTTGTTCTTAATTCTTTCTTTAAAAAATACATACATTATATTAGAGTATTAAATAATACTCTAATATAATGTATGTATTTTTTTATATATAAATATATATATATATATATATATATATATATATATATATATATATATATATATATATATATATATATATATATATATATATTGAAGAAAAAAAATATATAAGACCCTAAATATATAAGAAGGGGCAAAGTTGAGATTCATTCCCAGTCTCTCAGATTAAAACACCTCCTCTCCCCTTTCTTACATTTCTCTCCTCCAGAGTTCAAAGCTGCCTTCGACATGTTCGACACGGACGGCGGCGGTGACATCAGCACCAAGGAGCTGGGTCAGGTGATGAGGATGTTGGGCCAGAACCCGACCAGAGAGGAGCTGGACGAGATCATCGAGGAGGTGGATGAGGACGGTGAGTCAAGGGATTCATCACTTTATCAGTTTGGGTCAGTTTAGACCGTGGTTTAATTGCGCTTCCCGTGCGTAAAGTTGTGCGTAAAACCCGCCTGGCCCTGGCACTGACCTGCTGCTCACCCCCCCTCCTCATCTCCCCCTCAGGCAGCGGCACCATCGACTTCGAGGAGTTCCTGGTGATGATGGTGAGGCTCCTCAAGGAGGACCAGGCCGGCAAGAGCGAGGAGGAGCTGGCGGAGTGTTTCCGCGTCTTCGACAAGTACGTGCTGTAGGCGCGCCCCCGCTCCGCGCCCCCGCCCCGTGCACGTCCCCGCCGCCCCGTGCCCGTGCTTCACTCTGATTTACTTGTGTGTGTGTGTGTGTGTGTGTGTGTGTTCCCCCCTGCAGGAACGCTGACGGCTACATCGACAGGGAGGAGTTCGCTCTGATCATCCGCAGCTCCGGGGAAGCGGTCACAGAGGAGGAGATCGATGAACTGATGAAGGACGGAGACAAGAACAGCGACGGCATGCTGGACTACGACGGTGAGGGGGCGGGGGGGTTATAAACAAAACTTTATTGAAAATATACAAACTCTCAAAGAGGATCATGTACAAATATCAATTTAAATGCAATATGAAAAGAAAGGAAAATAAAAATAAAAAATGGGGATTCTTGTAAGGAATACAAACAAACCATTACCATTGATGTCATTTGAGTTCACAACCTGTGCAACATCAGCAGCGCAGTCATGCATCATCAACAACAAATGACAGTTAAAGAAAAAGTTAGAAAAATAAATAAATAAAGTAAAATAGATAAATAAAAAGAAAATAAATACATAAAAGAAACAAAACCTTGGTGTGACAGACTTCATAATATCTCACATAAAATGAGAATTATATTTGTGACAGCTTAATGATTGAGAATCTCAGAATGGATATCCATCATTGATATTTTATTTTATTTTATTTTGTATATGTAAAAGACAACAATTAAAGAGAAGATAACAAAACAAAACAAAACAACAAAACAAAGAATTTCATACTTTAATACTTAATTTAATAAAAGTAAGTCATTGCAAGAGATGGTTTAAGAAAAAATAAAAATAAATAACTAAATAATACATAAATCGAGAGAATAAAAAATAAAAGAATAAATCAAACAGGAAAAAAACTTTTCAAAATGACTCAATAAGGTATTACTTTTTTGTTATTTAACAAAATCAGAGATTTAAGCAAAGAGTTAAGTTCCAGGAGAAAAGGAGCAATCTTAGGTAGTGATTTTGCACATTTTTGTTTGTGAATAAAGAAATTTGCATATAGGATAACAACGTTTATCAGGTATTCAAGAGCATAATCTTCTGAGTTAACATAATAGCAAATAACATCTTTAAGGCTAAGAGAGTATGTAGATTTAGCAGCATCAAAAAAAATACTGTTCCGATGAAGGTCGAACCATAAAATCAGAGGTTGTGACGTCATCACATCCTCTGATCAAATTTTTATATTATAATTTTTTTCGTGGGGGAAAATTCCGACTTTATGAATTCACAGACTTGTGAGAGTAAAAACAAAAGATCCACTTCATAAAGTTGCAGATTTGAAGGAAGAAACTCAGAAAAGTGTTTAAACCTGTGCACAGTCCATTTTCAAAGTTTGATCTCCACGCCCATAATTTCTTGCATCCTTTCAGTCCACGCATTAAGTGACGGGAGCATTATTTGATAGGATGTTACTGGACTATCAAATGATGCTACCCCTGAAATATTGATTTAAAATTGATAATATAGGATGTTGAGTATTTGATCCTTCAAAATAAACTACCCATGACATGAATTGCATTACACTTTGTGAACATTATACAATAAAGAGAAAAAAAACAATTCTATCGCTTTATTTGATATTCATTCAGTCATTGGCCTTTATTTAACCAGCAGGTCATTAAGAACATTCTTATTTACAATAACGGCCTGGAAAGAGACAAGGAAGTGGTTTAGGGAGTAAAACAGTAAAATTGTAGCTCTACAAAGGTAGAAAACCATTAGGTAGCATGTTTTGATAGGGTAGCAGAAATTGACAGACGCTATCGGTTTATGCGGTGGTAGCAATTTCCGAGTCCTGCTGCCGTCTCGGTGACGCGTCTCTCTTCTCTTTTTTTCCCAGAATTCCTCAAGATGATGGAGAATGTGCAGTAAAACAAGACAGACTCAAGGACATTCCTCCTCCCCCTCCCAGAACCACCTTACCCCCCCCACCCCTCCGTCCAACCCTCCGTCCTCTCCGTCACTGCCTCTCTCCTCCATCTCCATCCTCAACACCCGCCGGCGGCCCCCCGCCCCGTCTAGCTGGCCGGCCGGCCCGCGACCCGCAGCGTAGACCAATCCGTCCAAACTCGTCCCCCAACGGAGAATAAACGAAGGAAGACGCGCTCACTCGCCGTCCGTCTGTGTCACCACCTTTTTCTTTTGAGGAACTCCAATAAAATCCCTTTGTTTCTTCTTTTTGTCCATTTTGATTCGACCACACCCCCGTTCATGTACCAGTCCTTCCTGTAGCAGCCCCACACCATGATGCTCCCGCCGCCGTGTAGGGACGGGAATTGATGACATTTTTACGATTCCAATTCCATTTTTGATTCTGCTTAACTATTCGGTTCTTTATCGATTCCCTTATCGATTCTCATTTGGAAAAAAAGGACAACAATGAGGCAAATGGCGTTAATATGATAGGCAGCGTTCGTTAGTAAATTGTTACCAGCAGTATTATTAGCCAAGAACACCCTAACGTTGCTGCTTGGCTGAGAATTACTGACATTAGTCCGGAGTGGATCGAAAACGCAACATTCATTGATTGTTATTGCTGCTGTGTACACAAATGTTTTTGCATGTTGGTCGTATTTCCTTCCTTTGACGAAATATTCACATTTCAAGTTGCTCTGTTGTCTCTTTTTTACTGAAATGTAACCAGACTATTGAGCGTTTGTATCGCTTGGACGCCATGTTTACTATTGACTGCTGGCTTACCCAACGTGTGTAATGACGTCATTCGTTCCCACTGGAATCGATAAGGGAATCGTTTGCAAAATTTGCAAACGATTCTAAGGAATAGAAACACTGGGAACCGGTTCTGGACAAGAACCGGTTCTGGATTTCCATCTTTACCGCCGTGCTTCTGTCCTACTGCTGTAAACCTCAACCTAACGAGCTTCTGCTGCTCCTCTCGCTGCTTTAGCTGCAGTTTCACTTCACTTACAGCTGGAAAACCCACTTTCTAATCAGGATATCTGGCTTTTATAAACAGAACCATAATTAGGGCCCAAGCACTGACAGTGCGAAGGCCCTAATGAATCTGTAGGAGTTCTCCTTTTTCTCGTTTTTATTTTTCTTCCGACGAAAGGAGGGCCTTTTTTCCCCCTAAACGTGCCCCAAAAGTCACCAAATTTTGCACCAAGTCAGTCCTGGTGATAAATTTGATATTTAATGGTTTGCCTTAATGGGCGTGGCCTAACGGCTCAACAGCGCCCCCTAGAAAACTTCGTGCCTCAAGCCCCACGATACGATTTGACGTACATGCACGAAAATCGGTACACACCTGTATCATGTCACAACTTAAAGAAAAGTCTCTTGGCGCCATGACCCAACAGGAAGTCGCCCATTTCGAATTAATTGTGTGATTTTGGCGAAATTTATGCCACTTTTCAGCCGTTAATACGGCCCAAACCGTAACGTGCACCCAGGTGTGTTATACATCAAAATGCATAACATTGACAACTGTGACAACACGCATTACTTTTCTCAGTCAAAAGCGTTACCGTGGCGTTGAATGCATTGAATGGTTTGATATAGAGAGTCGTGGGTGTTTCATCCACTAAATGTCCAGGTCTGAAGAATCTACATGAAGTCATACAAGCTTCCACTGCAGCCTGAACGTTACAGGGTGGAGGAACGTTCATCGCTGCTGGCAGCTTTAATTCTTCTTTGGATTTGGGTCTCCAGAGTAGTATTTATGTCAGTAATATACAGAAGTAGTATTTATGTCAGTAATATACAGAAGTATTTGTAGTGGCTATTTGTCCTCCATGTGAATTTAAAAAAAAAAAACACTATATTACTATATTCATTATAGTATCAAACTATAATGAACTGAATCAGATCAAACGGCCACTGAGACACCGAGGGAGTGAATTTAAGCAGAATAAAAACAGAGTCCACTGTCCAGGCAAAAAATAAAGTTTCTCTAGGTTTTATTCCATTGGCAAATGCCCTCCAGGTGCCTCACCTGTATCTGCCTCACCTGTATCTGCCAACCACTATATGTAAACTACCCAGTACCTTCAAAATAAAAGCATGGTGAAGTACCAAAATAAACTTAATCAATACTAAATATAATAAACAAACTAAAGTTGTGTTCCCAAAACTAAACCACAAGAACTAACTAAATAATAAATGATTAAATAATGCAAAAGTGACAAATAGCTCCAACAGTATTATTTGTCAGTAATATACACTAGTATTATTTATGTCAGTAATATACATTAGTATTATTTCAGTAATATACAGTAGTAATATTATTTATGTATGATATACAGTAGTATTATTTGTCAGAGTAGTAGTAGTATTTATGTAAGTAATATACAGTAGTAATATTTATGTCAGTAATACACAATAGTATTACTTATGTGAGTAATATATAATACTATGTATGTCAGTAATATACAGTAGTATTTATTTCAGTAATGTAGTTTTATTTTTGGTTGTAAAACTTGGACTAGAAATGGTGAAACAAACGCTGATAAAAAGTAACAGGAGCAACTTTATTAAACCTTTAAGGATTCATCGGGGGAAAAGCAGTTTATCAAGTCAATGATGCACAAACTGAAGTTACTTTACTCAGAAATGAGAAGAAAAAAAAACACAAAGAAATCCAGAAACAAAAACAATGATCGTTTAAAACCCAATAATCAGCACCGGTTTGTCAGATTTTACATCATAACTGAACATCTGCAGCTTCCAGGTCTGAAATACACTTCTGCAAACATTACATCACTCCTCTTTTTTTAGCTTCTGGTGCAGAACTCACGTGTGAAAGAAAATCAGAAATGAAAGAAAAATCCCACAAATAAATCCAGAAACCAGAACAATGATGTTTAAACCTGTAGAAAACCCAATACTCAGCTCCGGTTTGTCTGATTTTACATCATAACTGAACATCTGCAGCTTCTCAAACAAAGATTTCCTCTGACCATCCCTCGTGAAGATGATCACTCCTCTCTTTTTGCAGCTTCTGTATCTGCAGTCACGCGTGTGAAGGATTTAGAACAGAGACGCGTGTAAAAGCTCGGTTTGGGGGATCAGGAGCCGTAGTTGGCCTCGTCGAAGGCCTTGCCCGCTCTCTGCAGCTCGGTTTGGGGGTTTGGGGGATCAGGAGCCGTAGTTGGCCTCGTCGAAGGCCTTGCGCGCTCTCTTCAGCTCTTCGTTCATGGTCAGCAGGTCCTTGACGCGGGCGAACTTGCGCGGGTCCTTGCGGATGAGGAAGACGATGTCCTCCACCTAATAAAGACATTACAGAAACAAATCCATGTTTTACACTCACTGGTTTTTCTAATATTCTTTTGGTTGGTCAGCTGTTTAATTCAAATGGCTTACTGAAAATCAATATTATTGTCCCCGTTAAGGAATTTAATGTTATTATAAATTCAGTCCCTACTGCAGTCGTTGTGTTATTTAAAAGTACGGCGGGACAGAACTTGAATTTAAATTTGTCTTTTGATCCGACCAAACTTGAAATTGGTGAGATTTGTTTCTCCTCAAGACGCAACAATAATCATCATTTACGTGCATCGTTTCAGAAGGATGTCGTATCAATTCCATATGTTTCTTATTGGATTAACTTTGTTAACAATCTTGACTGGAAAAAGATTTGGTTGTTTCCTGCAAAATACTTAATTACTAATAAAATGAAGGAAGTATCTTAAAATAATTCACAGTCGACCCATGTAAAGTTTTTCTTCAACGTTTCAAAAAAGACATAGACCCTGTCTGTTGTTTCTGTGAAGGATCAATGAAGATGTTTTTCATTTTTGAGCTGAACATTTGTCAGACACCCTGCTTCTATTTCCTTCCTGCCGCTCACGTTGAAAGCCGGTTGAAAGCGCTGTAGGAAACAGTCATGGATGAGGAAAAGCTGATCCAGTTAGTTGAAATGAGAAGTTATCTCTATGATTTCTCCTCATTTCACTACAAAAACCTCAATAAAGTTCAGCTGCTGGAGGGAGATGGACAGAGAGACGATGTCACGCAGTGCTACGATAGTCGGACGCTCATGCAGTTACACGCTTTTATAGTTGTGGGTGTGGTTTCAAGCATCAGAGGCCAACCTATGCAAATTGCATTTTGGTTCCGTAACTTTGGGGAGTAGAATCTTATTTGCTCGTAGATCCACATGACACTGGACGGCTCATCCGGGCGGCTGTACAGACACTGCAGAAGTCCGAATTCTCAGAATTCTGACTTTTTTCTCAGAATTCTGACTTTTTTCTCAGAATTATTATTTTTTTTTTTTTTAGTGGCCTAGAATTCTGACTTTTTTCTCAGAATTTTTTTAATTTTTTTTAAGTGGCCCTAATACTCTTCCGTAGGGACTGGCCCTTTATCTCTTTATCTTTTTTTTATCCTGTGGTTTTTAATTTTATTGATCTCGATGTTTTATCTTTGTGTCTGAAAAAGCGCTCTATAATTAAAATGTATTATTATTATTATTATTATTATTATACTTACATTTAGTTGAATTCACTTTTTAAATACCGGTATATTATTAGGCTCTCACTGAAATAAATTTCCAAATGTTTTGCTTTCATGGCTCTCTTAGTCAAAAAGGTGCTACATTCGATTACTAAAATATTCGATAGCTGCAGCCCCAGTTTCTAGGGTTTCTAGTTTTCAACCAGGTCTGTTCTCAGTAGCTAACGGACAATAACACGTGCAATAATAACAATATGTGCAATAACCATATGTGTAATATCTGTCTGTCTACCTCACACTCATTCTACCTGCTTTTTTTGCACTGTTTTTTTCTTTCACACTACCTTTATTTCCATTGCAATATATATACTGTCTATATTTTGTAATTAGATATATTTTTTACTTCTTACCCCCTTCCCTGCATGTGTGTTAAGCGTAGTGCTGCTAACAAGCAGAGGTGTCAAGTAACGAAGTACAAATACTCCGTTACCTTACTTAAGTAGAAATTTTGGTTATCTATACTTCACTGGAGTGATTATTTTTCAGACGACTTTTTACTTTTACTCCTTACATTTTCACACAATTATCTGTACTTTTTACTCCTTACATTTTAAAAACAGCCTCGTTACTCTATTTCATTTGGGCCTTTAAATAAAAACTATCCAGTTAAATTGCTCCATCCGGATAGAGTGAATTTGGTTGTGGTTGTTTCAGATGTTCTTGTCCAGTTTTGTTCTTACATCCGTTCCCTCAGATTCCTGCAACTAAACTTGGATGTACATTCCAATAAAGGTTAGGATAAATGATAACATGAACATGAAGTTTGACTTTTTGCACCATTACAATACTTATAGGCAACTAGTCATCATATCTCCTGCTCTCTGAAACACATGTTAATGCTCAATAGTACACATATATGCTTCTTTAATATATTTATATTAACACATGTTAATGCTCAATAGTACACATATATGCTTCTTTAATATATTTGCATTATACTAAGATACATTCATTTTCAATGGCTTTTGTCCTTAATGGCTTTTTTCCCCCTTACATTACTTTTACTTTTATACTTTAAGTAGTTTTGAACCAGTACTTTTATACTTTTACTTGAGTAAAAAACTTGAGTTGATAATTCAACAGGAGTATTTTTAAACTCTAGTATGTATACTTCTACCTGAGTAATGAATGGGAATACTGAAGACACCTCTGGTAACAAGTGAGTTTCCCCATTGAGGGAGAAATAAAGGATGATCTTTCTGTAGTTGATTGTGTCCTGTGTCGCCCCCTAGTGGTGGATTGTGCTGTTACATGTTATCTTTAATAATAATAAAGTTCTGCACCTGTACGCGGCCCTGTCGACCGATGCCCATGGCCTTGTGCGTCATCTCGGTGATGAAGTCTATGACCAGGTCCTCCAGCATGTCCACGGACTCCGTGTACGGGTTCTGGTCGTCCCCGAACCCGTACATCATGCAGCGCAGCTCCTTGGAGAACAGCCGCTTCCTGCGGCCGTGAGAGGAGTCCGACCCGCCGGCCTCCTCCAGGTCCTCCTCGAACCCCGGCTCGTCCTCCTCGTCCGCCATGCTGGGGGCGGAGGGGGTTAGAAACCAGGATAATAACAATAATAAAAGCTGCAGCAGCAGCGTTACCTCACACAGCGAGCAGCTTCCGCTTCTTCTTCTTCTTCGCTGGTTTTATTCCCGCAGCTCGCTGCTGCGCCGGCGCCGCCTGCTGGTGGCGACAGGAACTGCACCCAAATGAGAAACTGAAAAAAGTATCAAGGTAGAAGGCAGTGGCGTCCCTAGGCTAAAACATTCGGGGCTAAAGCCCCGGATGTTTTTTAATTAGCCCCGAATATGAATTAAAAAAAAAAAAAAAAAATTTTTTTTTTTTTTTTTTTTGTGTTTAGGTTAATCTACGGTCCTCTTATGTTGATGGTCAGCAATAAAAGAGGTAATGGGAATAGAAATTATGTGGATGTAAAAATGTATGTAAAATACAATTTTGAAAAGAGTGTTGCAGCTGGAACTATAGAGGGAATGTAGTTAGCTAGCTAGAAGCTAGTTGATATTACATGAGAAAAACGATCTTTTATTAGCATCTGTATGTAACAGACAAATAGATACTAGATACAGTAGGGAGAAGTATTTGATACACTGCCGATTTTGCAGGTTTTCCCACTTGCAAAGCATGTAGAAGTCTGTCATTTTTATCATAGGTACTCTTCAACTGTGAGTGCCAGAATCTAAAAAAAAATCCAAAAAATCACATTGTATGATTTTTAAGTAATTAATTTGCATTTTATTGCATGACATAAGTATTTGATCACCTGTCAACCAGTAAGACTTCCGGCTCTCACAGACCTGTTAGTTCTTCTTTAAGAAGCCCTCCTGTTCTCCACTCATTACCTGTATTAACTGCACCTGTTTGAACTCGTTACCTGTATAAAAGACACCTGTCCACACACTCAATCAAACAAACTCCAACCTCTCCACAATGGCCAAGACCAGAGAGCTGTGTAAGGACATCAGGGATAAAATTGTAGACCTGCACAAGGCTGGGATGGGCTACAGGACAATAGGCAAGCAGCTTGGTGAGAAGGCAACAACTGTTGGCGCAATTATTAGAAAATGGAAGAAGTTCAAGATGACGGTCAATCTCCCTCGGTCTGGGGCTCCATGCAAAATCTCACCTCGTGGGGCATCAATGATCATGAGGAAGGTGAGGGATCAGCCCAGAACTACACGGCAGGACCTGGTCAATGACCTGAAGAGAGCTGGGACCACAGTCTCAAAGAAAACCATTAGTAACACACTACGCCGTCATGGATTAAAATCCTGCAGCGCGAGGTCCCCCTGCTCAAGCCAGTGCATGTCAAGGCCCGTCTGAAGTTTGCCAATGACCATCTGGATGATCCAGAGGAGGAATGGCAGAAGGTCATGTGGTCTGATGAGACTAAAATAGAGCTTTTTGGTCTAAACTCCATTCGCCGTGTTTGGAGGAAGAAGAAGGATGAGTACAACCCCAAGAACACCATCCCAACCGTGAAGCACGGAGGTGGAAACATCATTCTTTGGGGATACTTTTCTGCAAAGGGGACAGGACGACTGCACCGTATTGAGGGGAGGATGGATGGGGCCATGTATCGCGAGATCTTGGCCAACAACCTCCTTCCCTCAGTAAGAGCATTGAAGATGGATCGTGGCTGGGTCTTCCAGCATGACAACGACCCGAAACACACAGCCAGGGCAACTAAGGAGTGGCTCCGTCAGAAGCATTTCAAGGTCCTGGAGTGGCCTAGCCAGTCTCCAGAACTGAACCCAATAGAAAATCTTTGGAGGGAGCTGAAAGTCCGTATTGCCCAGCGACAGCCCCGAAACCTGAAGGATCTGGAGAAGATCTGTATGGAGGAGTGGGCCAAAATCCCTGCTGCAGTGTGTGCAAACCTGGTCAAGAACTACAGGAAACGTCTGATCTCTGTAATTGCAAACAAAGGTTTCTGTACCAAATATTAAGTTCTGTTTTTCTGATGTATCAAATACTTATGTCATGCAATAAAATGCAAATTAATTACTTAAAAATCCTACAATGTGATTTTCTGGATTTTTTTTTTAGATTCCATCACTCACAGTTGAAGAGTACCTATGATAAAAATTACAGCCTTCTACATGCTTTGCAAGTGGGGAAAACCTGCAAAATCGGCAGTGTATCAAATACTTGTTCTCCCCACTGTAGATAGATAGATAGATAGATAGAACTGAAGTAACTGTGTGTGAGCGTCTGTGAGTGTGCATGCCTGTGTTTTTGCGTGACTGACTTGTCAGAGTTCAATTCGTTTCCTATGGACATCCTGTCAGTCTTATTTCATTTATCATGTGTTTGTGGGGAACTGTGTTAATAAACATCTTAACGAGCACCCCTGTATCTGTTCTATTTATAGACGCACAATACAGAGCAGAGCAGTGAGATTTGAGATTGGTATAGTATGTATGTATAGTATGAAAAGAGAAAAGATATAGCACTAACACTTTTCCTGAAAAAGCTGCACACATTTTGATTTATATAAGCAAATGAGAAAGGTAAGTGTGGAGTGAAAGTAAAAAGTTACAAACAAGAAATGAACAAAGACAGTAGGTGTAGAGTCAGAATTAATGCAGAGACCTAATTGTACGTGATAAATCAATGTCTCTATGTCCAAAATTTTCGGGCGCGCGCTCTAAGCGCGCACATCATAAACTTTTCAGGGCTAAGCCCCGGATGTGTCACAATCCTAGAGACGCCCCTGGTAGAAGGTGAAACATATTCATCCATCCATCCATCATCCATCTTTCTTTCTTTCTTTCTTTCTTTCTTTCTTTCTTTCTTTCTTTCTTCCCGACGGGGAGTGGTAAAGCTTTTGCACTGGTCTGAACACACAGCTGCTGGTGACCTTCTACCTTCTACCGTTCCACCATCCAGAGCTGCTGACCTTCTACCTACCACAGACCCTACGCCGTACGGTCTGCGTCGATTTAACGCAGAACCATAATTCAGGCTTAACTCCGGTGGCCGGAGCTTCCTCCATTTTTTCATAGCGGTGTATTGCGTCATTCAGGCAGCCAATCAGCACAGAGCCTCATTATCATAGCCCCGCCCACTCAGAATCCTGCATAGATAATGAGGTTAGAGAATGGGAAGATAAAGACATGGTTTAGCGGCTGAATTTCTAATTTATATTTAAAAAAAACAATCAAAAGCTTGTTTTTAAGACATTCAAGGCCTGTTTAAAATAGACATTAAAGGCCATAAGAGGTCACCTTTAAAGGACAACACCCACCCCGGTTTCCATCTCTTTGACCTGTTTCCTCTGGCAGGAACTTCAGGTCCAAACGGACCAGAACAAACAGACTCAGGGACAGATTCTTCCCCAAAGCTGGGAACTTTCTGAACCAATAAGCTCCTCATACTGTGCAATATTCTTTCATCCATTTATGTGCAATATTCTCTCATTGATTCGTTTTCATAGTGTATATATATTTAAGTTTCCTGTTTCTTATTTTGTTGTTTTACACAGTCTTTGCATGTGTGAATGTTTCTGTGTCCTCATCTGACCCGGACTCACCTGCCCGGGAGTCTGTTTTTAATCATCTCTCCGGAGTCACAATTGTTGTTAACAGCTTTGAATAAACACAAATTTCTGCCAACAAAGCGAAGACTTCGTTTAAATATCTTTAAAAATGGGAAACCAAATATATTTCCCTAAAGAGGAGCAGGACGGGGCAGAGAGCCACATGAGTTAAAATGACAAATTAAAAGAAAATGTAAATGTTTCCCTTGAAGACAATCAATGTGAATATTAATTGAAAATATTCAAAATAAATAAATGTGCCTTAATTGCCTTTTGTGTTTTCATTTAGGCTCTATTATAGGAATAAGAATGTCCACAGCATTTCAGTGTCAACAAAGGTAGAACTATCAGATTCTGAGCACTTAATTGTAGATTGTAAGTGATTGACAGGTAGAAGTTATTTTAGATTTCTCTTAAATCTGTCTTAAAATGTAATACTGGACCTGGGTTGGGCTGGTGGGACGGCTTGCAGTGGAAAATTTCCGTTATTTTTAAATCCAAAACTTGACAGGTATGCTGGGGGGGATGTCTTGTCTGTCATACGTTGTATTTATTAGTAGTTGTATTCATTTTATTTATTTTAAAGCACTGATCAGAGTAGCACCTTAAATTTTGTTGTGTTGTATTGATACACATGAAAGCCAGTTGACAAATACATGTTCATCTGTAAAACTAACAGTGGGCCACACCAGCTTATTCTTTTGTTTTATCATCCTTCTTGCCAACAAACTTTACAGAAAAGCAGTTACTGATCTCATTTAAAACATCAAATCAAAACAGACACCATACTTCTTTCAGTCACAATCAAACCATAATATTTTTTAATTACTTTGATTATTTCAACAGTACTGACATGTCTGATTACTGTACCAGTGAGCCACTGCTTGCATTAATGCATTCTCTCAAATTAACAAATTATAGAAAAAATATATAGAAAACAACCAACTGGGTAAAACTCCAAGCCTTAAAACAAGGTGGATCAAACTCAGATAGTCAGTAAATAAGCAAATGAACCTTCTATTCTATTCTATTCTATAAATGTTTCGTGTCGCAGTGGTTTTGTTGATTTAAACTGAAAATATGGCTTGATGAGCCAATCAGGCAACATTATACGGTAAATAACTAATCGAGTTAAAGAAAAAAAGTTAAATCTGTGCAGCCGATTTAAGAGACCGCCGTCCTCGTCGGTGTCTACGTCATCACGCAGTAACGTAGTAATATTATTTATGTCTGATGTACAGTAGTACTATTTATGTCAGTGATATACATTAGTAGTATTATTTATGTATGATATACAGCAGTATTATTTATGTCAGTAATATACAATAGTAGTATTTATGTCAGTGATATACATTAGTAGTATTTATGTCAGTAACATACTAGCTTTGTAACATACATCAACTAGTGATGCAACCTGGACACATCATCAGTGATGTTACCTGGGGTCATTGAGTGTTTCGGGTCATTTCAACGTCATACACTCTCTTCCAGGCGACCCAGCCGGGGGTGATCAATCCCCCAGCTTGTGTCCAGGTAGCGCTACCCTACCCACGGATCTCCTCTCCTGATCCACAGCCAACGTGAGGCAACCTCTGCTGCCTCTGTGGCCTCCTTGATGGCCCTTCTCTTACTGGCCCCGGTGATGCCCAGCATACTGTAGGCCCTGCAGAGGGACTGGCCTGCGAACCCTCTGCATCCCACCTCAATGGGCTCACATCTTGCTCGCCACCCGTTGAGCCGACACTCCTCTACCAGAGCCTGGTATTTAGCCCTCTTCCTCTCATTGGCCTCCTCGATGCGGTCTTCCCAAGGGACCGTTAGCTCCAGGAGCACGACCTGCTTGGAAGTTGCTGAGGTCAGCACCACATCTGGCCTTAGTGATGTTATGGCCACGTTGTCCGGGAACTTTAATTGTTTCCCCAAATCAACCTTCAGCTCCCAGTCTTGTGCCATTGATAGCAGGCCAGAGGAGGAGGTCCTGGCAACAGCTGGTGGTTCTTCTCCAGCTCTGATGAAGGAGATGGCCTTCTTCTTTGGGCGGAGGCGCTTGCAGTGGGCTATTCCGCTGCAGATGGTGTTTGCTATAGCCTTCAAGACCTGGTCATGACGCCAGCGGTAGCGCCCCTCGCTCAGGCCTCTCGGACAGCAGCTCAATATGTGCTCCAGGGTCCCTCTCTTCTGGCACAGAGCGCAAGCTGGTGACTCCACCTTCCCCCAACAGAACAGGTTAGACGGGCTTGGCAGCACGTCATAGACGGCCTGGATCAGGAATTTTAGGCGCTGGGGCTCGGCTCTCCACAGCTCAGTCCAAGTGACTTTGCGCTCTGCTGCCTGCTCCCACCGCGTCCAGGCTCCCTGCTGCCGCATTCCAACCATCGTGCTGGCTCGCTCTTCTTCCACTGCTGCCCGCACCTCTTCCTGGAGCAATGCTCTCCTGTCCTTCCCCTCTGCCTTGTCGTAGCGAGGTGTTGTACTGCTACCCAGGCCTGCCCTTCCCCGAGCCACTGTCCCAACCAGAGCCCTATGCCGCAGCCGTGATTCAGCAACATCCACGGCCTCTGCTGCCTTCCATTTCCGCCCCGTTCTGACTTCAATCCCAGCTTGAGAGACTTTTGGGTCAGATGATTCTCTGTATTGCAGCACCTCCCTAGTACGGCTCACCTTGAATTCTTCATTCAGGCTGCTGATGGGGAGCTTCAGCATGTTGCTTTTCCCATACAGGGCGATGCTGCTCAGGCTCCGGGGTAAGCCCAGCCACTTCCGCAGGAACCTGCTGACTCTCCTTTCAAATCCCTCAACAGTGGAGATCGGGACCTCGTACACCAAGAGGGGCCAGAGGATCCTTGGGAGGATGCCATGTTGGTACACCCAGGCCTTGAACTTGCCTGGTAGACCTGACTTGTCCACGGTGGCTAGCCAAGCCTCCAGTTCCTGGTTGGTCGCATGGATGGCTGCCTTGTCCTTCAAGCTGCAATGAAACACCTTCCCCAGGCTCTTCACTGGTTTGTCGGTGATGGATGGTATCTGGATGCTGCCAAGTGAGAAGTGGAACTTGTTGGTGACCTTTCCTTTCTTCAGCACGAGGGATCTGGATTTTGCAGGCTTGAAGGTCATGCGGGCCCAGCTGGTTAGTTCCTCCAGGCCCTTCAGGATCCACCTCCCCCCTGGGACGTTCGGTGTCGTCACAGTCAGGTCGTCCATGAAGGCCCTGATGGGCGGCTGCCTGATGCCGGACTTGGTGAGAGGCCCTCTACACTGAACCTCAGCAGACTTCGCCAGCATGTTCATGGCAAGTGCGAAGAGGATTACTGAAATTGTGCACCCAGTGATGATTCCCTTCTCCAGCTTATGCCAGTCCGATGTTGAGGAACCCGCTGAGACCCTCAGACTGAACCTGCTGTAATAGTCCAGAATGAGGTCTCTGAACTTGACGGGGACATGATGCCGGCGTAATGCCTCTTCAACAAGCTTGTGAGGTATGGACCCGTAGGCGTTTGCGAGGTCCAGCCACAGTACGACTAGGTCGCCCTTGTTCTCTCTGGCTTCCCTAATCAGCTGGGTGACAACTCCATTATGCTCCAGACACCCTGTTATCTTTGGGATCCCTCCTTTCTGGACTGAAGTGTCGATGTAGTCGTTCCTCAGGAGGTAGTCTGTCAGACGCCTGGCAACAATGCTGAAGAATAGCTTGCCTTCAACACTGAGCAGGGAGATGGTTCTGAACTGATCAATGTTTTTAGACTCTTCCTCCTTCGGAATCCATACACCTTCTGCAAAGCGCCACTGGTCAGCAACCTTTCCCCTCCTCCAGATCACCTTCAAGATGCTCCAGAGCCTGTGGAGTAACTTTGGGCAGTTCTTGTATACCTTGTACGGTACCCCGCTCGGTCCTGGGGCTGAGCTTGATCTTGCCTTCTTGACCACTTCCTGGATCTCCTTCCAGCTGGGCTCCCTCCCATCGAAGTCCAGTGTTGGTGCAGGTGGGTCAATCAGGGAATGGCAGTAGCCCAGCTCTTGCTCCCTGGAAGCATCCTGATAGGTTGCATCTAGGTGACGGTCAATCTCTGCTTTGGAACAGTTAAGTTGGCCACTACGCTTCTGCCCCAGCAGCTGTTTTGTAAACCCGAATGGATTCGCTAGAAAGGCAGTGCGTTTCCTGGCTCTTTCCTTCCTCCTTCTCCTATGCCACTCAGCCCTCCTCAAGGTCATGAGCTTCTTACGCAGTATGTTTCGCAATTCAGACAGAGGTCCCCTCTCCTCCTCTCTTGCCTCCTTAAACCGCCGCGTCAGGACCTTCAACTCCTGTCTGAGCTGGTGGATCTTGTTTGCCCTGTTGCTCTTGGTATACGGGAGTTTCGTCACTTTCTTCTCCTCCAGGCCGAATCTCTCAGCTGCTAGGCTGATGATGATGGTGGTCATGGTTGTGAGACGTCGATCGACTCCACCCTTAGCTGTTGCTTCCAAGATGGAATTGGTGTCCTCATCAAACTGGCGCCACTCCTGCTCCTTGTTAGCTTGGGGCCATCTAACCCGACGATGTTCTGGTGGTCTGTGTGGGTTTGGGGCTTGTGTCACCTGGAGGTTCTGGGCACTATGGTTTGGCTCCAGGCCTGGCTCCTCCTGCGTCTCACCAGGGGGATCCCCTGCGCGCTGTGACACCTGTAGTAGTACCTAGTAGTATTTGTCAGTAATATACATTAGTAGTATTTATGTCAGTAATATACATTAGTAGTATTTATGTCAGTGATATATATTATTATTATTAATATTAATATTAATAATAATAATAATAATAATAATAATAATAATAATAATAATAATAATAATAATAATAATAATAATAATAATAATAATAATAATACATTTAATTTATAATGCACTTTCCATTCGGTGAATCTCAAAGTGCTACAAGAGAAAAAGAGAAAAAAAAATCAATAGTAGTATTTATGCCAGTGATATACAGTAGTGTTATTTATGGCAATAATATACAGTACCCGTAGTATTTTTCGTCAGTAATATACAGTAGTACTATTTATGTCAGTAATATACAGTAGTAGTATTTCGTCAGTAATATACAGTAGTATTATTTAACATTATTAATTATAATATTATATAATTATATAATATAATTAAAATAATATAATAATAATCATTATTAACTAATAGAGTTAAATAAAAAGTTAAATCTGTGCAGGTGATTCAAGAGAGTGCCGTCCGCCGTCGGTGGCGACGTCATCACGCATCGGCGACGTCCTCACGCAGCGGTGACGTCATGACGCAGCCTGCACGCCGGAGCAGCGAGACGCGGCGAAGTGCTGCAGGTTTGTTGACTGGAGATAAGCGAGGCAGCAGCCACATCACTACCCCGCCAGTGACCCCTGGACCGGGTTAAAGTCTGTCCTCCGGGAGCTTCACCGCGCTGGTAAGGGAAGAAACATGACAAACCTGAACTTTAAAGTGCTTTATGACATTTATTCTGCCTTTTGAAGCGGCTGGAGACTCGAAAACCGCAGCTGGACACGAACCTGTCACTGTTTTAGGGCAGTTTCAGTTTCAAAACATGTAATTTAGTGAGTTTTTAGATGTCAGGATAGAGCTGGAACGAGGTGAGATCCTAAACCAGGTCGGTTTCTAGCTTTTTATGGGTCTTTTCATGTAAAACTCCAGTAAGATCAGAGAGTTCAGACCATAGACGGTGTAAGAAGAACGGGACAACTGCACGGTGATTGGCTTGATTTGTCCCATTGAGGGACCCGTAGTTCACTACTCCCACCTGCTGCTAGTCAAACTAACAAAGCAGTGACATACCTGGACGACTCAGCAAATCTTTGCTAAGGCCTTTGAACGGCAAGTTTATGTATAAAAAGAAAGAAAACGGGACTATCAACAAGAACGCGGTGATTTGTACATTTTGTAAAAAAGAATGTTCCTATCACCGGAGCTACTCCAGCCTGAATTATCATTTAAACGCTAAACGTGTCCGAACAAGTTCCACTGTAAACGTTACAGCTACTAGTACTTGAATTGCTGTATTGAGTCAGCTTTAGTTTTAATTTTGAATTGAGAGTCTGCTAAAGGGCCTATTTGAGACTCAACCTTATTTTATCTCTGAATTTTATTTATTTAACTGTATTTGCATTGTATTTTTGAATAATGCACCTGGCCTAATTGGTTTGCTGATGTGCTTGAGCTTTTTCTTTTGAATTTCATTTATGAAACACTTCACCAATAAAAATGTGGATTTCAAATCTTCTCTTCTTAGTGTATTCAATTGATTAGTCATGCACTGCAATTTTGTAATGTCCTAGAATTCAAATTCTTTAATCGCCTGACAGCACTGCTAATAACTAGTAGAAATAGTGTAAATTTAAACCTAGATTTGAATTAAATAGAAACAGCAGCTCCACTTATAAAATACCCAGAAGGCATGTAAACAAATAAGCAAATAAAATAGCAATAGAGTCATAAAGTGAGGCACTAATGTACTTTTTAGACTCTTACTGTCCGTTTCTGGCTTAAAGAATAAAACGTTTGTGTTTTCCGTGACCAACAATCTTCCTGGCGGTAGCAGCGTGTCCGTCACGCCGGCCTCGTGAACGCCACGGCCTGCAGCGTTTCTGAACGCTCAGCTGAGGAACACGACACAGACGCTTCGTTCAGGTTTCAGTCACCGTTGTAACTTAGTTATTAACAGCAAATTTTGCCTCCGCTGTAACACAAACAACTTTATTGATCTCACTTTACGTGACCCATTTGTTGATACACCAGTTGTTTAACATTTTTTCCACAATCTGTTTGATGTGCTGATCAAAATATTGATGAGAATAAAATATATATTGATCCAGAGAGAGAGAGAGAGAAAGAGCCCCAGATGGAGGAGATTATCAGTGTCTTGTACGTCTTCCAGTTTCTAATAATTGCTCCCACAGTTGATTTCTTCACCAAGCAGCTTAACTATTTCAGATTCAGTCTTCCCAGTCTGGTCCTGGTCCTGATCCAGGTCTGAGTCCTGGTCCTGGTCCTGGTCTACAATATAGTTTCTCACGTCTTTTGCAGAGGTGTCAAGTAACGAAGTACAAATACTTAGTTACCTTACTTAAGTAGAAATTTTGGTTATCTATACTTCACTGGAGTAATTATTTTTCAGACGACTTTTTACTTTTACTCCTTACATTTTCATGCAATTATCTGTACTTTTTACTCCTTACATTTTAAAAACAGCCTCGTTACTCTATTTCATTTTGGCCTTTAATAAAAACTATCCAGTTAAATTGCTCCATCCGGATAGAGTGAATTTGGTTGTGGTTGTTTCAGATGTTCTTGTCCAGTTTTGTTCTTACATCCGTTCCCTCAGATTCCTGCAACTAAACTTGGATGTACATTCCAATAAAGGTTAGGATAAATGATAACATGAACATGAAGTTTGACTTTTTGCACCATTACAATACTTATAGGCAACTAGTCATCATATCTGCTGCTCTCTGAAACACATGTTAATGCTCAATAGTACACATATATGCTTCTTTAATATATTTATATTAACACATGTTAATGCTCAATAGTACACATATATGCTTCTTTAATATATTTATATTAACACATGTTAATGCTCAATAGTACACATATATGCTTCTTTAATATATTTATATTAACACATGTTAATGCTCAATAGTACACATATATGCTTCTTTAATATATTTATATTAACACATGTTAATGCTCAATAGTACACATATATGCTTCTTTAATATATTTATATTAACACATGTTAATGCTCAATAGTACACATATATGCTTCTTTAATATATTTACATTATACTAAGATACATTCATTTTCAATGGCTTTTGTCTTTAATGGCTTTTTTCCCCCTTACATTACTTTTACTTTTATACTTTAAGTAGTTTTGAAACCAGTATTTTTATACTTTTACTTGAGTAAAAAACTTGAGTTGATACTTCAACTGCTACAGGAGTATTTTTAAACTCTAGTATCTATACTTCTACCTGAGTAATGAATGTGAATACTGAAGACACCTCTGGTCTTTTGACAGCTCTTTGGTCTTGGCCACAGTGGAGTTTGGAGTGCGACTGTTTGAGGTTTTGGACAGGTGTCTTTTATACTGATAACCAGTTAAAACAGGTGTCTTTTATACTGATAACCAGTTAAAACAGGTACCATTAATACAGATAACGAGTGGAGAACAGAGGAGCCTCTTAAATAAGGCCCCGTTTACACGTAGTAAAAACGGTGGTGTTTTCATGCGTTTTGGCCGTTCGTTTACACGAAAACGAAGCTCAAATTCACCAAAAACCATCATTTCTGAAAACTCCGGCCAAAGTGGAGATTTTTAAAACCTCCGTCTTCACGTTTGCTTGTAAACGGAGAGAAACGGACATTTAGGCTTCAGAACGTCACATTATGAGACAGAAACGTCACCAGCGTCATGAGTGACACCTGTGGTTACAATTAGTTTGTAACCGTCAATATTTTCTTGTATTTTACCTGTTTTATATTCTAACGTCACACTTAAAAGTAACTCCACTTCTCTGTCACTCCAAACGAAAGACTCTCGTTTATCTTGGAAGTAACTGGAAGTTACTCGTGTCATTTGTTGATGTTTTTTTCCAGGATTCTGATTGGCTAGCATGACTTTATCTTCTCGTTACACTGCCCCCTTTAGGTTTGGCTGCTCATAGCACCTTAACAGATATTTATGCAGGTTCCTGGAAATGATGGCATTTTTCAAAACGTAGAGGGGGAAATGTCAGTTTTTGAGAAATTTTGAGAAAAAAGACGAAATGTCGAGAAAAAAGACGAAATTTTGAGAAAAAAGGCAAAATTTTGAGAAAAAAGTCGAGAAAAAAAGTTGAAATTTTGAGAAAAAAGTCAAAATTTTGAGAAAAAAGTAGAGAAAAAAGTCAAAATTTTGAGAAAAAAGTAGAGAAAAAAGTCAAAATTTTGAGAAAAAAGTAGAGAAAAAAGTCAAAATTTTGAGAAAAGTCAAGATTTTGAGAAAAAAGTTGAAATTTTGAGAAAAAAGTCGAAATTTTGAGAAAAAAGTCAAAATTTTGAGAAAAAAGTCGAAATGTCAAGAAGAAAAAATGTCGAGAAGTAACTCCACTTCTCTGTCACTCCAAACCAAAGACTCTGGTTCATCTTGGAAGTAACTGGAAGTTACTCGTGTCATTTGTTGATGTTTTTTTCCAGGATTCTGATTGGCTAGCATAACTTTATCTTCTCGTTACACTGCCCCCTGTAGGTTTGGCTGCTCATAGCACCTTAACAGATATTTATGCAGGTTCCTGGAAATGATGGAATTTTTCAAAATGTAGAGGGGGAAATGTCAGTTTTTGAGAAATTTTGAGAAAAAAGACGACATTTTGAGAAAAAAGTAAAAATTTTGAGAAAAAAGTTGAAATTTTGAGAAAAAGGTCAATTTTGTGAAAAAAGATGAAATGTCGAGAAAATAGGGGGGTAGGTGGCCGAGAAAAAAGTCAGAAATGTCGAGAAAAAAGTCAAAAATGTCGAGAAAAAAGTTGAAAATGTCGAGAAAAAAGTCGAAATGTCGAGAAAAAAGTCCAAATGTTGAGAAGTAACTCCACTTCTCTGTCAATCCAAACCAAAGACTCTGGTTCATCTTGGAAGTAACTGGAAGTTACTCGTGTCATTTGTTGATGTTTTTTTCCAGAATTCTGATTGGCTAGCATGACTTTATCTTCTCGTTACACTGCCCCCTGTAGGTTTGGCTGCTCATAGCAGCTTAACAGATATTTATGCAGGTTCCTGGAAATGATGGGATTTTTCAAAACGTAGAAGGGGAAATATCCGTTTTTGTAAATATGTGGAAATGTGGAAATGTGGTCTAAGAAGTCACAGGTCTGTGAAAGCCAGAAATCTTGCTTGTTTGTAGGAACCAAATACTTATTTAACCAGGAATTTACCAATTCATTCAGTAAAAATCCTACAATGTGATTTCCTGGATTCTTTCCCCCCATTCTGTCTCTCATAGTTGAAGTTACCTATGATGAAAATTACAGGCCTCTCTCATCTTTCTAAGTGGGAGAACTTGCACAACTGGTGGCTGAATAATTACTCTTTTGCCCCCCTGTAGCTGAGGCTGGTGACATCAGACCAGCCCCCCTCCACCTGCAGGTCCTGGGCCGGTGTCGGCGGTGTTGGTGGTAGGAGGAGCCGTGGCGTCACCATGGCGATGAGCTCAGACTAGCGGTCCGGGCCGGGCGGCCCCCCCCAGCCCCCCCAGCCCGCATGGCGTTACCGCTGCCCTTCCTCTGCCGGGGGATTCGAACCCTCGGCCTCGTCTTCCTCTACTACGTCTTCTCCATCGGAATCACCTTCTACAACAAGTGGCTGATGAAGGTGAGCAGAACTCACGCAGGTCCCCGTTAGAATCCAGATATACTTGCTGTTGGAGCTTCCGTTCGCGTCCGTTCACGTGCTCCACCAACTGCAACGTCGCTCACGTAGTACGCAAGGAGAGCACGTCGTACCGATAGGGGGCAGTAAGCAGAGCAACAGTTGGAAAAGTGATTAAATATTTAGTAGTAGCAGTAGCAGATTAGAACAACAAACACGTTTACATGACACCATTGGATGATGTAGGAGATTATAACGTTGCTTTGGTTGCATCTCGGCAAACTCAGTGGGCGTTTGAGTTGAAATAATTAAAATAATTAATTAAATACTAAAATAATTAAAAAAAATGTTTTACTTAAAAATTAATTGTATTTGAATTAATTGATGACACATTTAATTCCAATTTTAATTAATTAATGACACATTTAATTAATTAATGATATATTTCATTCCCATTTTAATTAATTAATGAAACATTTAATTAATAATTATGTATTTTATTTATTTAATTTTGGCACTAAAAATCCTCCATAAATGTGGTCCAGTTTCCTGGTGTTTGTAAGAACTCTGGCGGCAGAGTTCTGGATCAGCTGCAGCTGCCTGATAGATTTCTTGTTAAGGCTTGTAAAGATGCCGTTGCAATAATCCAACCTACGGTACTGAAAATGAATACATGAATACGTTTTTCCATGTCTTGTTTAGACAGAAGAAAGAGCTGGTGTCGTAGATCCGACATGATTAATGATTTCTACACTAAAAGCAGTGAGTTATAAAAGGAGGAGGAATGCCTGAAGGGGGTCTCTCTCCAGCATCTCGGGGCTCTGGACCTCGCGTGTCCCCCAGGACCGGGCGGCTCCGTCCAGGTCGTCCAGGATTAACCCGGTTTTCCCTTTGGTTCTTCCCCCCAGGGCTTCCACTTCCCCCTCTTCATGACGCTGGTCCACTTGGCCGTCAACTTCCTGCTGTCGGCTCTGACCCGGGTCCTGATGCAGCGCTGGAGCGGGAAACCCCGTGTGGTTCTGAGCTGGAACGACTACCTGAGGAAGGTGGCGCCCACAGGTGAGAGCTGACCTCTGACCCCGGTCCTAGTTTACGCCCTGATGGGCCCTCGGAGGGAAGGAAGAGATGAAAACTCTGTTCATGCATCGGCTCATTTAAACCGTGTCCCTGATGTTCAGACCTCACGTTCAGGGGAGCTGTTTAGGACCATTATTATTCTCTATATTTATTAATGAATTGCCCTTTGTTTTAAAGAAATCTAACATTGTTACATATGCGGATGATTCTACAATTTATGCTACTGCTCCTTTTAATAGATGAATTGAATGACATATTGCAGGAAGAATTAAATGTAGTAGCTGAATGGATAAGTTAAGGTTTTTCTCCCACTATTGGAGTTTTTACCTGCCATTGTTTATGTAATAACTGCTCGGGGGTCATGTTCTGGGTATGGATCTCTGGAAAGCGTCTAGAGACAACATCTGTTCTATTAGACGCTATACAAATAAAATGGAATTGAATAAGTTATAAAAATGTATTCTTAATGTTGGCAAAACAAAATCAATATTGCTTTGTTCTAAGTATCAATTTAAACCTGAACTGATACTGACATTGAATGTAAATAATATTTCTGTTGAACAGGTTTCTGAAACAAAGGTGTTGGGTGTAATTTTGAAATTATACATTGTGAAATAATAGGAGCAATATTATTTCTATATAACAATCGTTTTGTCATGTTTTATAATTGACCAACCCATATTTTGGTGAAACTCAAACGCAAAACTCTTAGAATTCCCGCCCGCACAATAATAGAGATGCATTGATTTAGTGTCTTCTCCTGTCCCGCAAGAGAAATGTCCAGACAAATCTATCTGATTTAATGTTAACATGATCATTGTGGAACTTGATGGATAATTGACAGTTCATAGGAACCTGACTGACAGTTAGATGCAAATCCATCATTGTCATCACAAGCTTTTTCGCCTTTCGTGCATCAATTATGATTGTGGTTACAGCAACGAGAGTAGGCTGAGTGGCTCAAATAACACTAATAAATAACATAAAATAAACGATGTTAACGAATGAAACAAATTAATTTAACAAATGAATCGCTTGGCCATTACATTGCTGTGGAGGAAGAGAATGTTTCTGACCGACTGCGGTCCCGTGCGTCTCTTCCAAGATGCTCCACAGACACTAAACGTAGTTTCTCCAAATATCTGACCTGGCTTGATTTGTCTTTGTTTTGTAAAGACCTTGTTTGAGGTTCTTTTCCAAATCACTGATTTCCATCTTGTCCCTAGACTACATTCCGATCCCGCAGTGTTTTTTTTTGCCGCCCGCAGCAAAGTTCAAACCGCCTGCTCCCGCCAGATCTGCGTTGGGTCCCGGCGGGACCCGATCCCAATGCAGCGCTCTAGTGTGGCGTGGTGGAAACACGCCGGCTGAGGGGCCGAGGAGACGCTCGGCCCGGTTAGAGGTGCTGGTGACTCCTGCTGGTGGAAACGCTCCCCCAGCAGGAGTCCCGGTACCCCCTCGTCGGGTCGAGCTCATTCAGACGCTGCATGAAGAAGTCGGACGAAGCGCTGAAATGTACCGTATTGGGCCGAATATAAGACTGTGTTTTTCACATTGAAATAAGACTGAAAAAGTGGGGGTCGTCTTCCATTCGGGGTCTAGACGTTATACCCATTCACAACGCTAGATGGCGCCAGATATCTTTAAAGTGAATGCTGAACTTAACTCCCCAGGCCAAAGCGAACCCCTGTAACGAAGAATAAAAATAAAAATAGCGGTAGCATGAAGAAGAAAAATAAAAAATAGCGGTAAAAAAGAAAAGAGAAGAAAATAAGAGAAGAAATAACAGAAAAAGGAGCAACAATCTGGAGAAAAGAGGGTGGAAGATCGGCAGGTAAACCGGCAGCTGAGGAGAAGTTATGATGCAAACTTCAACATGATGATTTAAATGAGGCAAAATAATATGCTTTTTCTCTCGAATATATTGTTATAATCATTTGTTTCAAATGTACTGTAATTATTTTCTGTATAAAAATTGAATATGGTGTTTAAAAAGTCTTTTTTTTAAATTTGAGTCTTGAAAAAGAGGGGTCGTCTTATAATCAGGGTCGTCTTATATTCGGGGCAATACGGTAGATGTTGGTCTCAGCAGCTCTTCCTCTCCGCAGCTCTGGCCACGGCGCTGGACATCGGACTGTCCAACTGGAGCTTCCTGTTCATCACCATCAGCCTGTGAGTTTGTGGATCAGAACTTGGACCCGGTGGGTCCCGGGTCCCGGTTTGACCCCAGTTTGACCCCGGCCTCGTCTCGTTGCAGGTACACCATGACCAAGTCCTCGGCCGTTCTCTTCATCCTGCTCTTCTCCCTCCTGTTCAAGCTGGAGGAGCCGGTGAGTCCCGGTCCTGGTCCGGTCTGGGTTCCCGTAGACCCCCCCAGGTTCTGACCCGGTCTCCTCTGTCCCCCCAGAACCCGTTCCTGATCCTGGTGGTTCTGCTGATCTCGGGCGGGCTCTTCATGTTCACCTACAGGGCGACCCAGTTCAACCTGCAGGGCTTCCTCATGGTTCTGCTGGCCTCCTTCCTGGGGGGGATCCGCTGGACGCTCACGCAGGTTCTGATGCAGAAGGCCGACCTGGGTCAGTGCTGGTTCTGAAGGTCCTGCTTGTCCCAGTCCGGGTTCTAGCTGATCCTAATCTACCGTGGTGTTTGTTTTCAGGCCTGCAGAACCCGGTGGACGCCATGTTCCACCTGCAGCCGCTCATGTTCCTGGCGCTGCTGCCGCTCTTCCTCTACAACGAAGGTGGGTCTCCTCCTCCTTTTAGTCTGGTCTTTGGGTTTAGTTTTTATTAATTTTAGTCACGTTCATTCTCCTTTCAGTCGTGTCAAGTTTCAGTTGGCATTTTAGTCTTATTGACCAGGCGATTAAAAAAATAATCTAATTAATTACAGGATTTATAATGAATGAATCTAAATAATTGCATTTTAATCTCATATCTGCTAAAGGTCCCCAAATAAAGAATTCAAATTCTAGGACAAAATTGCAGTGCATGACTAAATACACCGAAAAACAATATATATATCCCCCTCACAAAAATAAGAAAAATAGAGAAACATATTTTCTCATCAACAAAACAAATTTAAAACTTTTCAAATAACATATTTGAACCATTTTACAGTCAATATCTCTATATAATAACTGAAAAAATCTGAAAAATGGTTCAAATATGTTATTTTGTTACTTGAAAAATGTAAAATATGTTTTGCTGATGAGAAAATATGTTTCTCTATTTTTCATATTTTTGTGAGGGGGATATATATTGTTTTTCGGCACTACCTTGTTCTCTATAGCTGATATAACATGAATTACTCCTATGTGGGATCAATAAAGTTCTTATTTTTACCATCTGAGAAAATTAAATATAGTATATTTGGTGCCTAACTGTTTCCAAGTATATTAGTGCGTGTGTGAATGAATAAATGAGACGTAAAACGTACATTTCTTTGTAGAAAGGCGCTTTATGAAAATAAGTCCATTTACTTATATTAGTTTACAGCGCGGTCTTGAACATCCAATATGGCGGCGGCGTTGACGTATCGCAGCAGCTCCATGGGAGGAGGAGGAGAGATGTTTATGTGTCACCTGCTTTGTTAGTTTGACTAGCAGCAGGTGGGAATTGACCTGCCAAGTGGCCTACGGGTCCCTCAATGGGCCAAATTTAAAATACTCAAGCATTTTGCCACTCATAATTAATTGCGTTAATTTTCACAACGCATTAATTAGCAGTGTAATTAATTAATCTAATTAACGTGCTAAACTGACAGCCCGAATAGCATTTTCGTTGCTTCTCGTCTCGTTTTCCTCGTTGACGACGATATTTAGTCAGAATTTTTGACGACGGCAGCATCACTGGTGATGTTTATCCGTCTGTTTGATGGTTCTAATCCCGGTGGTTCTGGGTTTATTGATGGTTCTAATCCCGGTTGTTCTGCAGCTCTGAGCCTCAGCTCGTCGGAGAAGCTGTTCCGGGTCACGTCCCTCCCCCCCCTGCTCTACTCTCTCTTCACGCTGGGCGTGGGCGGCTCGCTGGCCTTCGGTCTGGGCTACTCCGAGTTCCTGCTGGTGTCCCGGACCTCCAGCCTCACGCTGTCCATCTCCGGGATCTTCAAGGTACGTATCAACATCTGAGTCTGACTGTTAAATTAAACAAAGTAAAATTTAAATATATTAATATATTATTATATCACGAAATTTGGACTTTTTTCTCGAAGTGCATAATGAAAAAAAAAAAAAACGTCCTCTAAAATATGATTTTATTTTTCTCCTGCCTGGCCCTAATACTCTTCTGTAATAAATGTGTACATTGAACTACACATATATATTTTTTTCTCTTATTAGGTTAAAAGAAGGACTGCAATAAAAAATAATATAAATAAAATAGCATTTGAAAAATAAACTGAAATCTACCAGTAGCTTGAATTTCCCTTTTTCTTTAACTGTCTCAACACATTTTTATAATAGATGAATATAAACACATCTTAACTATCGAAAAAGTTTTACAGTGTCTCTTTCTTCCCCTCTTATAATCGACTTTCTGTCGTTCAGTGAGAGAAAGTAGGAGAAAATCTACAATCCCTCACTAATTTATTGATTATAGGTCTCAGAACTTGAGTTTATAGGATTATGTTTGGTTTGATTTCTTATTAGTAGCGTGTAAAGTGATCTAAACCCCCTCTGGTTCCTCTGGTAGGAGATCTGCACGTTGCTCCTGGCTGCTCATCTGATGGGAGACAGGATGAGTCCGATCAAGTGGCTCGGCTTCGGTGTGTGTTTGTGTGGAATCTCCCTCCACGTCGGGATCAAGACCTACTACTCCAGAAGTAAGTTCAGCTCCCACACCTTCTCAGCAACATCTAGTTCAGATTTCACTACAGTCCACTCTGTGGAGCAGGAGAATATGGAGAAAAATCCACTCAAAACATTTGTGCGTATAATTCATTTGTGCGTAACTTTACAGAAGTTACGGACAAAAACGAAAATTACGAATTCAAAAAGCTTCCGACACAAATCATGAAATATGCACGCATGAATCACTCAAATCGCTAAATACGCAGAAATGGTCTTGAGACCGTTTTCACGCCTCTAAGAACCCTCACAGATTAATCCATGGTGTGTTTAAGGACTGGTGGAAAGCTGGGACATCTGAACCTTCATCTGAGTCCAGCGTTATTTCCCTCCATACTTAGTTACTTATATCTCAGCACCCCGTAATTATAACACCTTTACTTTGTAATAGTCTATAATTCCTTATATGAACAGATCTGCATTTATGAGCCTCACAAATGTAATTACCGGTAGAAGTTTTTAAAGCAACGACCGCTAGGGGGAAAAACTGACGGTCAAATCAGGAGGCAGGAAGACGGTGACGGCGTCACGGTGGTCTGAAGTAGGTTTTCCTTCTTAGGGGAGGTAACTAAGTATCGGGCGAAATAACGCTGGACTCAGATGAAACTCAGATGACCAAGCTTTCCACCAGTCCTTAAACGCACCATGTAGGACGAATCTGTGAGGCTTCTTGGAGGAAAAGAGTCTCAAAACTATTTGTGCGTATCTACAGCTCTGTGCGATTCATGCGTATTTAACGATGTGTGTGTGTAGGAGGCTTTTTGAATTCTTAATTATCGTTTTGTCGGTAACTTCCAGCAAGTTACACACAAATCTAATAATATGCACAAATCAGATAATATGCACAGTAATGTTTTGAGTGGATCTTCTCTCCCTAAGAGCAGGTGTGACCACATGGGGGCAGCGTAGCACACGAGTAGGAATAACAAAGGGGTTTCAGGTGGAGGTGGGACCGAATTGAGGACCGCTTCTGGTTGCCGTGGTGATGAGTAGGTTGATAGGGGACAGGGTTTTTCCTGGCTCTAATTGAGGCAGAGGTGGCTCCATCCTGGTCATGCGGACACGCGTGCAGGTAAACCGTGCCTTCAACTGGCTCAAGCAAACACTTTTCACAAGATATTTTGTATTTTGGGAGTTCTAATATGATTAAAAATGTATGTATTTATTCTTTATTTCATTAATTGATAGAATAAAACTAAGAATTTAATATAAACACAAACGTTCCTAAATTCTGAATTAAAGGGAGTAGAAAATTATTTAATCTGCCCCTTTTTCCCAAGAAATCAATTTACAAAAAATGTAAATTATATGAAAATTATATGTAAAAAATATGACAATTATCATGTTAAAGCATTATTTTATTAGCATAAAAATATAAACATAAATATAAGAACTCAATCTTACCAAAAATAAAAAGTAAAAAAACTGCCAATGGAACAAGAGAGAGTTTTCACTGAAATGAGTGAAAATGGTTTTCTAGAACGAGTTACTTTTTAGGTGACTGTCTCATTTTAAATGTAAAGATTTTTTTTGGATTAGAAATAAAACATTTTGACTATATTTTGAATATATTATTTGGGTATAAGACAAGTAGTCTTGGTAAGAAAGGTGAGGTTGCAAGGAGTCGATGTGAAGGATGTACCGGAGCACAGGGATGTAGAAAAGAGGTGAAGAAGAGGGAGGTGGAGGTGAGGGGGGGGGTTATTGGGACTTCCATGAAGGTCAGACCACATTTTATGATAAAAACCAGTTAATTTAAAGGTTTTGAGGCCAGGACTTCCTGCGTCAGACTGCAGACGTGTTTCCTTGGTGAGAACGTTGAGGACGTGACTCTCTTCTCCTCCTCAGGTAAAGTTCCCTCCGTGAAGCCGCTCAGCGGCCGGAGCTCGGAGCTGGAGCTGCCGCTGCTGCGACCGGACGGAGACCGGTGTGAGGATTCAGCTGCAGAGGAGGAGGAGGAGACGGAAATCACCCTCCACTGACGTCCCGGGGTCACGCCGTCAGGGGGAGGAACCTGCCGGTGGGGTGGGAACCCGCCGGCCGGCTCCTCGGCGGACTAATCGTGATGTTTTTGTTTTCTGGAGCTGTAAATGTAGCAACACTTGAGCGTTTGTACAGGAAGCGCTGAGCGCTTTAAAGGGATCCTGGAACCGAACGATAGCGATGCTAACGTTCCTCTGCTAACCCGCCGGGGAACTGCAGGAACTGCAGGAACTGCAGGAACTGCAGGAACCGCAGGAACCGCAGGAACCGCAGGAACCGCAGGAACCGCAGGAACCGCAGGAACCGCAGGAACCGCAGGAACCGCAGGAACTGCAGGAACTGCAGGAACTGCAGGAACTGCAGGAACTGCAGGAACTGCAGGAACTGGTTCCTGAGCGACTGTAGCAGGACGGAGGAGGGAACACTGCTGCTTTGTCCCAGACGTCTGAAAGGAATCTTTCTTCCTGCTTCAGCGTCGCTAACTAGTCTGGACCTTTTAAGATCTGGATCGCAGTTCCAACCACAAAACAACCGTTTATAAGGGGGATGGGGGGGGGGTCGTCATGGGAACGAAGGGCAGGTTTGTGACTGACAGGTAGCAGACATCCTTCAGACGGAGGTCAGAGGTCACGCCTGCACCTTCACATCCCCCTCGTCATCTCCATCCTCCACCGGAACCACGGATGTTTTGTTGCTATAACTCACAATCAGAGCAGAATCTCCAAAGAAATCAGAAAAATTGTCTTTTTTTTCTTTATTTTGTAGCGCCGACGACGGCAAAGAAATTTAGTTTGAACGTTGCGGGTGTTTCTCTTTTAAATAACTGCAATTTGAGACCAACGTTCAGGGCATTTTCAGTCTGAATCAGATGGAATGTTGCGCTTCTGATCACCGTAGCAACCAGTGGATGCCAGTTAGTGTTGGTAACCATGGAAACCAGTAACTGCCAGTTAGCAATAATAAAACATTTTATGTATAATGCACTTTAAATTACTGAAAATCTCAAAGTGCTATAGTTTGATAATTAAAAGGAAACAGAAATAATAAATCAAGATAAGAGATAAAAGGGATAAAAAGTCAAGACATGGCAGAAAAGAGAATAAAACAATTAAAAACAGCAACTAGGGAAAGAAATAACAGCATTGTTTAGTGATAAAATGCTTTGCTAAAAAGAGGTTTTTAGTTCTCCTTCAGTTACAGTCAGAATTAGTGCTCCGTCACTGGAACTCGTCACCATGGAAACCAGTTACTGTCAGTCGTCTTGTTACCATGGAAACCAGTAACTGCCAGTTAGTAATAATAATAATAATAATAATAATAATACATTTTATTTATAATGCACTTTAAATGACTGAAAATCTCAACGTGCTACAGTTTGATAATTAAAAGGAAACAGAAATAATAAAATCAAGATGAGAAATAAAAGGGATAAAAAGTCAAGACATGGCAGAAAAGAGAATAAACCAATTAAAAAAAACAGAAACTAGGAAAAAACAGCATTGTTTAGTGATAAAATGCTTTGCTAAGCTTTGCTTTAGAGTCAGAATTAGTGCACCTTCACTGGAACTCGTCACCATGGAAACCCCTGTCTGTCAGTCATGACTGACAGCTGATCAGCAGCGTATCTGTCTCATCCTCTATTTGACTGATTTATCTCTGAACTTGGCGGGTTGGAGGGACCAGGGAGGGCGACGCCCCGCTGCTCCGTCAGGCTCTGACTGAAGATGATCTGATTAGTTTCACGTTAACGGAGTTCTGAGTTCTGAGTGCATCATTACAGGGTCCAGATTCACAGTTTACGCCCGGGTCCCGGGTCCTGAGTCCAGGGTCACTTCTGACCACAGTGAAATCCTTCAGACATTCCTGCAGCGACGGTCGATTCAGCCTGAAAACCGTTGATGGTTTAGTGTCTTTTGAGTCTCATTTCCAGAGATGTTGAACCTCTTGTGCCTTGTTAGAGTCTGGGACCGGAGGAGGTTTACTGAAGTTTAAAGCCATTTCTAAAATAGTTTTAAATCATGATTGTGGGAATAATTTAAAGGGGACATGTAATTTTTTTTTTTTTTCTTCTTGTATTTATGAGTAAGTGACATATCGCAACCTTTGCTTCACCAGAGTCTCGATGTTGATCAGGTTGGTTAGTTTAAATGTGCAGGAAACATCACTAGCATCATTAACACACCTGCGTGTTCTGAACCTCCCAGACGTGAGACGTAGGCCCACTCCCAAACTCCACCCTAAAACCTCAAGCCCTGAGCCCTCACAGACTTTCAGTGACGTCAGCGTCACGTGATCAAGTGTGCGAGGGTGTGAGGGCTCCAAATGGTATAAATAGGAATGGGACACACTTAGCAGAAACTGGAAACAAGTCAGATAAAAACGTCTGTTTTTTTGTTTTCTTCCCTCCGATTGAATGAATGAATGAGTGAATGAAAAACTTTATTTCGAACATGCTCAAAAAAAAAGAAAAGAGAAATATATATATATATATATATATATATATATATATATATATATATATATTTAAACCAAAGAACAATAGTTAAATAATATGTTTGTTGGTCGCTCCTTGTTTGTAAAGGAAATAATAGGGCCGTTGAAAAATCATCACGGGACAGTAGTTTCTGAATTTAAATCACCAGTGGGATATGTATTTATATTTACAGGTGAACTTTCTTCTCGCAGTCACACATGGTTCCTTTTCCTCCGCCCCCTGTTTTGTTTACATTCTCCCTGGTAACCTCCTGTCATGTCACAACGCAATGAACTGTGGGTAATTCCCTTTCCCAGAGTGTGCTGGGATGCTGACTTGCGGGAAGGGGGCAGTAAGGGCTGAAAATGGCTGCCGGGAGCCCTCGCGCACTTGACCACTTGAGGAATGGGACAGCCCTAAGTCCTTACGCAAGGTGCGGGAGCGCGCACGTAAGTCTACGAGTCTGCAAGGGTGGAGATTGGGATTGGCCCGTCGCTCCAGGTGGGACGTAGCTCCGCCTCAGGTGAGACGTAGCTCCGCCCCCAGGTGAGACGTAGCTCCGCCCCCTGGTGAGACGTAGCTCCGCCCCCAGGTGGGACGTAGCTCCGCCCCCAGGTGAGACGTAGCTCCGCCCCCAGGTGAGACGTAGCTCCGCCCCCAGGAACAGCTGCTTTGATTGACAGGTGTGGGAGCCTGCAGGGCCTGGTCTTGTTCTGTATCAGATACAGATACAGATAAAGTACAGTCTGTATCTGGGATGTTGTCACCAAAACCATCATTTTCCATTAGAACTCAGGAAATATCAACTTTTTGAATGAATAAAGTGTCCCCTTTAAAAAAAGAGAAAAATAAGAAGTGACTGACAGAAACCTTTGTCCTAATTTTTTAATAAATTAATTCCACTCACCTTTGTTTCTGGTCGTTCTTCTTTACTAACGAGATCAGAGATGTTCTACTGGCTGTTCTGGTGCATGATGGGATGGAGGATAGAGCCGTCTGACGTCACAGTTTGGATAAAAGATAACTTTTTTTGGTATTTTTTAATTACTTTATTTAACAAGAACAATGACAAACTCAGATGTAAACAAGTACATCAGATTGAGAGAACAATCACACCTCTTAAATTGAGGTTGCATAGAGGGAAAGGAAGAAAATAGATTAATATAAAAATAAATAAAAAAAGAATGAGGAAAAAATAAATGAATTAATGAAAAACGAGTACTTAAATAATAAATAAGGAAGGAAAATAATATTGACAAGTACAAGGGTTCAGGATAAAGTTAGAGTTGTAATCAAGTGTTTTAGACACTTGAAATAAGGAGATTTCATTTCAGAAAGTGTTAATTAAGTACTAGCTTAAAAATGTATTATTACATTTGTAATTAACAAGAAAAGACAGAACTTGAAACGTCGTTTCATTTCCTGCGGCGACTCCTGTATTATATCTAAAGAAATGCATGATAATAAAAGAGGTTAGGAGTTGCAGGTTTCATCCAGACGCTGCGTGTTGCCCGCTGCGGCCACCAGGGGGCGCCCGAGACCAGCCGCAGTACTGAACACCCCCTCCGGGAATAAAAGGATTGTAATGCCCTATAATGTAATAATTTCCTGAAAATGTAAAAATTTGCACTTAACTCATTCGAAAATGTAATAAAATCCAATAATTTAATAACTTCACCAATAATGTAATAAAATATCCTGACTGATATTGTAATAACATTTTTACCAATAATATAATACCTTATTATATTATTGGGAATTATTACATTTTCAGGTGGATCTTTTTTTTTTCTCCAAAACTGATAATGTAATACTTGACAAATAATGTAATATATATGTTCATTTTCAGTCCAGAGTTCTACATTTTGTGTTTTAAGTATCTAAGAATGTTATATACGCTGGATTTGAAACACCAGAATGAATATTGGGTTAAATTGCAGACTTTGAGTAGGATGTAATAAATTCCCAATAATGTAATAAGGTATTACATTATTGGTAAAAATGTTATTACAATATCCGTCAGGATATTTTATTACATTATTGGTGAAGTTATTACTTTATTGGGTTTTATTACATTTTTGATTGAGTTAAGTGCAAATGTTATTACATTTTCAGGAAATTATTACATTATAGGAAATTATTACATTATAGGAAATTATTACATTATAGGGTGGAAATGATTACATTAAAGGGTGGAAATGATTACATTATAGGGGGCTACAAGAATCTGTAGCCTCCCAAATTATGTTTAAATATCTTAAATTATGTCTCAGATGTGACCATTTGTGTTGTGGTTTGAAGGTGAAGGTTTTGTCACAAATATGAGATAAATAAATTCTTAAACTCCCCCTCATTGACCAACCTGTGTTCTCTTAAAAAGTGTTAAAATTCGTGTATAAGTTGTTATTTATCCACATTTATTTTGCTTGTTCAACTTGAGCTTTAGGTGACGAGTTCAGGGCGTGAAAATGACTCTACAGACCACTAGGGTCCAGATCCAGACCTGCAGGTCCTCTACAGACCACTAGGGTCCAGATCCAGACCTGCAGGTCCTCTACAGACCACTAGGGTCCAGATCCAGACCTGCAGGTCCTCTACAGACCACTAGGGTCCAGATCCAGACCTGCAGGTCCTCTACAGACCACTAGGGTCCAGATCCAGACCTGCAGGTCCTCTACAGACCACTAGGGTCCAGATCCAGACCTGCAGGTCCTCTACAGACCACCAGGGTCCAGATCCAGACCTGCAGGTCCTCTATAGACCACTAGGGTCCAGATCCAGGTCCTCTACAGACCACTAGGGTCCAGATCCAGACCTGCAGGTCCTCTATAGACCACTAGGGTCCAGATCCAGACCTGCAGGTCCTCTACAGACCACTAGGGTCCAGATCCAGACCTGCAGGTCCTCTACAGACCACTAGGGTCCAGATCCAGACCTGCAGGTCCTCTACAGACCACTAGGGTCCAGATCCAGACCTGCAGGTCCTCTACAGACCACTAGGGTCCAGATCCAGACCTGCAGGTCCTCTACAGACCACTAGGGTGCAGATCCAGACCTGCAGGTCCTCTACAGACCACTAGGGTCCAGATCCAGACCTGCAGGTCCTCTACAGACCACTAGGGTCCAGATCCAGACCTGCAGGTCCTCTACAGACCACTAGGGGCTGGATCATATAGATATGCTATACAAGACTCTCTCAGAAAATGAGAATATTGTGATAAAGTCCTTTATTTTCTGTAATGCAAAAATGTCATACATTCTGGATTCATTACAAATCAACTGAAATATTGCAAGCCTTTTATTATTTTAATATTGTTGATTATGGCTTACAGTTTAAGAAAACTCAAATATCCTATCTAAAAAAATTAGAATATTCTAGAATCTTAATCTTAAACTGTAAGCCATAATCAGCAATATTAAAATAATAAAAGGCTTTCAATATTTCAGTTGATTTGTAATGAATCCAGAATGTATGACATTTTTGTTTTTTTAATTGCATTACAGAAAATAAAGAACTTTATCACAATATTCTAATTTTCTGAGACAGTCCTGTAAAAAACAAAAAAAAAATGTTTAAGTTAGGAAAGGCAGATTTACTGGAGTTATGACCCCCTACATAACACAATAACTGCTGCTATCAAAGTTGTGAAAGATATTATTGAGGCACTGGATTGCAAAAAATACTGTGCAGCTCTATTTATTGACGATTGGCCAATCTCAGCATACTGTTAATTGGTTTTCTAACTTCCTGTCTGACGGATCCCACTGCGTCCATTTTGCTGGATCTTCTTCCTCGTTCCGCCCTGTATGAAAAGGCGTTCCTCAGGGCTCAATATTGGGACCGTTGCTGTTTTCCATTTATGTAAACAATCTACGTGACAATGTATCCAATGCTGCATTCCATTTTTATGCAGATGATACGCTCATATATCGTTCATCCCCTTCTGTAGTGCAAACCCTTGAATTCTTGCAGTCTGATGTTGTTCAGTCCCATCTGACTCAGTTCAGACTGGTACTAAATGCAGGTAAAAGTCAAAAGTGATGGTATTTTCAAATGGCAAACGGTTCCCATTGAACATTCCTAAAGTATTAACGACTCATGGAATTGAACTTGAAATGGTCACAACATATAAGTACTTAGGAATTGTCATTGATGAGAACTTGTCTTTTAAACCACATAGAAAAACTTGTATCCAAACTTAAAATGAAATTGGGTTTCCTCTTTAGCAACAAGTCTGGTTTTTCCTTGTAAATTAGGAAATATTTGATATCAACCACTTCCGTTTCTTTACTGGATTATGGAGACTTGTTGTTCATGAACGCACCTTTTATTTGAAAAAGCTGGACACTGTTTATCATTTATATCATTGTGCCGTACGTTTTATTACAGGATAAATCTTGTTCACCACTGCACTTTGTATGCAACTGCAAATTGTCCTAATCTTTATCTGCCCGCAGACTTTCTCCATGGTTAGTTTTTATATATAAATCTCTTCTTGGGCTGGTTCCTACTTATCTATGTTCATACATGTGTAGAGACGCTAATCCTTACGACCTCCGCTCACAGGAAGTTCCTCCATGTTGGTTCCTCGAGCCGACACTGAACTTGGGAAGAAAGCCTTCAGATTTGCTGCTCCTGGTGCTGCTACTGTACCTTCAGAATGACCTTCAGAATGACCTTCAGAATGACCTTCAGAATGACCTTCAGAATGACCTTCAGAATGACCTGAACCTGAACTCATCACTCTGGGGGAATTTACTTGCATTTTAAAGGATCCAGAAACTAGTTCTCTTGGTCAATGTGATTGTTTTTAATGGAATAGAACTGAAACGTTTTCCATTATACAGACCTGTCGTGTTCCTGGGTTTATGTTGTATGTTATTTGTGTCCCTGACCAGGCCAGCTGACAGTCCTGCCGGGGCCCCGCACAGAATAATCTAAGATGGGCCCCCCTGCGCCCGGATCTCTTCCTCTCCTCTCCCTCTCCTCTCCCTCTGCTCTTCAGGTTTTTCTACAAGCTAATGGACGTTAACATTAGAGCTAGCCAGTTAGGTTAAGTTACAAGGTTGGTAAACGTTGTAACTGTGTCTTACCTTGCTCTACACTGACTTTATTAATTCCAGCTTCACCGTCACCACCTTTTTAAAATATTTGTGTAGAGAATCTCTGAGGCCTCTATTTTCTTCTTCTCTTCTTCTCTTTTCTCTTCTTTTCTGAGCACCGGACTTGTGCTGGCCGGACATTTTGACCATTCTAATGGTTGAATTAAATGATAACGTCAAATTTTGATCAGCGGCCGAACCATTTTTGTGTTGGGGGTTCTTGACCACAAGGAGAATTTTATGTAACTTAAATATTACATATTTTTTCCACAAATAGGCATATTTTGAAACATTTTGAAAAATAATTCCATAATCTAATGAGAATTGAAGAAAAATAAAAATAAATTATTATTATAATTTTTTTTTTTTTTTTCCAGTTCTGGGCCCCCAGTTAACTTTTTTAACAATAAACACTGGACTTTAACAAGATACCAGCCACCCCCCCCCCCCCCCCCCCCTAAATAAGGACCTTAGAAAAGCTGGAGACGCCCCTGTCTTAGCCACGCCCCCATGGTGAGCAGGCCACGCCCCCTCTCGTCCCAGTGACTCCAGTTTCCTCCCAGAGATGGAAGATCTGCTCCCACAGTCGAGCTGGAGACCCGAGGACCCCCCAGCACTGGACCCCCCAGCCGTGGACCCCCCAGCACAGTTCTCGCGAGAGTAGCTGCCAGGTAGGAGCTCACCTGGCCGGAGCCGCTGCGAGGGTTAGGGTTCCTCTCAGGTTCCAGTTGTGGAGGATTGTGCTCCGGAGGATCCAGCTCTGCGACCTCAGACTCCAGGTGAGGAGCCGGGAACACTTTAGAAGCAGATTGGGGAGAGAAAAGAGAGGAAAACACACCTGAGAACACCTGAGACCACGTGACCAGGAGAAGCTGCGATCCGACTCTTTGAACTTTTGTGGTTAAAAACCAAAACGTCAGAGTGAAACTATGTTCATGTCGTTACCAGATAATAATTCCTGCTTCTTTAAACTTTAAAGAATGTAGTTTTTCTATTGATAAAAAATCTTGTGTGGTTTATTAAGTGACGTTTAGACATCACTGAGGCCGCACCTTTAATAAAACTAAAACCTGAACCACAAACCCTTTGATTTGATTTGAAGATTTTATTTCGAATATGCATAAAAAAGTGTACAAAAAAGTGAAAAAACAGAATACAAATATTTGTATATGTGTGTATATATATATATATATATATATATATATATATATATATATATATATATATATATATATATATATATATATATATATATATATATATATGGCACATATATAAACAGAACTTAACTGTCCTAAAAACGGGGTAGAATTCTGACACGGTGCGTTGTTGTTGTCTTTGTTTGAATACATTTATTTAATTTCATTGTTGGTTTATAAATGTGAAGATTTCATTCAACGTGTTAAAATATATATTATTTGTTTATGTTTGCAGTTTTTTCACGTTGTCTGTTGGAAAAAAATACCTTCAGATGTCAGTGTGTATACAGTATATCTACCATTTAAGAAGCTTTAGGAACAGTTATAATATATATATATATATATATATATATATATATATATATATATATATATATATATATATATATATATACATATACACAGCACTTCATATAATATTAATTCACCAACATGCTCGAAATGGAGTAGGAATGAAGTAAACACTTATCCAGTCCTACCCCTGAATCTTATGTACATTCTTACATATAATAAGACGAGTTTCAATAACTGTTCAATACAGTGATAAAATACTCAATTATATGTAAATATAAATATAGTCAAAATCAAGGCAAACAAAAGAAAACAAAACAAACGCCCAGCATTTAGTTGTGCTACTATGTATGTAATAATAGAAGTAATTATAATATACAGTATTACATTATCATTACTTCACTATAATACTACAATATAATAGAGAACAATAGACAGCAATGATACTTGAATAACTATATAAGAGTAGATATGCTATATACTGTATATACACACTGGTTCATATATTTACCTCTAATTATATACATAAAAATTACTATAAATTTATATCGACATATCTACATTTAACTATAAATCAGTATATATTAATAGAAATATAGATACACAAATACTGTACGTATAATAAAACTCAATATATCCATATACATACCTACATATAACATATCTATATCCATAATATACATCTATGTATCTACATATATTAATAAATGTACACATCTACATGTTTATTCACATCTTTATTTTGAATTGAATGTTTCTTTGTATCTTTTTTTAAATTGTGATATGTTTTGACTTTTTTTTTTAATAACAGTTATCCGACTTGAATTCAGACCTTATGCCACTTTTATTTCCTTTTATTCCTCCCTCGATCCCTCTGAGCGAGGAGGAGGTGAAAGTGTATTTATTATTTATTTGACAGGGACAATGCAGTCAAACATCGATACAAACTTGCAGCTGATTTGATGCATGTAGAGTTTATAGCTAGTGCTAATTCTCTTCCACAACATTATTTCAGAACAATATAAAATTCATATCCATCAATTAAAAACACCATACAATTCAATAATGCAATATTGCATTTACATGATATAAAACCTTCCCTCACTCACTCTCCCACACAAATATACACACTATTTACAGATGAGTAAAGTTTACATTTTTCTTTAAGCAGGTTTTAGTTTTGGTGATGAACATGTTAAACTCTGAGATGGATTTAATTTCTGAAGGCAGTGAGTTCCAGAGTTTACAGCTGACTGTCCCAAAGTCGTTCCTGCAGGACGGGATTTAGTGGTTTGAGAGGTTTTCTGGTCAATCTGCTGCTGTTTTGTCTCTCAACAAATCGACAAAGTGGCTCAGCTGCAAAGTTGTTTATACACTTAAAAATTAATTTAAGAATACATAAATCACTAAAGTACAGAACAGTATTTGGGCCAGCCAGGAGAAAAATTAAAATAATATTTTAGAGTAGAGGAAGATTTTTTATTCATTATGCACTTTGAGAAAAAAGTCTAAATGTCGAGAAAAAAGTCTAAATGTCGAGATTAACGTTGAAATACAATTTCAAGAATAAAGTCGAATTTTTTTTGAATAAAGTCAAAATTTCGCCTTTTTTCTCAACATTTTAACTTTATTCATGAAATTTTTACTTTTTTCTGGACATTTCAACTTTTTTCTCGACATTTCGACTTTATTCACAAAATTTTTTCTCAAAGTGCATAATAAAAAAAAAATCATCCTAAATATCCAAAATATGATTTTTATTTTTCTGCTGCCTGGCCCTAACACTCTTCCGTACTAAAGCTTTCAAAGCTTAGTCAGTTATATTTTTTGAGGATGTGCAGTGGTGGTACCAGTTAAAGTTTGATTATTCAGAGAACAGATGTGTTTGGCCGCTGGAGCTGCTGGAGCTGCTGGAGCCCAAACTGTCCTACAGCAAGAGATGTGTGAGAGAATCCCAGCATGTAGAGCAGAGGGAACTGGTGAGGTATGAACTGTCTGAGTAATTTACAGCAGTTTAAATGACTCTGTATTGATCTAAGGACCTTTCTGAGGTGTGATCTCATACCAAAGGGCTCCCGGGGCCCCGGCCCTCGAACTGCAGCCGCTCCCGGTTCCTCCCACCGCTGGAGACGTCCAAGCTGCAAATAAATCAGGCATCTATGCAGCCGCCGCTGCTGACGGTGCACCCTGGTCCAGCGCTGACGGTGCACCGCCCCGGTGCTGACGGTGCACCGGCCCGGTGCTGACGGTGCACCGGCCCGGTGCTGACGGTGCACCCTGGTCCAGTTCTGGTCCAGCGCTGACAGTGCACCCTGGTCCAGTTCTGGTCCAGCGCTGACTCAGCACCGGCCCGGTGTTCTGTCAGTCCATGCTACCCGTCCAGAACCAAGAACTGCTACTTTGTGGTTCTGCACACAGTGGATTTTCAAAGTTTGATTGCCACTCCCATCATTTCTTGTATTCCTTCTGTCTACACTGCAATTTGTTTGTTTGTGTGCCTTTACTTTTTATTTTTTATTTATTTATTTATTGGCTTTGTCTCGAACACAACAAAACCCAATCAAATTAAAAGCATCAGAATAAAAAAAAATAAAAATAAAAGCAAAACAATTTAACAGTCTCATTCAAAAATAAAACACACAGCAAAACAATGTGTTTGAGAGGGAACAGGAGGAAGCAGAACGCTTATTTAGTCCTGTCCCTTCCTCACAATATCATATATAAACTATAAAAATTAAATAAAATTAAAAGAAAAGAAAAAGAAGAAAAGAAAAGAAAGGAAAAAACAAAATAACAAAAAATAAATAAATACAACACAAACAATCAATAAGCAATATCAGTAATTATAATCATAATTGAACCGGTCTCCTCAATATCCTAAATTCCAGAGTCCAATCTCCCAGTCACCTCTACAATGATCCACGAACAGCCTTGAATGCAGGCAGTTATATTTGTATCATATATAATCCATTCACAATAAAACAAAATAATAATCAAAGAAATACATATGTAATGTAAATTACTTTCCTTAGAGGTCCCCATTATTATACTTGTCAAGAATTGCTTTCTTGTATGTGTTTTTAAACTGTATAGAGTTAGTGCTATGTTTGATTTCATCATCCAGATCATTCCACAAAGTTACCCCACAAACTGATATGCACATAGTTTTAAGAGTAGTGCGTACACATGGTTGTTTAAAATGTAATTTTCCTCTTAGAAAATATTGTCCTTCTTTAGCTTGAAACATTTTTAGAATGTTTTCAGGCAGTGTATTATTTCTTGATTTGAACATTATTATTGCTGTTCTAATTTTCACTAAGTCCATAAATTTCAAAGTCTGTAATTTAAGAAATAGAGGATTGGTGTGATGGAGATACCCAGCATGATTTATTATCCTTACTGCTCTTTTTTGCAATGTGCATATCCTTTGTAAGGTGCTCTTGTAAGTATTACCCCAGATTTCAACACAATAGATCAGATATGGTAATATGAGTGCACAGTACAGATTGTATAGTGTTGTTTGGTTCAAGATGTGTCTACATTTATTCAGCACTCCAATACTCCTTGCCATCTTAGAACACAGATACCTAATGTGGGCCTTCCAGCATAACTTGTGGTCTATTAAGACACCCAAAAATTTGTTTTCATAAACTCTTTCTAATACAACATTATTCATTTCTATTTGAACATCTTCATTCATTTTACGATTTCCAAATAACATAAATTTTGTTTTCTTCAAATTCAAAGATATTTCAAAGATCAAAGATAAAGAAATAATAAGAAATACTTTTATTTCTTATTATTTTATACTTATTACCAATCCAAAAACAGTGATTACAAAATGGATAAATTGAGGTATAAGTCTGGTCTGGGGATCCATTCAAATGTCAAGATTCGATTCAATTCCAGTTCTTAAGATTCAGAATCCATTATCAAGATTTTATTCCGATATTGATTTGGGTTAGTGTTATTAAAACAGTTTTTTTTTTCTCAAACATATTTTTATTGAATTTTCCCACAAAAATAGATGCACATACAAAGACACGGCAGAACTGTGAAATGCTCAGGCATCCAAGCCCCCATTTTAGCCCTCCCACCACTCCCCCACATACAACAATAAGTCAGGTTGCACAAAGGTAAATGCTGTGTAACAGTAGATGGTCCATCATTCCTGGAGCAATAAAAAACAAAAACCGTAGCTGGAAGTCAGGTTTCAGTTTAAGGCGAATAATGAAGTGAGCAGCAGAAAATACATATGAAGGGGAGAAAACTTATCTCCAAACATACCCTAAATCATTTATTTAAAGAAGGAAACCATAATAATGTTAATACTAAGGGGATTTAAGTAGGGATGGTATTAAAACAGTTTTTTGAGCTGTTGCATGAATTATATGACTGTAGTTCTGCAACATATTAATACTAGTATTACATTGAGATTCAACAGCAAGTATTGCAGCTAATGATGCTGTAAGGACCAATCAGCTCCCAGAATGCTGATAGAACTGAAACAGAAACATCGTGGGGCAGAATTACCAAACAGATCCAGGGAGGAAACAGAGACGGATGAAATCAGTTTTATTTTTTCCCACATTCCGTTTTAATTTGTTCCATTTTTGGTCTATTTTGGTTTTACATTTTTGAGAATTTGGTTTTTAGCATTTTATGCAAATGTAACCCCAAGACTATATAAAGTAATGAAATATAGACAATTTATGCAATTATAACTGAAAACTTGAATGTTTTCAAACCTTTAAACATATTTAAAGGCAAAAACATGGTAGTAGTTATTCTGGTGTCCAAAAAAACATTCCTTTTTTGGGCATAAACAAAAAAATACCAAAAGTTGTAATGATAAAAAAAAATTGATCTTTAGACATACGAATCGAATTTTAGGAATTAATATAAGAATCGATTTAGAATCGGAAAAATGACGGCCTGGTAAGAGACAAGGAAGTTGTTTAGGGAGTAAAACGCAGTAAAGGAAGTGGTTTAGGGAGTAAAACACAGTAAAGGAAGTGGTTTAGGGAGTAAAACAGTAAAGGAAGTGGTTTAGGGAGTAAAACGCAGTAAAAGAAGTGGTTTAGGGAGTAAAACGCAGTAAAGGAAGTGGTTTAGGGAGTAAAACGCAGTAAAGGAAGTGGTTTAGGGAGTAAAACGCAGTAAAGGAAGTGGTTTAGGGAGTAAAACGCAGTAAAGGAAGTGGTTTAGGGAGTAAAACGCAGTAAAGGAAGTGGTTTAGGGAGTAAAACGCAGTAAAGGAAGTGGTTTAGGGAGTAAAACAGTAAAGGAAGTGGTTTAGGGAGTAAAAAACAGTAAAGGAAGTGGTTTAGGGAGTAAAACGCAGTAAAGGAAGTGGTATAGGGAGTAAAACACAGTAAAGGAAGTGGTTTAGGGAGTAAAACAGTAAAGGAAGTGGTTTAGGGAGTAAAACGCAGTAAAGGAAGTGGTTTAGAGAGTAAAACACAGTAAAGGAAGCGGTTTAGGGAGTAAAACACAGTAAAGGAAGTGGTTTAGGGAGTAAAACACAGTAAAGGAAGTGGTTTAGGGAGTAAAACACAGTAAAGGAAGCGGTTTAGGGAGTAAAACACAGTAAAGGAAGTGGTTTAGGGAGTAAAACACAGTACAATTGTAGCTCTACAAAGGTAGAAAACCATTAGGGAGCATTTTTTGATAGGGTAGAAAAAAATCGACAGACAGACGCTATCGGTTTATGCAGCGTTAGCATTTTTGGACAAAGGCAAACTCCATGTTGTCTGATTCTCACATCCCTTAATAAACAGTTTCAGTTTCTTCCATCAGTTACTGCTCAGACTCCCTTTAGCAAAGACTAACCGATACAAACACTCCTTTGTTCCTCCGCTATTGTTCTTTTAAATGCCAGAAGGAAAAGGTAGTGGGTGAAAAAGCCTTCCCTCTTAAGCTTAGGTCTGTACTGTGATGTGTAACCTATTGTAACTTATTATGTATATTTTATGTATATTTAACATTGTGTGCTTCTCCTGTCGCGAAATTAATCGCCCCGTTGGGGACAAATAATGTAATTGATTGATTGATTGAAAGCAGCAGAACTGGACAGAACAGCGGTGCCGGTCCAGCTCTGGCTCTTCTGCAGCTCTGGCTCCTCTGCAGCTCTGGCTCCTCTGCAGCTCTGGCTCCTCTGCAGCTCTGGCTCTTCTGCAGCTCTGGCTCTTCTGCAGCTCTGGCTCCTCTGCAGCTCTGGCTCCTCTGCAGCTCTGGCTCTTCTGCAGCTCTGCCTCTTCTGCAGCTCTGGCTCCTCTGCAGCTCTGGCTCTTCTGCAGCTCTGGCTCTTCTGCAGCTCTGGCTCTTCTGCAGCTCTGGCTCTTCTGCAGCTCTGGCTCTTCTGCAGCTCTGGCTCCTCTGCAGCTCTGCATTCATACTGTTTTTTACCCGGAGCCCCAGAAAGCAGATACAGTAACATTCAGAACAAGTTATCTGCTGTTTGTCCTCGGGGAAGTTTGAAGGTCAAACAGAGTTCAAGTTGTTTCATGTCGTGTTTCCTCGATGAGGTCACGCCGACGATGGAAGAGGCAGAAACGCAGGAGGGAGAAAATATCTGAATGAAATATCTGAATGGAAATATCGGTTCAGTTGAAACAACACAGAAATGCAGTGCTGATGAGTCACAACCAAGATTTACAGGCGTGAAGATGTCGCTCAGATCTTCTTCAGATCGTTCTCAGATCTTCATCAGATCTTCCTTAAATCTTCCTTAAATCCTCCTCAGATCTTCCTCAGATCTTCCTCGGATCCTCCTCAGATCTTCCTCGGATCCTCCTCAGATCTTCCTCAGATCTTCCTCAGATCTTCCCCAGATCTTCCTCAGATTTTCCTCAGATCTTCCTCGGATCTTCATCAGATCTTCCTCAGATCTTCCTCAGATCTTCCTCAGATCTTCCTCAGATCTTCCTCAGATCTTCCTCAGATCTTCCTCAGATCTTCCTCAGATCTTCCTCGGATCTTCCTCGGATCTTCCTCAGATCTTCCTAAAATTAGTGTTGTCCCGATCACGGCATTTTCAAAACATTGGTATCGGCCAAAAAAGTATCGGGACATACCTAGTTATTAATGTTTTTAATATATATTTAATCGTTTTATATATCGTTGCATTTAACGTCACTTCCGGCCGGCGTCCGGAAGTGGCGAAGTAAGCGAAACCAACATGGTTTCCATGTTTGAATTGTGAAATGTTCTATCTGTTCATGTTCATTAAGATGCTGCTATTCATTTCATCCATTCAGAATGTTGCACTAAGGTTAATTTAAAAAGTGTTTTAATTTCCTTGTGTTTGTGAGTTTGACTGGATCTCATTCAACTACCTCTTTTGGAGTTAAATTTATTTATTTTTGTTATTGCACTATTCTGCACTTTTTGTTTTAGTTTACAATTTCATGTTTTTACATTTTGTGGCACCAGAGCTTTGTTGAAATAAATGTCCATGTTGTTTCCAATGGACAATAAAAGAAACTTGGGATAATTTAGTTTTAGTCCTCTTTTTTTTTTCTTTTTTTTTTTTAATTCATTGCCAAAATGTATCTGATCGGGAAAAAGTATTGGAAATGTATCGGGAGCCAAAAAAAGTGATCGGATCTGGAAAAATCAGGGCCGGCAGATACTCAAACTCAAGTGATCGGGAGCTAAAACATCCTCATCGGGACAAACCTACCTAAGATTGTTTGAAAGCGGAGCAGAGTGCTGATCTGCTGATCTGCAGGAAGAAACCATCTCTGTGACGGCGGTTTTGCTGAGCGTCTCTGCGGCTCCGACCAGAACCAGAACTGTAAATAGTTTGGATGTAGAACAGTTTTAGTTCATATTAGAGTCTGCAACCCAACCCTGAGCTGATGAAACCGGACTCCTTACCGCAGGTTCAAACCGGGTCAGGCTTAGTTTAAAGACATAATTAGAGGTTCTGCTGGGTCCCACTCTTTTCCCTGTTTATTCCTGTTCGTTGTCGTTTACGTGGCATCTGGTGGAGAAGGAAAATAAACTGCTATTCTAGCAGCATTATTTATGATATTTGAACATTATTATTATTATTACTATAATTATTTCTAGCAGTAGTAGTAGTATTATTATTACTATTGTTATTATTATTACTACCATTATTATTGTTACTATTATTATTACTATTATCATTATTATTAGCAGTATTATTATTATTATTATTGCTACTATTATTATTGTTACTATATTATTATTATTATTATTATTATTATTATTATTATTATTATTATTATTATTATTATTATTATTATTATTATTATTATTATTATTATCACTAGTATTATTACTATAATAATTATTATTAGCAGTATTATTATTATTATTATTATTAGCACTATTATTATTATTATTATTATTGCTACTATTATTATTGTTACTATATTATTATTATTATTAGTAGTAGTAGTATTATTATTTCTATTATTATTATTATTATTATTATAACTTCTATTATTATTATTGTTATTATTACTACCATTATTTTTATTATTATCATCATCATCAGACCTGCTGTGTTCTGTTTTCTTTTTTACTGTGGAAAAGATCCTCCTGCTCCCTTTACACAAACTTGCTCCATTTAAGTTTTTATTTTTCTAAAACTACTCTGTGCAGCTCCGGGTTCTGACTGTGTTACTTGTTGATATTTAGATTGTATTCTCCGTTCCCGCCCTAATAGTTTCCTTGATTCCCGTCTCAGACTCATAAATCGGAGCTCCAGCTGCTGGAGCGACGGCTAGAGCAGCTTCACACGGAGCAGGTTTCACCCTCTCATCTTCACTTCCTGGGCCGAGCCGCCGCTAACATCTGTCAGACGGAGCCGCTAACATCTGTCAGACAGAGCCGCTAACATCTGTCAGACGGAGCCGCTAACATCTGTCAGACGGAGGCGTGTTTCCTTTACGGCCTCTTGAACCCGGTCCTCCGTGTCATTAGTCGTGTCGGTCTGTGATGCAGATCTGCAGATCTGCAGAGCTGCAGGCGGGTGTAACGCCGTTCCCACGGGAAAACCGGACGGGTTAAACTGCCTGTACATTTATGTGTGTGAGTGTTTGAACTATAATTTTGTTACAAAAATCTGCATTTTTACTGGAAAACATGAAAAAAACACACGTTTTCTGTGTTTAAGGGCATTAATCACTCGTTCAGTTCTGCAGACTAACGTCAGAGACGCCGGGTTGTTATTCGCGTCTTTGTCCGTCTTTAGAAGAAAGGGGTGTTTCCTGCGTCGTTAACAAAACATTAAGGGTTATTATATAGTTATTATAAGTTATTAGCAGGATGTCCAAGTAATTTGCTGAATAGGCTCCAGCTGATCCAAAATGCAGCAGCACGAGTACTGACAGGAATTAGCAGGAGAGACCACGTCTCTCCAGTGTTAGCGTGCTACCTGTAAAATTCAGAATCCAATTTAAAATTTTATTACTTGCATATAAAGCCCAAAACGGCTTAGCTCCGCATTATTTGCAAGACCTGATAGTGCCTTTTGTTCCTGGCAGAGCTCTCCGCTCTCAGAGTGGCGGGCGTTCTGCTATCAGGCACCACTACTATGGAACCAACTTCCAATCTGGGTTAAGGAGGCTGACACCACCTCCACCTTTAAAACTAAACTTAAAACCTTTCTGTTTAGTAAAGCCTATAGTTAGTGTTTAGTAAACCTCTAGCTGGTGTTGGTAAATCTCTAGTTAGTGTAAACTCTAGTGTGTTAGAGTCAGTAGTCATAGTTGCAGCTATAGAACAAGACTATAATAGTTAGTCTCAAATATAGCTTCGCGGTAGATATGCTGCTATAGGCCTATGCTGCAGGGGGGACCGACATAAATATCTCATAGCTATCGTTTTTGTCCATCGTCCCCCCCCCCCCCCCCCCCCCCCCCGGGTCATCCTGTTGCTGCTTACACCTGCCTGCAGTGTCCATCTGTACGTCAACATCTGTACTTTAACATCTGTATGTCTGCATCTGTATGTCTGCATTTGTACATCAGCATCTGTACGTCAACATCTGTACTTTAACATCTGTATGTCTGCATCTGTATGTCTGCATTTGTACATCAGCATCTGTACGTCAACATCTGTACTTTAACATCTGTATGTCTGCATTTGTACATCAGCATCTGTACGTCAACTTCTGGACAATAACATATATGTACGTCAACATCTGTACATCAACATCTGTACGTCAGCATCTGTATATTCACATCTGTAGCTCAACATCTGTACGTCAGCATCTGTACGTCAGCGTCTGTACGTCAACATCTGTACGTCAGCGTCTGTACGTCAACATCTGTACGTCAGCGTCTGTACGTCAGCATCTGTACGTCAACATCTGTATGTCAGCATCTGTACATCAACATCTGTACGTCAACATCTGTACGTCAACATCTGCACATTAACATCTGTACATCAACTTCTGTATGTTAACATCTGTACGTCAGCATCTGTACATCAACATCTGTACGTCAGCATCTGTAGCTCAACATCTGTATGTCAGCATCTGTACATCAGCATCTGTACGTCAACATCTGTACGTCAGCATCTGTACGTCAACATCTGTACGTCAACATCTGTACGTCAGCATCTGTAGCTCAACATTTGTACGTCAGCATCTGTACGTCAGCATCTGTACGTCAACATCTGTACGTCAGCAGCTGAGCCAGTTGTCCAGTTCTTCTTCTACGGTCTGTAGTTGGAACTTGGTATAAGTCGCATGCAGCTGCTGAAATGAAAGGAAACCATGGCAACGGACAGGAAAACAAACATGAGCTTAATCTAAAAACAATCATTTCTTGGACTTCAGGATCAACGGGTGACGTTACGGACGGTTTCTCCGGTGATTTACAACCTATAAGCAACCCTAAGGAAAGGGGTGGGGTTAGTTACTGGCCCCGCCCCCTAAAAACCGGCTGCTGTAAAGACGTTGTTGAACCAGATTTTCAGCCCCTTCATGTGTTATTGAACCTGTCAATGACTGATAATCACATTGATTACCGTCATAAGAACGAGTGAGTAAATGAAACGCAGCATTGATGATCTGTTCTCTCCGTCCAGGCTCATGTCCCCCCCCCTCCTCTCCTGGACGCCGCCCCCCCTCCGGCTGATGCTGCTGCTGCTCGCCGTCCTGCTGCTGTCCTCAGGGGTCCATGGACAAGGTACCGGGTCTCCACCTACACCTTTACCTGTGACGGTCGTGCGGTAGCAGAAGGGATTGATTCAAATGTCAAGGATCGAATCTGATTCTTAAGAATCGTGTTGTTACACGTGTTACAGCTGTAGTTACACATGTTACACCTGTTGTTACACATGTTACACCTGTTGTTACATGTGATGTTACACCTGTTGTCACACATGTTGTTACACATGCTGTTACACCTGTTGTTACACCTGCTGTTACACATGTTGTCACACATGTTGTTACACTTGTTGTTACACATGATGTTACACCTGTTGTTACACATGTTGTTACACATTGTTACACTTGATGTTACACCTGCTGTTACACATGTTGTCACACATGTTGTTACACATGTTGACATGTTGTTACACATGTTGTCACACATGTTGTTACACTTGTTGTTACACATGATGTTACACATGTTGTTACACATTGTTACACCTGCTGTTACACATGTTGTCACACATGTTGTTACACCTGTTGTTACACTTGTTGTTACACATGATGTTACACATGTTGTTACACATTGTTACACCTGCTGTTACACCTGTTGTTACACATGTTGTCACACATGTTGTTACACTTGTTGTTACACATGGTGTTCCACCTGTTGTTACACTTGATGTTACACCTGCTGTTACACATGTTGTCACACATGTTGTTACACATGTTGTTACACATGTTGTCACACATGCTGTTACACATGTTGTCACACATTTTGTTACACTTGTTGTTACACATGTTGTTACACATTGTTACACTTGATGTTACACCTGCTGTTACACATGTTGTCACACATGTTGTTACACCTGTTGTTACACATGTTGACATGTTGTTACACATGTTGACATGTTGTTACACATGTTGTCACACATGCTGTTACACCTGTTGTTACACATGTTGTAACACCTGTTGTTACACATGCTGTTACACCTGTTGTTCCACCTGTTACACATGTTGTTCCACCTGCTGTTACACATGGTGTTACACCTGCTTTTACACATGTTGTTACACGTGCTATTCCACATGTTACACATGGTGTTACACCTGTTACACTTGTTGTTCCACCTGTTGTAACACCTGTTGTTACACCTGTTGTTACACCTGTTACACATGGTGTTACACCTGTTGTTATACATGATGTTACACCTGTGGTTACACATGTTGTTACGGATCTTGTTACACCTAATGTTACACCGGTTGTTCCACCTGTTGTTACACCTGTTGTTACGCCTGTTGTTACACCTGTTGTTCCACCTGTTACACATGTTGTTCCACCTGCTGTTACACATGTTGTTACACATGCTGTTACACCTGTTGTTACACATGATGTTACACCTGTTGTTACACATGTTATACATGATGTTACACATGGTGTTACACCTGCTTTTACACATGTTGTTACACGTGCTATTCCACATGTTACACATGGTGTTACACCTGTTACACTTGTTGTTCCACCTGTTGTAACACCTGTTGTTACACCTGTTGTTACACCTGTTACACATGGTGTTACACCTGTTGTAACACCTGTTGTTACACCTGTTGTTACACCTGTTACACATGGTGTTACACCTGTTGTTATACATGATGTTACACCTGTGGTTACACATGTTGTTACGGATCTTGTTACACCTAATGTTACACCGGTTGTTCCACCTGTTGTTACACCTGTTGTTACGCCTGATGTTACACCTGTTGTTACACATTGTTACGCCTGATGTTACACCTGTTGTTACACATTGTTACACCTGATGTTACACCTGTTGTTACACCTGTTGTTACGCCTGTTGTTACACCTGTTGTTACGCCTGGCCCCACGTCTGAGGGGGACTGATCGGCTCCCTGGTTTACTACGTTTCCTGGAGGACCGGCTCAGCCATCGCTGAGCTAAAAATAAAGTTCAGAAGCTGCTGTTTTCTCCTCCGATCTCAGAGACAACAGAGACTCTGTCCGTCCGTCTGGAACTGCTGCTACTGCTAGGAAGTCTGTCGGACCCCGAGCCTTTAGCTTCAGATCTTCTGAAGACCCCCCAGACCCCGGAGACCCCCGGACCCCCAGAGAACCCCGGACCCCCCGGTCGTCTCAGACACACACTTTCACACACAGAAGTGATGAAAGCGGCGTTCTGTGGTTGGTGACGGTCATTGCTTCCGTTTACGCCCCCCCTCCATGCATACAAGCCCCGTCTCACTGTAACTGACTCGACCTTTGGCTCCGGGGCCTCAAACCGCCGTCCTGTTCCGGACAGGGCCGGCTTTGACGGGCACGGGGGCAGAGGACGGGGGGACGGGGACATGAAAGAACGCGCTTGTTGGGCAACTAAAACTGGAAATTATGTAAATGAGGTCGGAACAAGAGCCGGACTTGACTGGAGGAAGAGGAAGTGAGCGGTGAGACCTCCGCTCGTCTCCAGAACTCCCACGACGGCGGTTCCACCTCCTCATGTAAAGCCCCAGGGACCACGAGTCCTCCAAGGCCCTGTCCCAATACTCCCCCTACCCCTAGTTTTCATCCCTACCCCTAAATTTTGCGCATTCCCGTGAGGGTAGTGGTGTCGCAATTCCTCTTTCCACCTAGGGGGAGTGACGAAAAGTAGTGTAGTGGCTATGAATCTGTCCCTACGGATCAAGTGTTTTCGGATGCACACTAGTTGACCTAGGGCCAGAAACATTTCCCAGAATGCTTTTCGTCGTCATTGGACTGAATCAAAAAAAAACATGGCAGACATTTCTTATTTTTTAGTGAATAAAATCAATATTTTGAGTTAGTTTCTGCATAAAAATGCATTTTGATTACATTTCTAGCGAGAAATATATATTTTACCTTCATAATATTCACTCAGTGAATGTGTATAATCACTCGTTTGCCCGTTGTTACGAAGTCTTTTTCAAACCTCGCCAGAATAAAGGCTGATTTATGGTTGCGCGTTACACCACGCAGAGCCTACGACGTAGGTTACGCGGCGACGCAAACCGTACCCTACGCCGTAGGCTCTGCGTCGATTTAACGCGGAACCATAAATCAGCTCCAGAGCCGGCAGAAATCCCGAAATTTTCGGAGCAAATTTTTTAACAGGCGCAGCTACAACTGTTAGATTTCATCTATTAAACCAACATTTATCTTCCTAAATGATTTATTTCAGCTAGTGGTAATTCTCCACAGAGCTGCAGGTTTCTCCGACGGTGCAGGTTGACCCGGCGATCACGTTTGTACTCCGGCTGCTGCTGCTGTTACCATGGTAACAGCTGCTGCTGCTGCGCCCCGGACCGGCGGCTCTTCTCATCTCCGAAAACATCGGGTCAAATTTCTTAACAGGCGTTATTTGGATAAACTGAGCCCAGGTTGGGGATCTTAACGGTTACTTTTACGCCTGAAAAAATATTAAAACTTAATAAAGTGGCATATTAACAGCGCTACAGCGGAAATTAAAACAGCTTTTGGCTCTCAGCTTCCTGATTTTAGGGGTTGTGCTGAAAGTAGGATTAGTGGGAGTTTTGGGACAGACCTGGGAAGATTTCAAGGGCCCCAAAATCTGTCACTTCTTTTTTAGGGCTAGTGAAAGAAAGTAGGGGGAGTATTGGGATTGGGCCCAAGTCCTCTGAGTCCTCCCAGTCCCCTGACTGTCCTCTCCTCTTTGACACCCAGGTCGCCTGAAGCTGACGGTGGTCTCCCAGTCCCCCCAGTCCCCCCAGTCCCCTGACTGTCCTCTCCTCTCCTCCCCAGGTCGCCTGAAGCTGACGGTGGTCTCCGAGGACCGGCTGCAGATGAAGTGGAAAGAGGCCGACGGACCCGTCCAGGGATACAAGGTCCGGGTCCGAGCAGTTTCAGGTGGGACCGTCGTGTAAAAACCTCCAACTGTCCTTATTAACGTCCATATATATATATATATATATATATATATATATATATATATATATATATATACATATTATAACCTACATATAGATACAACCTAATATAAACCTAATGTGTGTGTGTGTGTGTGTGTGTGTGTGTGTGTGTGTGTGTGTGTGTGTGTGTGTGTGTGTGTGTGTGTGTGTGTGTGTGTGTGTGTGTGTGTGTGTGTGTGTGTGTGTGTGTGTGTGTGTGTGTGTGTGTGTGTGTGTGTGTGTGTGTGTATATGTATATTAATTAAGTAATTATATACATGTAAATATATTAATTCAGTAATGATTTAATAAAGTTCATTTTGTCCATGACTATATATATATATAGATATATATATATTGGATATATATATATATATATAAATACCGTATTTTCTGGACTATAAGCCGCTACTTTTTTCATCATCTCTAACCGGAATTACAATCAAAACTAAGACAAAATAAATGCAAAGAAGAATCTGCTACTTCTTCTTCAGCAGATAGAAGTAGAAGCAGATTTCAAACAGATAAATAAATAAACAAATAGCGGTTATTTTCTCTTGTTTCTGTCCCGTTTTAATCAGCAAAGTTGCTGCCGTGTTAAAAGACACTGTTAGGAAAGATCTATTTAGGTACAAACATGTACATCATTTACAGTTCAAAATCCTTCTGTACATGTAGTAAATATCTAATCTAACAACGTATATATCTGCGGCTAAATATCTTCTTTTTTTTTTTTAATAGGGCGGATGCGGATTATAGTCCAGAAAATACGGTATATATATATATATATATATATATATATATATATATATATATATATATATATATATATATATATATAGACAATCTAGATAGCGTATATAGACAGCTGGAAGTGCCCGTGAGTGTTTGGGTTAAACACCTGTTGCCTAGCAACAGGTGATGGGAGGGGCTTCCACTTCCTGTAAAACTCCACCAACTGTTGCTGTTGAATTTTAATATAAAAACTGAAAATCTCATCATCTGCAAAACATAATATCAAAGGAATAAAGATCCAGATCTTCTGAAGGAATCTCTGTCTGCAGGAGACGTGTGTGGTTTTTAACAATGATCTGTTTTTAACTGGTGTTTAGATTTGGTTGTCTGTTCATCTAAAAAAGTGTTTGTTGAAGTGTTTTCCTTCCTCTCGCGACGCTCCCTGTTTTCCAGATGATTACTCTGATAAAATGTCACTCCTCCTCCTCCTCTCGTCTTCCTCTCCATCTCTCATTCCTGCCTCCTCTGTACCGTCTTTGTTCGTATTGTTTTCTGTCTGTCACGCTCTTATCTTCATTCCTCCCGCCGGAGCTCGGCCCGGGCAGGTCGGAGAGAGGGAGAGAGGGAGAGAGAAGGAGGGAGAGAGAAGGAGAATCCAGACCTGATGCCTGAAGGCGAAGAGCAGGGCACAGAACGATGTGGGAGGTTTGCTGAGATAAAAGTGCAGGTTTCAGATGAGGATCTTTCAGATCAGGGGTCGGCAACCCAAAATGTTGAAAGAGCCATATTGGACAAACATGGATTGGAAAAACACAAAAAACAAATATGTCTGGAGCTGCAAAAAATGAAGAGTCTTGTATCAGCCTTAGAATGAAGACAAATGGCGAAAGTTGAAATGTCGAGAAAAAAGTCGAAATGTCGAGATTAATGTTGAAGTACAATGTCGTGAAAAAAGTCGAAATGTCGAGAAAAAAGTCAAAATGTCAAAAAAAAGAAGAAAAAAAGGAGAAAAAAAGGTCAAACATTTTTGAAAAAGCTCCAGGAGCCACTAGGGCGGCGCTAAAGAGCTGCATGCGGCTCTAGAGCCGCGGGTTGCCGACCCCTGTTTTAGGGGATGTGGACCCAGAAGAGCCCGGAGACCCGGCCCACCCCAGAACCAGATGTGGGGGGGGTATCAAATTTAATTACTCTATTTTTGTAAATGATATTCCTTATATAAAACCCCACCTTTTTAAAAAAGCCTTTTCCTGTTGATTTTATTCATGGTTGATTTTAACTTGTAGCACTTTGAGATTTGTTTTTAATGAAGAGTGCACTAGAAATAAAATGTATTATTATTATTATTAGGGCAGTGCGAAGGCCCTATTGTATCTGTAGGAATTCTAGTTCTCGTTCTCGTTTTTATTTTTTCGACGAAATGAAGGTCTTTTTTCCCCCTAAACGTGCCCCAAAAGTCACCAAATTTTGCACCAAGCCAGGCCTGGTGATAAATGTGATATTTATTGGTTTGCATTAATGGGCGTGGCCTAACGGCTCAACAGCGCCCCCTAGAAAACTTTGTGCCTCAAGCCCCACGATACGGTTTGACGTACATGCACGAAAATCGGTACAAACCTGTATCATGTCGCAACTTAAAGAAAAGTCTCTTGGCGCCATGGCCGAAACCCAACAGGAAGTCGGCCATTTTGAATGAATCGTTTAATGTTGGCGCAATTTATGCCATTCCTTCGGCAGTTAATACGGCCCGAACCGTAACGTGCACCCAGGTGTGTTATACATCAAAATGTGCGTCTCCATCCTGCGACGACGCACATTACTTTTTGGTGCAAATTAGCCCCGCCCCTTCTTCTGATTGGTCGATATTTGATAGTTCCTATTTTCTGCCATATTTTTTGAATGGTTTGACATAAAGAATCATGGGTGGTGTCATCGGACTTAGTTTTGAGTCCTTGATCTTTATGGGTGAAAATTGCATGCGCGAGGGCCCGTTCATCGCTGCTTGCAGCTTTAATTATTATTATTATTATTACTACTCATTTTCGTGACTATGTTACCAATATGAGACGTCCAGGACAGAGTTTCATCTGTAGTAACCCTGTACAGTTTAGCCTCCCTGACCTGTTCAATATCAGTATCATTTAGTGAGAGAGAAAGTTTATGATCCGATCTTAAGGCATATTTCGAACATAGCATTAAACATTTGGTTTTAGAAACATTCTATTTCAATTAGTTTTCATGAACCCATTCTGAAACCAACATCATTTCCTTTTGAAGTTTATTGACCTGTTCAGAGTTTAAGCCTGATGCAAAAATGGTGGTGTCATCAGCATAAATCACCCTGGAACCAGGTTCCAGAACCAGGTTCTTGGTTCCAGAACCAGGTCCTGGTTCCAGAACCTGGTTCCTGGTTCCAGGTCCCAGTTCCAGCCTCTCACCCTCCTCTTCTCCCCCCAGAACTCCCCCAGCCGGAGCTGATGCTGACCACCCTGCGGGGCCGGGCCACCGTGGCGGGTCTGGACTCCAGCCAGGAGTACTGGCTGCAGGTGTTCGTGCTGAACGGAACCACGGAGAAGCTGCTGGCCAAACGCCGCTTCACCAGTAAGAACCCGGGCCGGGGGGACGGGGGTTCTGCTGGACCGGTCAGATTTTTAAGGCTTCCTCCTGTCTTAACATTTAAACCAGAACAATGAACAAAGACCTATATCCAATCATAATAAAATGATTCTACATTATTTGCATTTCATAACCACAATGTGTGTAAAATTAGGAACACTGACTACGTTTACATGCAGTCAAAATTCAGGTTATTGCTAATATTCTGGTTACTGAAACATTCAGAATATTCCGTTTACATGTTAATTAATCATTCAGGATATCTGGATCAAACCAGCGACGCACGGAGAACGTGATGACGCAATTACCTTCATTTCCGCTTCTTCTTCCTGTATCCAAATTCAAAACTACAACAATAACAGCATCACGGTGGATAATCAACAGCTCAGTAGAAGTTGTTGTGTTTCTCGGCCCTGTAGTTCTCCAGCGGAGCTTGATCTGGTCTGGGTTTCCTACAAATGCTGCTTCGCGCAACTTTTCTCTCTCCTTCTTGTAAATCTTCTATCCCGGTACTTTCTACCGTCTACAAATGCAGAAATGTTCATATCCTTCATTACATTTATGAAGTGATTAGTCTCCTCCTGGTCTTGGTTTCTCCGTGTTTAGAAGAACTTCCTGGACTCAAAAGACCAGGATTCCTTGTGAAGAAAACAGATTCCTGTTCCGTTTGATGGGGATATTCCGTTTGGTGTTTACATGACCCAATATTCAGGTTTTAAAAGGAGTAACCCAGGGGTCATATTGGGGTTTTTAAAAACCCCAATATGAGCAAATTCGGGTTATTCAAAGGGGTTATTGGTGTTTACATGGCCGTGCAAATTCGGGTTATTGCCAATATTCGGGTTAGAAAAGGGTTATTGATGCTGGAAACACAGTCAGTGACTGCGTTTAGTATTAATATGTACTAGTACTAATATAGTATTAATATGTTGCAGAACTACAGTCATATCATTCATGCAACAGCTCAAAAAACTGTTTTAATAACACTAACCCAAATCAATATCAGAATCGGATTGAATCAAATCTTGATAATCGATTCTGAATCTTAAGAATCGGAATCGAATCGATTCTTAACATTTGAATTGATTCTTAACATTTGAATTGATTCTTAACATTTGAATTGATTCTTAACATTTGAATTGATTCTTAACATTTGAATTGATTCTTAACATTTGAATCGATTCTTAACATTTGAATTGATTCTTAACATTTGAATTGATTCTTAACATTTGAATTGATTCTTAACATTTGAATTGATTCTTAACATTTGAATTGATTCTTAACATTTGAATCGATTCTTAACATTTGAATCGATTCTTAACATTTGAATTGATTCTTAACATTTGAATTGATTCTTAACATTTGAATGGATCCCCAGCCCTGGTTTTCAGCGCATGAACCCAGAGCGAGGTGAACTCTAAATCTGCTGCGTTTACGTTTCCATGTAGCAGCCGGGATCGTAGGAGGAACCAGAAATACCTCCGGGGCTCGATTACAGGCTGCTTCTGGTTCTGGTTGTGGTCGTGGCCAACTGCACCCACGGGAGCCCGATTTAGAGGCCCGGCGGGGCACGGAGGGACCGGGACCGGGGCCACGCCCCCTCCCGGTGGGCCCAGAATCAATTTAAACCTGAACCAATACCAGTACTCGAGTTGTAAAAACAATCAGGGGGGATGGAGGATTTTATCATATGGGGACAGATAATTTGTGCTGATTACAAATAATATAATATATTACAAATAATAGCAGTGACCAAAACAGCTGCAGAAATACTGCAGGAATGACATAGCAGCAGTTAAATGCAGCCTTCTGTAAGCTTTAAATATCCACTGGGCTTACATCAAATACATCAAAACACAACAATAAAAAACACTTTTCTGAACTTATCAATATGACTCTGTCCTTCACAGGATAAGTAACATGGATCACTGCAAAAACTCACAATCTTAACAAGAATATTTGTCTTATTTCTAGTTAAAATGTCTCATTTTAGTCAAAAAATCTCATTACACTTAAAACAAGACTCATCACTGGAAAAAACAACAACTTTCACCTGTTTCAAGTAGATTTTCACTTGAGATAAGTAGAAAAATCTGCCAGTGGAACAAGATTTTTTTGCTTGTAATAAGAAGATAAATCTTGTTCCACTGGCAGATTTTCCTACTTATTTCAAGTGAAAATTTAATTGAAACAGGTGAAAATTGTCAAATAAGTTATTTTTCTGGTGTTATTTTTCTGGTGATGACTCTAAATGTTGAAATAGCAGTAAAACCATTTATTTAATTTTTATAGGTTATATAGGATATGATATTGTGAGGAAGGGACAGGACTAAATAAGCGTTCTGCTTCCTCCTGTTCCCTCTCGAACACATTGTTTTGCTGTGTGTTTTATTTTTGAATGAGACTGTTAAATTGTTTTACTTTTTTTATATTTTGATGCTTTTAATTTGATTGGGTTTTGTTGTGTTCGAGACAAAGCCAATAAAAATAAATTTTTTTTTTTTTTTAAAATAGCAGTAAAACCACATTCATTGATGAAATGAAATAAGGGATGGAAAGGAGGGATGGAAGTTTTACAGGGGGGATGATTTGGACCGTTTTTATTTCAGGGGGGATGATTTGGACCGTTTTTATTTCAGGGGGGATGATTTGGACCGTTTTTATTTCAGGGGGGATGCCACCCCCCCTCATCCACCCTCATCCCCCCTCATCCTCCCTCAACTCCAGTACTGACTAATACTGACATTGAATGTAAATAATATTTCCGTTGAACAGGTTTATGAGACAAATGTGTTGGGTGTAATTTTAAATCATAATCTGGTCCAAACAAACTGATTCTGTAGTTTGTAAAATGGTAAGAGGCTCTAGTCACTAGTGAGAAGAATCTCTAAATGTTTATCTCTAAATGTTAGGAGACATGGAGGTTTTGAATGCTTTGGTTTCTTCACAACTGGATTATTGTTTTGTAGTTTGATCAAATACTTCAGTTAAGAATGTGAAGAAATTACAAGTGGCACAAAATAAAGCTGCACGTTGTGCTTTAATGTGTCTTTATAGTTCTAATGTTTCCAGCAGCAGAAGAATCTAGGCTGGTTATCTAGAAGACAAAGGTTTACTTATACTTTATACTTTATACTTACATTTTCTGAGAAATATACTGGTGACACGATCTCCTAAACAACTGTATGACAGATTATACTCTCATTTTATCACCATGGTTACAGTAGAACTAGATTATACTCTCATTTTATCACCATGGTTACAGTAGAACTAGATTATACTATCATTTTATCACCATGGTTACAGTAGAACTAGATTATACTCTCATTTTATCACCATGGTTACAGTAGAACTAGATTATACCATCATTTTATCACCATGGTTACAGTAGAACTAGATCATACTATCGTTTTATCACCATGGTTACAGTAGAACTAGATTATACTATCATTTTATCACCATGGTTACAGTAGAACTAGATTATACTATCGTTTTATCACCATGGTTACAGTAGAACTAGATTATACCATCATTTTATCACCATGGTTACAGTAGAACTAGATTATACTATCGTTTTATCACCATGGTTACAGTAATGACATCAGAAAGGAGGTTCATACCGAGGGTTTGATACAGAGAACTTTGGTGGAACTCTACACCGGTTCATATTCCTCATGCAGCAAAGATTGGTTTAAGTTTCAGTTGAAACTATATCTTTTAAAATGTAATGAATTATGATTTTACATTTAGAAGGAACAGAATTAAGTTTGAATAGAATTACAGGTAGTGTAAACCAATCACAATAAAGGTGAAAAGTGGTCAAAGAATTCTAAGATAAGGTCATTTCAGGCAGGTATTGGTTATAAAGGTGTTTTATTTGATTTAATTTCTATGTATTTATGTCTGAGAATGATGGTGATTTAGTTTTATCCTCTGTGTTGTTTGTGACTAAGGGAGTTGTGTCTATTATTGTTGTGTTTGTCATGTACAGGACTGTCTCAGAAAATTAGAATATTGTGATAAAGTTCTTTATTTTCTGTAATACAATTTAAAAAACAAAAATGTCATACATTCTGGATTCATTACAAATCAACTGAAATATTACAAGCCTTTTATTATTTTAATATTGCTGATCATGGCCTGCAGCTTAAAAGGAACCCTGGCTATTAAGACATGTAGTCCCTAATTAGCCACAATTGTTCTATTATACTAAAATATGTTGTTAGAAACACATAAAATAATCTAATTGCTTTAAAAATCTACAATGTTTATCACATATTTTGACCTTTTGACCTGCGGGAGGCGCCATGTTTTACCTGCGCAATGCATTCTGGGGGCGATGACGTAGAGCGGTGGCTCTGGGAAGATAAGCCGCGTTAGTTTAACTGGGACAGGTATCTAAAACATAGATGAGCAGCTCTCTCCCGGCCGTGGAGGCTGACGAGGGAGCCCATAAGACGTCTCGGTTCAGGCAAACTGGATCAAAGTTCTGTGATGCACGGGAGATCTGCAAAAATGATCAAAGTCGTGCGCATCTTACCAGTGCATTAGCCTACGGCGTAGACGGCGTTGCCTACGGCGTAGACGGCGTAGACGGCGTAGGCTACGGCGTAGACGGCGTAGCCGGGGCTGCGCCTGCAGCGCACTGCCATCCGCTCTCCGCTCTCGCCGGGATGGAGACGCCGGTGGGCAGGATGCACGTTTGGGTGGGCATAGCCCACCCCTGCCCCCCCTAAAACCGACTTTGACGAAACGGGAGGCGCAGACTTCGCTTCAAATAGGCAAGAACATCTTTATTTAATTTAATGACGCCAGATCTGGCTGGGGTTTTTATTGTAGCATCGGTTATCTGCTGGTTGAAACGTGTGGTCTGTTAGTCTATCTGAGTTTTATGGTGTTTTTATAGTTCATGCTTTATGGTGCGGCACTTTTTTTTTCTTTTTTTTTACTTTTTTGTAGGTGCGCCGTCCCCTTAATGTTTAGCTGTGTTTTGATCTGTGTTTCTGGTGCTCCGTCACCTGTTTAGCTGTGTTTTCATCTGTTTCTGGGTGTCAGAACAGTGTACGGGGGTTAGCAGGAGCCACCGTCTGACGTACTACCCAGAATGTAAACAACAATGGCGACCTACATGTTAAATTATATTTTCAAATTTTATAAAAACGAAGACATCTTAAAGGTTTTTTATATCACATTGTTATAATTGATACCAACATTTATCTTTTAAGACCTACATGTCTTAATAGCCAGGGTTCCTTTTAAGAAAACTCAAATATCCTATCTCAAAATATTACAATTACAATTTTCAGCTGTTTCAAGTAAATTTTCACTTGAAATAAGTAGAAAATCTGCCAGTGGGACAAGATTTATCTTCTTATTACAAGCTAAAAAATCTTTTCTACTTATTTCAAGTTTACAATTTAAGATTAAGATTTCCAGAATATTCTAATTTTTTGAGATAGGATATTTGAGTTTTCTTAAGCTGTAAACCATGATCAGCAATATTAAAATAATAAAAGGCTTGCAATATTTCAGTTGATTTGTAATGAATCCAGAATGTATGACATTTTTGTTTTTTTAATTGCATTACAGAAAATAAAGAACTTTATCACAATATTCTAATTTTCTGAGACAGTCCTGTATAATGTGTGTCTGTTATGTATTAAGTGTTAATTTGTGTGTTGTGTGTATGTTGGACCCCGGGAAGAATAGCTGATGCTGTTGCTAATGCTAATGGGGATCCTGAATAAAACATGTGTGGGCGTTGCCGCGGTTACGTGAGCCGTGTGAGGGATGACTGCATCGGGCCCGCGTGTCCGGACCCGCCACCAGAACTCCCGGGGAGTCTGTCAGCAGGAGTTATAGCGGTCTGGGAATTCCTCGCTGATGCGTCGCCCTCCACCGCCGCCCCGCCCCCCCCGGGGGCCGGGACCCGGTCCAGACCGCAGCACGCCGGGAACGCCGGCCACGCCCCCCTCTCTGAACCATCAGGTGGATCTGGAGCCGGCGGCGTCTCCAACACAAACAAATAGAGACTCGTGCTTCTGATTCATCAGCAGCTGAGCAGCCTGGGGGAATGTTTTCTGATTAGTGGGACGGTTTCTGGGCCCCTAGTGGTCACACGATGAACTGCAGGTTCTTCTCTTCTTCTCTTCCGGGTAGAGATGCACCGATCAGGATTATTGCTGCATGAAATCCATAAATTCGTCAATAGTGTTGTCTCATGTACAACACTGACATTGTATTATTAGGTATAAAAATGAGGAAATGAGAAAGTATCATGAATTGTTTTATTGCAGGCTGATGTCTAATATTTCACTCTAGAGACTCTTAGAGACGACTTAGGAAGCTTTCACCTCTGTCCCGTTTGCACAATTGTTCCGAAACAGGAAGCGTTTCCCCCTAAAGATCGGATCGTTTGGTATATGTGAACACAGCAATCGCGCTTGGATGCGGCACAAAGCAAGCGAGCCGAGATCCTAGGAGAGGTTAGGGTTCGGTTCTCGGCCCGATTCCATTCCAGACCTGGAGCGGTTCGTTTGCACTGAGAACAGAATCCACACAGCACACAGAAACAAACTAGCCACACTCGCTAAAGCTGCTTTCACATAGAGCGCAGGGCCCAAAGTCGGAGCAGAGCAAGGCGCTTATCCCTCACATATTTGTTGCAAGTTGCTAGGCGACCAAAAACAGTTTTTCCATGTTTTCCCACTCCTTTGGACGTACAGTAGCCTACAGCTCGGTTTGAAACATGCATCTGTCCCTGCTTCAAAGAAAAACCCTGGCTTTAGTTCTTCTGAGGAGGAGGAGGAGACGAGCAGCAGCAGCAAGGAGGGGATGGGTCCATGAAATCCCCATGAAGACAGGATTTGGGGGAATACAGGCTCGTTCGGGAGCTACAGCTCCATGATGAAGGTCTACTTCAGTTTTTTTTCACCCTCCACCACCTTCTCTCCTATTTGACGCGCCGAGATGTCGTCACAGCGCGGCACGGTGAAATTAAAAAATGCGCCCTCTCTGTGAAAGGGGTTTTACGATGGTCCATAGTTGTTGTCCCGGGGTACGAAAGAGGAAACTCCTTCCGCCTTCATTTCTGACCAATGAGAGAGAGAACAGTTGGTTCGCGCATGGCATTTGTTAACAGCTTTGAACCTCTACAGACAGCGGCCTGTGAACACAAACCCCACAAACGAGAAACGAAAAAACTGTATCGATTTATCCCCTGAATCGGAACAAAACAAACGGACCACAGGTCTGAAAGCTCCCTTACAGTTGATACAAGTTGTAAACTAAACCTTAGTTTTCCTGTGAAAAAAGAATTAAATCTTAAAATAAAAATTGATAATGAAAGCTTAGCGAAAGCTTAAGCGATAGCATCCGCCGCGTGTGAGGAAACTCTTAGTGAAGCAAAATCTTCACACTAGAGCTCCAAATGTCACTCGTGAAGTGACTGACATGATTGTCGTCCTGCATATATACATATATATATGTACGTATGTGTGTATATGTACATATATATATATATATATATATATATACATATATATATATATATGTACATGTGTGTGTATATATATATATATATATATATATATATATATATATATATATATATATATATATATATATATATATATATGTACGTAGGGGTGTAACGGTATTTGTATTCGTCCCGTCCCGTCACGGTACGGGGGTCACGGTTCGGTTCACGCAGTCATACGGCGAATACGTCTGACTGAGTTAAAAAAAAACAAAAAAAAAAATCAATCATCGTTTTTTTTCCCCCTTATAAATATCAACAGTCACGTTCCATTACATACCTAAATGTGTGCTAGTCTGTGCATATCAATAAATATATGTGCAATTCATATATCATCATAAATTGTAGGCTATAATAACGATAAAATGTTCTAATTCTTAATTTACAACTGTCCTGAACGCATCAGGGCCGTGTGCCAACGCGGATTGGCACACGGTGCTTTGTAGAGATGACCACGCCCCCTCTAGAGAGGCCACACCCCCTCTAGAGACAGTCACGCCCCCCTTAGGAAACCTGTTTCTGAGGTTTGGGAACGCTAGCGCGGGCGGCGGTTTGTTGTTGTAAACGTCATCAGATCGGCTGCTTTGAACGATTATTTTCCGATCTCCGATCAAAACCGATTATCGGCCGATACCAATGAGTTCAGATCGATCGGTGCATCTCTCCTTCCGGGGCCCTAGTGGTCATACGATGAACTGCAGGTTCTTCTTTTGCAGCCGGTTTTACCGTCTTTCACTGATTGGCGTCTGTAGCTCCGCCTACGTGGCCTGATCCAGGCCTCTGTTTGGCTGCTGGTCCGTCCAGCTGCCGTGATGCTGATCAGCTGATCAATCATCAATCACATCTCTCCTCCCCCCAGTGGCCGTCCTGCGGCAGGAGGAGATGATCCGCAGCGGCAGCCGGGACCAGAAGAAGAAGGTCCTGCCGGGGGGGTCGGGGTCCGGGGACCCGGAGGAGACGGAGACCCTGCTGGAACCGACGGTGCTGTACCCGGATCACACGACCACCACCGCTGCTGCAGGTGCTGCCAACACACATGAACACACACACACACACACACACACACAAACACACTCATCTCTCAGCTGTCCATCGTGTACGATGACGACATTCCAGGGCAGGGAAGGGGGGCGGGGGGGTTCAGCACTGTTGTCGCTGGTAAGTAAGTAAGTAAGTAAGTAAATTTTATTTGTACAGCGCCCTTCACGGACCATGGTCACAGAGCGCTTCACAGTTACAATCAAAACAAACACAGTTAAAAGATACATACAAATTTAAGTTTAAAAGGCCAAGACAACACATTGGCAGTCATAACAGCCCCAAGACAATTAGGCAAAAGCCTGCACAAATAAATAGGTCTTAAGTTGCCTTTTGAAGGAGTCAACAAACTCCATTGAACGCAGAGAGAGCGGAAGATCGTTCCAAAGCACTTGATGTGGCTGTCGAGGCCGATGCGTGAGCCGCACATCCTTCCACAGGCGGGGCAGGGGAGCCCGGACGTTGGGGGAACGTAGGGGAGCAGGACGTTGGGGGAATGCAGGGGAGCAGGACGTTGGGGGAATGTAGGGGAACGTTGGGGGAATGTAGGGGAGCAGGACGTTGGGGGAATGCAGGGGAGCTGGACGTTGGGGGAATGTAGGGGAGCAGGACATTGGGGGAATGTAGGGGAGCAGGACGTTGAGGGAACGTAGGGGAGCAGGACGTTGGGGGAATGTAGGGGAGCAGGACGTTGGGGGAATGTAGGAGAACGTTGGGGGAATGCAGGGGAGCTGGACGTTGGGGGAATGTAGGGGAGCAGGACGTTGGGGGAATGCAGGGGAGCAGGACGTTGGGGAATGTAGGGGAGTGGGACGTTGGGGGAATGCAGGGGAGCTGGACGTTGGGGGAATGTAGGGGAGCAGGACGTTGGGGGAATGCAGGGGAGCAGAACGTTGGGGGAATGCAGGGGAGTGGGACGTTGGGGGAATGCAGGGGAGCTGGACGTTGGGGGAATGTAGGGGAGCAGGACGTTGGGGGAATGCAGGGGAGCAGGACGTTGGGGGAATGTAGGGGAGCAGGACGTTGGGGGAATGCAGGGGAGCAGGACGTTGGGGAATGCAGGGGAGTAGGACGTTGGGGGAATGCAGGGGAGCAGGACATTGGGGGAATGTAGGGGAGTAGGACGTTGGGGGAATGCAGGGGAGCTTGATGTTGGGGGAATTTAGGGGAGCAGGACGTTGGGGGAATGTAGGGGAGCTGGACGTTGGGGGAATGCAGGGGAGTAGGACGTTGGGGGAATGCAGGGGAGCAGGACATTGGGGGAATGTAAGGGAGCAGGACGTTGGGGGAATGCAGGGGAGTAGGACGTTGGGGGAATGCAGGGGAGCAGGACGTTGGGGGAATGTAAGGGAGCAGGACGTTGGGGGAATGCAGGGGAGAAGGACGTTGCGGGAATGCAGGGGAGCAGGTCGTTGGGGGAATGCAGGGGAGCAGGACGTTGGGGGAATGCAGGGGAGTGGGACGTTGGGGGAATGCAGGGGAGCTGGACGTTGGGGGAATGTAGGAGAGCAGGACGTTGGGGGAATGTAGGAGAGCAGGATGTTGGGGGAATGCAGGGGAGCAGGACGTTGGGGGAATGTAGGGGAGCAGGACGTTGGGGGAATGTAGGGGAGCAGGACGTTGGGGGAATGTAGGGGAGCAGGACGTTGGGGGAATGTAGGAGAGCAGGACGTTGGGAGAATGTAGGAGAGCAGGACGTTGGGGGAATGTAGGAGAGCAGGACGTTGGGGGAATGCAGGGGAGCAGGACGTTGGAATGCAGGGGAGCAGGACGTTGGGGGAATGCAGGGGAGCTGGACGTTGGGGGAATGCAGGGGAGCAGGACGTTGGGGGAATGCAGGGGAGCTGGACGTTGGGGGAATGCAGGGGAGCAGGACGTTGGGGGAATGTAGGGGAGCAGGACGTTGGGGGAATGCAGGGGAGCAGGACGTTGGGGGAATGTAGGGGAGCAGGACGTTGGGGGAATGCAGGGGAGCAGGACGTTGGGGGAATGTAGGGGAGCAGGACGTTGGGGGAATGTAGGAGAGCAGGACGTTGGGGGAATGTAGGGGAGCAGGACGTTGGGGGAATGCAGGGGAGCTGGACGTTGGGGGAATGCAGGGGAGCAGGACGTTGGGGGAATGTAGGGGAGCAGGACGTTGGGGGAATGCAGGGGAGTAGGACGTTGGGGGAATGTAGGAGAGCAGGACGTTGGGGGAATGTAGGGGAGCAGGACGTTGGGGGAATGCAGGGGAGCTGGACGTTGGGGGAATGTAGGAGAGCAGGACGTTGGGGGAATGTAGGGGAGCAGGACGTTGGCGGAATGTAGGAGAGCAGGACGTTGGGGGAATGTAGGAGAGCAGGACGTTGGGGGAATGCAGGGGAGCTGGACGTTGGGGGAATGTAGGAGAGCAGGACGTTGGGGGAATGCAGGGGAGCTGGACGTTAGGGGAATGCAGGGGAGCAGGAAGGTTCATGCTCTTATTTTGTAAAGACTAACACATTTTGAGATAAGGTTATAATAAATGTCCTTATCTGACTTTGCCCCCCCCATCTCCCCTCAGACCCCCCCACCGAGGAAACCCCCTTCCAGCTGGAGGACAGGACCAGGAAGGACAAGAGGAAGAGGAAGAAGGAGAGAGAGGGGGGGAAGGAGGAGAAGGAGGAGGAGAAACCCCAGAGGACCCCGGCCCCGACTCGGACCGATACAGGTGACCCAAGACCTGCAGGTCCTCTACAGACCACTAGGGTCCAGATCCAGACCTGCAGGTCCTCTACAGACCACTAGGGTCCAGATCCAGACCTGCAGGTCCTCTACAGACCACTAGGGTCCAGATCCAGACCTGCAGGTTAGGGTCCAGATCCAGACCTGCAGGTCCTCTACAGACCACTAGGGTCCAGATCCAGACCTGCAGGTCCTCTACAGACCACTAGGGTCCAGATCCAGACCTGCAGGTCCTCTAAAGTTCATCGTTTAATGACGCCAGCTGCAAATACCAGGACTGAATCCTGAAACCACCAAACCCGAGTCCCTTCAGTTCTTGGATCTAGAGGTTCAGTCCAAGTCCTGGTTCGGTTCTCGTCGCTTGAAAATCAAAACAAATCACAGAACAAAAATTCATCATCCGTAAACCATCTTTTGCATGTTATTGTTGGCAAAATAGCAGCTTTATGACCAAACTTCATCATATGTGTCGTTTTGAGCTCGTCATCTGTGTGTGTGTGTGTGTGTGTGTGTGTGTGTGTGTGTGTGTGTGTGTGTGTGTGTGTGTGTGTGTGTGTGTGTGTGTGTGTGTGTGTGTGTGTGTGTGTGTGTGTGTGTGTGTGTGTGTGTGTGTGTGTGTGTGTGTGTGTGTGTGTGTGTGTGTGTGTGTGTGTGTGTGTGTGTGTGTTGGGGTGCTGGGTGTCAAACTATGCAGTTTCTGCTTGTTTCAACTGGTAAACTGTTGATTTGAAGTCGACACAAAGAAGCGACCGCAGACATTCCTGTCTGGAGGGCTGAAGGAGGAGAAGGAGAATAATAAAACTAAACTACTTATGAAGAGAAAACCTGGCAACGCGTCCAAAGATTCCTCCGTGTGACTTGATATTCTTCTTCTGCGAGCCTTTTATGGCAGTAATCATGCAGCCGGACCGATGACCTCAGGTCAGGCAGCGATGCAGCAGGATTGATTTGAGGGGGATTATAAATAATAATTATAAAATAATCATAAATAATAAAACATAATAATATAAATAATAAATAGTAAAACATAATAATTATAAATAATAATAATAATAAAACGTAATAATATCAATAATAATTATAGATAATACAACATAATAATATAAATAATAATAATAAATAGTAAAACATAATAATTATAAATAATAATAATAATAATAAAAATAATAAAACGTAATAATATCAATAATAATTATAGATAATACAACATAAAAATATAAATAACAATTATGAATAATAATAATAATAATAATAATAAAACATAATAATTATAAATCAAACATAATAATGTAAATCATAATTATAAATAACAAAACATAATAATATAAATAATAATTATAAATAATAATAAAACATAATAATTATAAATAATAAAACATAATAATGATACATAGTAAAACATAATAATTGTAAATAATAAAAAAAAATAATATAAATAATAATTACAAATAATTACAAATAATATTCTAAATAATAATTAGAAATAATAATAATAGATCATTAGAAATCATAAAACATAATAATATACATAATTATAAATAATAATAAACAATAATATAAATAATAACTATAAATAATAATAATAATAATAATAATAATATAAATAATAATATAAATAATAATAATAAATAAAACATAATAATTATAAATAATATAAATAATAATTATAAATAATAATTATAAATAATAATAATAATAAATAATGATTATTATAAATAATAGTGTCTCTTTTCCTCGCTGGTTTGTGTGAACGTTGCTCTGAAAGACGTCACCTGGAGCTGCAGGTGTGACTGAGATCTGATGATGGTGTTTACCTGGGCCAGGAAGGGGGGGTGTTAATGACAGGCCTGTTCACCTGCAGGGCTCATGTGTCTCCGGAGCCTCAGACCTTCACGTGCACGGATACCCACGTGCGTTCACGTCCCATAAAGGTCAGACTGTAAAACTGTGTCCTGGTCTCCAGGGGCGTCTCCACGGCGACCGTACGAGTGCCGCAGCGACGCGGCGGCCGACGTCGTGCTGCTGGTGGACGGATCCTGGAGCATCGGACGCACCAACTTCAGGCGGGTCCGGGACTTCCTGGAGGGGCTGGTGACGCCGTTCCGCATCGGGCCGGACCACGTCCAGATCGGTGAGGAGGGGCGAGGCGGGCACCCCGGGTCCCCCCCGGTTCCCCCGCGGGATTAATGCATTCAGGATGTTACGGAGTTATAATCTAATTATTTATAACGTATTTCAGCTGATTTTGACACAAGTAGATGCATCACTTAACATATCTGTTTTCTAAATTTACATTTTTATATATTTTTATTTGAACATTTTCTCTCAATTTACCAAAAATAATTTTTTTTCTAGCTTTTTTCTTTTTTTGGAATTATAAATATACTAAAAATATGTTGTTCTTGTATTTTTTTTTCTTTTTAAAATATTTTTCTCAGTTTTGTAGATTAACATAACTTTCTTTCATAGATTTACTTTTTTGTGTTTCTGACTTCACATTTTCTTTTTTGAATCAACACTTTATATTTTCTTATTTTCTAATTTATATAAATTTCTTCTTAAAACATTTTTCTTTTTTTCTTTATTAATTAATTGTTTTATTTTTTATTAACAAATATTTTCTTTGATGTTTTTTATGAATTAAGTTCATTTTCTTTTTGAATGTTTTTTTGATTTCCTGAATTAACTTAATTTTTTTTTTAAATTAAATTATTCAAGTTTTGATGACTAAAAACCTAAAAGTGAGCTGATGAGCCAAAACAACTGCAGCAAGTTTCTTGTTTTTGTGACTAATTTTGACAAAATACAGCCAAAAATAATGTTTTAAAGACATAAAATGACTTTTAGCAAATTAAATGACTAATTACAAATAAAAAATGGGCTTTTTTAAAAGAAAATCTTTTAAATCCCCAGTTCTTCAAGTGAAAGCACCTTCTCTGTCATGTCTTGTGATTTTACACCATTGACACTTTCAGGATCTGGAAGTAAACGACATCATTCTAACACTGAGCTGATGTTTCCAGGTCTGACCCAGTACAGCGGAGACCCGCGGACCGAGTGGCAGCTCGGAAACTTCAGCAGCAAAGAGCAGCTGCTGGAGGCCGTGAGGAGCTTCAGATACAAGGGAGGGAACACCTTCACAGGTAGATGCATAACCCCGCCCCCTCATAAACCCCGCCCCCTCACACCCTCACCTGGGGCCTCATGTACGAATCGTGCGGCGCACAAAAAATATGCGTACGCCCTTTTCTACGCTCACGGTCGGATGTCCACAAAGGCCGGTCTCTCCTCCTGCAGCTAAAACACTCCGAGTTACAGCGACTTTTCTCTTTATTTCTCACGTTTGCACCTCGATAATCCCGTTGGAACAACTTGTCTTTCTGCAGCAGAGGAATCAGATCGTGATGCTTCATGTTTTAAATATAAGTTCATGTTGTTCACATTGTAGAGGTGATCACGGACATCCACAATGTGTAGAACTCAATAAACGTGTACATTGAGCTTAATCCGTCAGTATTTAATACGCGTGACAATAAAGCAGAACGAGGAGCCGTTTTTCATCCCAACTTATGTTCTGGTGTCGGTTCTTAAAATACAAACAAGAAAAGGACAGTGTAATGATGCAGTAACGCTAAATATTGACATTCACAAACCCGTACAATCATAATAAAACCACAACTCTTCACGGAACGCACCACAAAGCAAAGAACAGCAATACCCATAATGCAATGCAGCTGAAATCGGAAGAAATGCCCCCAAATAAATTATTTTTTCCAGGCCTCAACTTTTGACAGGACTGTCTCCAGCTCACACTTTTTTTTGTACAGGACTGTCTCAGAAAATTAGAATATTGTGATTTTCTGTAATGCAATTACAAAAACAAAAATAAAGAAACAAAAATAAGAAAACTCAAATATCCTATCTCAAAAAATTTGAATATTCTGGGAATCTTAATCTTAAACTGTAATCCATAATCAGCAATATTAAAATAATAAAAGGCTTGCAATATTTCAGTTGATTTGTAATGAATCCAGAATGTATGACATTTTTGTTTTTTTAATTGCATTACAGAAAATAAAGAACTTTATCACAATATTTAAATTTTCTGAGACAGTCCTGTATTTGTTTTTACTTGTTTTTGCAAGTTCCCTGTTAAAATGAGTGGTTTTTAATGGATAATTATCCTCATTGTCATATTCAAATATATCTACTTGAGGGAGGAGACGGGGCGGAGTGTTGTGCTCCCCCATGTGCGTTGAAATCCACGTTGGATTTGAGCGTACGCACAGTTTTGAGAATCTGAAAAAAACATTTTCATGTCAAAATCCACGCACTTTTGTACATTCGGCCCCTGATCTGGATCATCACCAACTGTACTAGGAATGAAACGTCACCTGAACCGCGGCCCCTGCAGATTACCAGCTGTTCTGTTGCAGGACAGGCGCTGATCCACGTCATGCAGCAGAACCTGCAGGCTGAAGGAGGAGCCAGACCCGACACGCCGTCGTTCCTGGTCCTGCTGACCGACGGGAAATCTCAGGACGACGCCATCGGCGCGGCCAGCCGCCTGAAGAACGCCGGCGTGGAGATCATCGCAGTAGGTGAGCCGGGGGTTTATCTCCAACAACAACAAATCACCATCAAATTAAAAAGCGTCAAAATATCAAAATAAAGAAACAATTTAACAGTCTCATCCAGAAATAAAGAACAACATCAAAATAATGTGTTGGAGAGGAAACAAGAGGAGGCAGAACACTGTATATATCAGATCATATGCCATAGAAAATATACAAATTAAAAATTAAAAGTAATAACAAAAAATAAATAAATACAACACAAACAAAAGCATGATTTCTTATCCTGCTCTCTTTTTTGTGTTTTCCAGGCGTGAAGAACGCGGACGAGGCCGAGCTGCGTCAGGTTGCCTCCGAGCCGCTGGACCTGAACGTCTACAACGTCAACGACTTCCCTCTGCTGAGCCGGCTGGTGGGACGGCTGGTGCACATCCTGTGTGGGAAGATCCAGGACCGCGGAAAACGTAGGGCTCAACGATCCTTTCTGGGCCCCTTACTATTTCTTATTTACCTAAATGATCTATACATGGTATCATCTAAAACAGTTTTTATTCTGTTTGCAGATGACTCCAATATTTTTTATCTTTTAACAATGGTCATAAACTAATATCTGAAATGAACAAGGAATTGGTCAAGGTGCACTCCTGATTCAAGGCCAACAAATTATCACGTAATATAAAGAAAAGTTCATACATGTTATTTTCCCCTAGAAACCAACAAGCTACTAACACCCTTCCAAATGTTCATATTTCCAATAACATTTTGGAAAGAGTTACGGTAACTAAATTTATGATTGATGAAAATCTCACTTGGAAAAATCATATTGCACTCATCTCCAACAAGATTGCAAAGAATGTTGGAATAATCTGACGTATATGGCATCTATTATCAAGAAAAATCTGTATTCATTTATATTATACTATGATTTATCCTTATATTTCATACTGCAATGTCAAGTACCTTCATGAGCAACCTCAATTGTATCTTTATCCTGCAAAAACGTTTTATCTAAATGATTCCATTTTCCAATAGACTCACTAGATCCATGGAGCCAAATCAGGGCCAAAAGTTTTGCTAATTTGAAAATAAAATTTGAACCTGAAAATTTTTTTTACAGTTTCAATTTTATTTTTTTCAGTTTCAAATCTTTTTATTTCAGTTTCAAATCTTTTTTTCAGTTTCAAATCTTTTTTTTCAGACCGTACTTGGTAGTATGTGGAAGTGGGAAATGTCAAACTTTAAAGTGTGGCTGTTGAACTGTAGAGTCTGGCATAGTTTATTGCTTTTATACTGCGATTGGTGCCAAATACGGTCTAAAACAGCTTTTTAAACAGAAATGTGTCACTAATATCAGTTTTTTCCACTGCCAATCACGTGAATATGGTGTATATACAGTGTTGAATCAACTTCTACTGATAACTTCTGCAACCTACGTTTCCTGAAGGCAACATGACTGAGGACCGTCCCCCGCCTTCTCTGTTCTGCTGTCACTCATGATGCCACGCCCCTCTCAGTTGATGCCACGCCCCCCACGCCAGATCGGGGCCAAAAGTCTGAACCTGAAAAAATAATTTGTAACTGAAAAAAAAAGACGTGAAACTGAAAAAAAAAGATTTGAAACTAAAAAAAAGATTTGAAACTGAAATAAAAAGATTTGAAACTGAAAAAAAGATCTGATACTGAAAAAAATAAAATTGAAACTGTAAAAAAAAAAATTTCAGGTTAAAATTTTATTTTCAAATTAGCAAAACTTTTGGCCCTGATTTGGCTCCATATAGATCCACCCCATTGTACCAATCCTTAAGTATTCTCCCTATTTTTGCTGTAAATGTTTTTCAGATTTGTCTTTTTGTCTATCAATCCCCTTCACAAACTGCTTCCAACCTGTTTTCATTCTTTATTTCAATTCAATTCCCAAATTCATCACTTCAATACCAGGTCTGCAAACAATCTCCATCCCACCTTTTTCAGGACGACTTTTTCCCAATTTTCAGTTAGATTCAGAGTTTCCTCTTTATTGGAACATCTTACCACCGTATTAGAGAACGCTCGAGTACAAATACTTTCAAAAAACAAATCACAACATTCTTACTAGCCCAAGTTAGCAAAGCCTAACGATTAATTACCCCGGTACTTCTCTGCACTCCCTCATTATATTCCTGTTTTTTATTTTCTAGCAATTTAGCTAATTTCCTTAGTTGTCCTATGTTTTACATATATCCGTAGATATTGTTTGTTTCATTATAGGAGGAACCATCAGCAAGCCCTTATGGGTTTTTTTGGTTCCTCCCACATATTTTCTGATATATTGTATTTCTTTTTTATTTCCTTTTTTTCTATATACTGTTCGTCTGTACTTTTTAAAACTGTTGTATAATAAACTAACTAACAAACGTAGCCCCCCCTCAACCCGGCCCCCACCCCCCCGTCACGGTGCTGCCGGTCCCCCAGACCCCCGTCCTCCTCACCCTCTCCTGCTCTGTTCCAGGTCCGGCCCCGGCCCCCACCCCGGACCCCGCCCTCTCCTACCCCAGTCCCTCGGACCTGCGGTTCTCCCGGCTCGGGTCCAGGGAGGTGACGCTGCACTGGACCAACCCGCCCAAGCCCGTGCAGCAGTACCGGGTCGTGTTCCACAGCGCCGAGGGCCAGAGTCCGCAGGAGGTGAGAGACGGCTCGTCTGCAGTTTCACGACCCGCCAGGTTTCCCGTCTGACTCCATCAGCGTCTCTCATGGTCGTGGTTCTGGTCCAGTCCTGTCACATGACCAAGAATCAGCCAGTCAGCCCAGACCAGTATCTCTCCACCTCCGTGCTTGACAATTCTGCTGGTTTCCTCCTAACATGACCGTGTGTGTGTGGTGTCTCCCTGCAGCTGTTTCTGAGCTGGTTCTGAGCTGGTTCTGGTTCTGAGCTGGTTCTGAGCTGGTCCTGAGCTGGTTCTGGTTCTGAGCTAGTTCTGGTTCTGAGCTGGTTCTGAGCTGGTTCTGGTTCTGAGCTGGTTCTGAGCTGGTCCTGAGCTGGTTCTGGTTCTGAGCTAGTTCTGGTTCTGAGCTGGTTCTGAGCTGGTTCTGGTTCTGAGCTGGTTCTGAGCTGGTCCTGAGCTGGTTCTGGTTCTGAGCTAGTTCTGGTTCTGAGCTGGTTCTGAGCTGGTTCTGGTTCTGAGCTGGTTCTGAGCTGGTCCTGAGCTGGTTCTGGTTCTGAGCTAGTTCTGGTTCTGAGCTGGTTCTGAGCTGGTTCTGGTTCTGAGCTGGTTCTGAGCTGGTCCTGAGCTGGTTCTGGTTCTGAGCTGGTTCTGAGCTGGTCCTGAGCTGGTTCTGGTTCTGAGCTAGTTCTGGTTCTGAGCTGGTCCTGAGCTGGTTCTGATGGTGTGCATGTCGTCTCCCTGCAGGTGGTCCTGGCCGGGTCCGAGTCCTCGGTGCGGCTGGACGGCCTCTCGTCCCAGACGCTCTACCACGTCTCCATCTTCCCCGTGTTCTCCGCCAACGTGGGCGTGGCGCTGCGCGGAACCGTCACCACACGTGAGCCGCCGCACAGCTTTTTTTAAAATTGTTATTTATTTATTTATAATTTTTCCTTATTTATTTATTTTATTTATGCTCTTTATTTATTTATGTATTTATTTCTTTTTATTTATTTATTATTTGCTGCTGTCTCTCTCTTAAAATAACCATAAATATAGAAAACCATCATACTCGTACATATACAGAGGTGGACTTGTTGCAGCTCTGTCTTGACTTGTTGACTCTGTCTTGACTTGTTGCAGCTCTGTCTCGACTTGTTGCGGCTCTGTCTTGACTTGTTGCGGCTCTGTCTTGACTTGTTGCAGCTCTGTCTTGACTTGTTGCAGCTCTGTCTTGACTTGTTGCAGCTCTGTCTTGACTTGTTGCAGCTCTGTCTTGACTTGTTGACTCTGTCTTGACTTGTTGCAGCTCTGTCTTGACTTGTTGCAGCTCTGTCTTGACTTGTTGCAGCTCTGTCTTGACTTGTTGACTCTGTCTTGACTTGTTGCAGCTCTGTCTTGACTTGTTGCAGCTCTGTCTTGACTTGTTGCAGCTCTGTCTTGACTTGTTGACTCTGTCTTGACTTGTTGACTCTGTCTTGACTTGTTGACTCTGTCTTGACTTGTTGCAGCTCTGTCTTGACTTGTTGCAGCTCTGTCTTGACTTGTTACAGCTCTGTCTTGACTTGTTGACTCTGTCTTGACTTGTTGACTCTGTCTTGACTTGTTGACTCTGTCTTGACTTGTTGCAGCTCTGTCTTGACTTGTTGCAGCTCTGTCTTGACTTGTTGCAGCTCTGTCTTGACTTGTTGACTCTGTCTTGACTTGTTGCGGCTCTGTCTTGACTTGTTGACTCTGTCTTGACTTGTTGCAGCTCTGTCTTGACTTGTTGCAGCTCTGTCTTGACTTGTTGCAGCTCTGTCTTGACTTGTTGCAGCTCTGTCTTGACTTGTTGCAGCTCTGTCTTGACTTGTTACAGCTCTGTCTTGACTTGTTGCAGCTCTGTCTTGACTTGTTGCAGCTCTGTCTTGACTTGTTGCAGCTCTGTCTTGACTTGTTGTGGCTCTGTCTTGACTTGTTGCAGCTCTGTCTTGACTTGTTGCAGCTCTGTCTTGACTTGTTGACTCTGTCTTGACTTGTTGACTCTGTCTTGACTTGTTGCAGCTCTGTCTTGACTTGTTGCAGCTCTGTCTTGACTTGTTGCAGCTCTGTCTTGACTTGTTACAGCTCTGTCTTGACTTGTTGACTCTGTCTTGACTTGTTGACTCTGTCTTGACTTGTTGACTCTGTCTTGACTTGTTGCAGCTCTGTCTTGACTTGTTGCAGCTCTGTCTTGACTTGTTGCAGCTCTGTCTTGACTTGTTGACTCTGTCTTGACTTGTTGCGGCTCTGTCTTGACTTGTTGACTCTGTCTTGACTTGTTGCAGCTCTGTCTTGACTTGTTGCAGCTCTGTCTTGACTTGTTGCAGCTCTGTCTTGACTTGTTGCAGCTCTGTCTTGACTTGTTGCAGCTCTGTCTTGACTTGTTGCAGCTCTGTCTTGACTTGTTGCGGCTCTGTCTTGACTTGTTGCAGCTCTGTCTTGACTTGTTGCAGCTCTGTCTTGACTTGTTGCGGCTCTGTCTTGACTTGTTGCAGCTCTGTCTTGACTTGTTGCAGCTCTGTCTTGACTTGTTACAGCTCTGTCTTGACTTGTTGCAGCTCTGTCTTGACTTGTTGCGGCTCTGTCTTGACTTGTTGCAGCTCTGTCTTGACTTGTTGCAGCTCTGTCTTGACTTGTTGCAGCTCTGTCTTGACTTGTTGACTCTGTCTTGACTTGTTGACTCTGTCTTGACTTGTTGCGGCTCTGTCTTGACTTGTTGACTCTGTCTTGACTTGTTGCAGCTCTGTCTTAACTTGTTGCAGCTCTGTCTTGACTTGTTGCAGCTCTGTCTTGACTTGTTGCAGCTCTGTCTTGACTTGTTGACTCTGTCTTGACTTGTTGACTCTGTCTTGACTTGTTGCAGCTCTGTCTTGACTTGTTGACTCTGTCTTGACTTGTTGCAGCTCTGTCTTGACTTGTTGCAGCTCTGTCTTGACTTGTTACAGCTCTGTCTTGACTTGTTGCAGCTCTGTCTTGACTTGTTGACTCTGTCTTGACTTGTTGACTCTGTCTTGACTTGTTGCAGCTCTGTCTTGACTTGTTGACTCTGTCTTGACTTGTTGACTCTGTCTTGACTTGTTGCGGCTCTGTCTTGACTTGTTGACTCTGTCTTGACTTGTTGCAGCTCTGTCTTGACTTGTTGCAGCTCTGTCTTGACTTGTTGCAGCTCTGTCTTGACTTGTTGCAGCTCTGTCTTGACAAACGCAGGCTACTTTGGCGGTATGGTTTTGAGGAGGCTTGACGTATTTCCGCTTTACGTACATCCCAGTGGAGAGCGTGCACTGTGATAGGTCTCCTCCTCTGACAAAAACAGCTTGTGTCCAATTGGATTCTAGGGAAGAAGAAAAAAGAGCAGACCTGAAAGTAACGAGTACTTTTCAGCCTTCCTAGAAATTTACTCGAGTAAAAGTAAAAATATTTGTCTTGGAAATGTATTCAAGTAAGAGTAATAAGTACCAAATAAATCTAATACTCAAGTAAAGTACAAATCCTCTGAATATGTACTTAAGTACAGTACTCAAGTAAATTTACTCCGTTACTGTCCACCACTGTGTATATATATATATATATATATATATATATATATATATATATATATATATATATATATATATATATATATATATATACATATATATATATATACATATAAGAAGAAATCTGAGCAAAAACATGGATTTTGTCATTTTGTTTTTGTACTGCTTTTTGTCTGTTTGTAAAAAAATAAATAATAAAATATATATATATAATATATATATATAAATATATATATATACAGACAATGGAAAAAATAAAATAAAAAAGAATCCTGGTAAAGAATGGTACCCTAGTTCTGCCCCCTGGCCACGCCCACTCCCCAAAGCACATTCGGTGCAGTTTTAATAAGTTTAGAGTTTTAATTTATTGATTAAAGCAGCTGATTTTTACTAAAACCAGTAACTCTGTTCCCCCCTCAGTGCCGCTGGCCGTGCCGGCCGACCTGGCCGTGGTTCCTTCGTCCTACGGCTCTCTGAGCGTCAGCTGGAGCTCTGCCCCCGGGGCCGACCAGTACCTGGTCCTGTACTCGGCGCTGAGCCACGGGGAGCCCGACGACGCCAAGGAGGTGAGACCGGGGCCGGGGGGCCCGCTGGGGGGGCCACTGGGGGGTCCACCGGGCTCCACCCGTCCTCACGTCCCTCCCTCTCTGCAGGACAAGTTCGGGCCGGACCAGACCCGGGTGGAGCTGGACGGGCTGCTGCCGGAGACCGACTACTCCGTCACGCTGTACGCCCTGTACGACGATGACCCCAGTGACCCCGTCACCGCCGTGGCCACCACATGTAGGACCCGTCCCCTGGGACCGGCCCGGGTCGCCCTAACCGCCCGTCCCTCCTGACACAAATGCATGCATCACTTAAAATATCTGTTCTCTAAATTAACATTTTTATTCATTTTTTTAATTTTTTTTCTCAATTTTCCAAATATACATTTTTTTTAAACTTTTTTCTTTTTTCGGAATTATAAATATACTAAAAACATTTTGTTCTTGTTTTTTTTTCTTTTTAAAATATTTTTTCTGTTTTTTGAATTAACATAATTCTTATAATTTTTTATTTTAATTTTCCCAGATAAATATAGATTGTCTTTTTTTTTTGTGTTTATGACTTTCTGACATTACATTTACTTCTTTTTTCAATCAACATTTTTTCTTTTCTTATTATTTTAATTTATATACATTTCATTGTGCGCTTTGAGCAAAAAGTCGAAATGTCGAGATCAATGTTGAAATACAATTTTGAGAAAAAAGTCGAAATTTCGCCTTTTTTCTCAACATTTCAACTTTATTCTCGAAATTGTACTTCAACATTAATCTCGACATTTCGACTTTTTTCTTGACATTTCGACTTTTTTCTCGAAGTGCATAATGAAAAAAAAAATCTTCCTCCTCCTCCTATAAATATTATTTTTATTTTTCTCCTGCCTGGCCCTAATACTCTTCCGTACATTTCTTCTTAAAACATTTTTCTGTTTTTCATAATTAATGAATGTAATTCTTTTTTTTATAAACACATATATTCTCTGATATTTATCTCAGTACCTCTGCCGGCGCCGCTGGGGCTGCAGTTCCCTGTGGTTTCCCACAGCGTGATGCGGGTCAGCTGGACTCCCGGCGCCGCCGACGTGCCGGGTCACCGGATCACCTACAGCACCAACCACGGCAGCGACGTCAAGCAGGTACCGCCCCGCGTCCAAAAAAAGTCAACATTTCGTGAATAAAGTCTAAATGCTGAGAAAAAAGGCAAAATTTCGACTTTATTCTTGAAATTGTATTTCAACATTAATCTCAACATTTCGACTTTTTTCTCGACATTTTGACTTCTTTCTCGAAGTGCAAAATAAAAAAAAATCTTCCCCCCTCAAATATTTTTTCTCCTGCCTGGCCCTGATACTCTTCCGTATGTATCTGATTGAGTGAGATCAATACATCAAATTATATATGATTTGTATAATATTTTTCTTTATTAGGGCCCGAGCACTGACAGTGCGAAGGCCCTATTGTATCTGTAGGAATTTTTCTTGTTTTTATTTTCCTTATCCGACGAAATGAGGGCCTTTTTTTCCCCCTAAACGTGCCCCAAAAGTCACCAAATTTTGCACCAAGCCAGGCATAGCGAAACATGTGATATTTAATGGTTTACATTAATGGGCGTGGCCTAACGGCTCAACAGCGCCCCCTAGAAAACTTCGTGCGTCAAGCCCCACAATACGGTTTGACGTACATGCACGAAAATCGGTACACACCTGTATCATGTCACAACTTAAAGAAAAGTCTCTTGGCTCCATGGCCCAAACCAAACAGGTCGGCCATTTTGAATTAATCGTGTCATTTTGGCGCAATTTATGCCATTTCTTCGGCCGTTAATACGGCCGAACCATAACGTGCACCCAGGTGTGTTATACATCAAAATGTGCGTCTCCATCCTGCGACGACACGCATACCGTGGCGACGATCTTCATCTGATTGGTCCGTATTTGATAGTTCCTGCTTTCTGCCATAACTTTTGAACGGGCTGTGATAAAGACTCGTGGGTGGTGTTATCGGACTCGGTTTTGAGTCCTTGAACATAATTGGTGCAAATTAGCCCCGCCCCTTCATCTGATTGGTCCATATCTGATAGTTCCTACTTTCTGCCATAACTTTTGAATGGTTTGATATAGAGAGTCGTGGCTGGTGTCATCCTCTAAATGTCCAGGCCTGAAGAATCTACATCAAGTCATACAAGCTTCCACTGCAGCCTGAACGTTACAAGGGTGGAGGACCGTTCATCGCTGCTTGCAGCTTTAATTTCTTATTTGTGATTTTTTTTAATTTTTTTTTTACTTTATGAATTGAGATTGTATGTTTGATTTTGTATTTTATTGTCTGGACCCCAGGAAGACTAGCTTTCGTTTTGGCGTCAGCTAACGGGGATCTTTTTAAATAAACAATAAAGAAATAAAGCTCCCGTTGTGTGTCCAGGTGGAGGTGACGGGGCTGAACTCGGCGCTGGTCCAGAACCTCTCGTCCCTGTCCAGATACCTGGTGTCGGTCCAGTCCCACTACCCAGAAGGCCTTTCTGCAGCCGTCACCAACAACGTGACCACACGTAAGACGCGGGTGGTGGGCGTGGCCGGGGGGCGTGGCCTTGTGGCCGCGGGTCCGGCGTCGTCATGACGATGTCTTGTCTCCCCCAGTCAAGGTTCCGTCTCCGTCCGACCTGAGAGTCACCAACTTCTCCGGCGGTGACATCACCGTCCGCTGGGCGGCGGCGGCCGACGACGTCGACTTCTACCTCATCAAGTGGATCTCACTGGGCGGGGGAGATCTGAGACAGGTAGGGGGCGGGGCCTGAGACAGGTAGGGGGCGGGGCCTGAGACAGGTAGGGGCGGGGCCTGAGACCGGTAGGGGCGGGGCCTGAGACAGGTAGGGGGCGGGGCCTGAGACAGGTAGGGGTAGAATATTACCAATTCTAATAATTATTCTTGGCATTATTATGAGAATATTGTTTTATAGTGTATTCTTATATTATGTTATGCGATCTCATGTGATGTTATATTATAGTATTATTATATTGGTATATATTATAGTATATATCCCGGCACAGTACATCCAAGTGATCGCCACGGCTTCGTGGCGCTCGAAACCCGGAGACTGCGTTGGGGGGGGATGATAAGAGGGGGGGCCGGGAAGGCGTTGAGTTGAGGGAGGTGTGGTTATAAGCAAGTGTGTGTGTGAGCGGTAAGTCTGTGAACTTCGCTCAGAGCTGCTCCTCAGCCAATGTCCTTGATGTTATCAGACGGCTCGGTACAGTCCTGAAACAGGTCCACAGATGTTCCTGGGAGAGGGGAGGGTTAGTGGGGGCAGAGTCCCTTGTTTACATTCCACCAGGGAGATTGTGACCAGGAGCGATCGGCCAAACCGCCCTGTCAAGGCCAGATTATAGAATCAACAATTATATTGAAAACAGACATACTCAGTAATTTTCCATCTGCCTTCAGTCTCTGGTTCATCAATGGCGACTCCAAACAGACAAATTTGTGATCAATTCCCGCCAAGCCGAGCTTCCAACTTCTCCAGGGTCTTCTCCATCTTGCCAATGAGCTCAAAGACCGCCGCCAGCCTGTGATTCTGTTCAAGAATCGCATCCAGCTTGCGGGTTTGCTCCCCCAGCGTTAGAGTCTGAGTGTTGATCGCCTTGCTTATCCCTTCAGCCACGTCCGGCAGCTCTGAAAGAGCCAGAACAGCTCCTCCTCCAATTAGAAGAAATCCTGCTATCATAAATCCAATTATGAAGGCATCTTCAACGTCCTCGACAGACAGGATCACAAAACACAACGGTTTCCAATGTTTCCAGGAATCCATTGTGTATCCAGCAAAAAATGTCCCATCGGGGCAAGAGGGCTCCCTTGTCCCCTGACTTCTCGTCACAAAAATTTGGTAAATTGTGCTGAGAGACCAGTTAATCAATTCGATGATTGTAGAATTTCGGAGGAGTGAAAAGGAGAGACTCTGAAGACGAGACAGGACAAAAGCAGTAGCAGGGCAGATAGATAAGGGAGAGGAGCAGAAAAGCGTCCGCCTTCGCAGAGAGCCGGAAGAAGAGACGTATTTGTATTATGTCCACTTGGTTTAATAATAAAAAAGGTAGGGAGCGGGGCTTGAGACAGGTAGGGGGCGGGGCTTGAGACAGGTAGGGGGCGGGGCTTGAGACAGGTAGGGGGCGGGGCTTGGCCACGTCTCCAGCGTCCAGGGCGTCTCTCTGACGGCCAGATGTTTGTGTTCCAGCTGCGGGTGGGCGGCGACGGCGAGGGAGCGACTCTGGAGGGCGTGGAGGACGAGAAGGAGTACCAGATCTCTCTGTCGGCGCTCTACGGGGACGGAGCTCAGAGCGAAGCCGTGGCGACGCGATACAGCACCCGTGAGTTGCAGCCCGGCGCCAATGTAGACGCCATAGATTATGTGTTTCTGCAGGCGTTATTCTAGAGGTGTGACTGGAGGTGTGGTTATGTAGGAGTGATTCTGGAGGTGTGATTCTAGAGGCTTGTTTCTGGATTTGTGATTCTGGATGCCTGATTCTTGAGGCGTGATTCTAGAGTGATTCTACTGGTGTGATTCTGGAGGTGTGAGTCTAGAGATGTGATTCCAAAGGAGGGATTCTGGATATTTGATTCTAGATGCGTGATTGTACAGGCGTGATTCTAAAAGTGTGATTTTGGATTTGTGATCCTGGAAGTGTGATCCTAGATGCCTGATTCTTGAGGTGTGATTCTAGAGTGATTCTACAGGCGTGATTCTGGATTTGTGATTCTAGAGGAGTGATTCTACTGGAGTGATTTTAGAGGTGTGATTCTGGAGATGGGATTCAAGATGCGTGATTCTAGATGCCTAATTCTAGCGTGATTGTAGAGGTGTGATTGTAGAGGCGTGATTCTGGAGACCTGATTCTGGAGGTGTGATTCTGGAGACCTGATTCTAGAGGTTTGATTCTGGAGGTTATATTCTAGAGGTGTGATTCTGGAGATGGGATTGTGAATTTGTGATTCTGGAGGCGTGATTCTAGAGTGATTGTACAGGCGTGATTCTAGAGGCGTGATTCTGGATGCATGATTCTGGAGGTTTGATTCTGGATTTGTGATCCTAAATGCCTGATTCTTGAGGTGTGATTCTAGAGTGATTGTAGAGGTGTGATTGTAGAGGTGTGATTCTGAATTTGTGATTCTAGAGGCATGATTCAAGATTTGTGATTCTAGAGGAGTGATTCTACTGGAGTGATTCTAGAGGTGTGATTCTGGAGATGGGATTCAAGATGCGTGATTCTAGATGCCTAATTCTAGCGTGATTGTAGAGGCGTGATTGTAGTGGCGTGATTCTGAATTTGTGATTCTTGAGGTGTGATTCAAGATGCGTGATTCTAGATGCGTGATTCTGGAGGTGCTATTCTGGAGGTGTGATTCTGGATTTGTGATTCTAGAGGAGTGATTTTACTGGCGTGATTCTGGAGGCGTGATTCTAGAGTGATTGTAGAGTCGTGATTCTGGATTTGTTATTCTGGAGGTGTGAGTCTAGAGATGTAATTCTAAAGGAGGGATTCTGGATATTTGATTCTAGATGCGTGATTGTACAGGCGTGATTGTGCAGGCGTGATTCTAGAGGTTTGATTCTGGATTTGTGATCCTAGATGCCTGATTCTTGAGGTGTGATTCTAGAGTGATTGTAGAGGTGTGATTCTGGAGGTGTGATTCTGGATTTGTGATTCTAGAGGCATGATTCTGGATTTGTGATTCTAGAGGAGTGATTCTACTGGAGTGATTCTAGAGGTGTGATTCTGGAGATGGGATTCAAGATGCGTGATTCTAGATGCCTAATTCTAGCGTGATTGTAGAGGTGTGATTGTAGAGGCGTGATTCTGGAGACCTGATTCTAGAGGTTTGATTCTGGAGGTGTGATTCTAGTGGTGTGATTCTGAATTTGTGATTCTTGAGGTGTGATTCTAGAGTGATTGTAGAGGCGTGATTCTGGATTTGTTATTCTGGAGGTGTGAGTCTAGAGGAATGATTCTTGAGGTGTAATTCTAGAGATGTGATTCTAAAGGAGGGATTCTGGATATTTGATTCTAAAGGTGTGATTTTGGATTTGTGATCCTGGAAGTGTGATTCTAGAGGCCTAATTCTAGCGTGATTGTAGAGGTGTCATTGTAGAGGCGTAATTCTGGAGACCTGATTCTGAATTTGTGATTCTAGAGTCTGATTCAAGATGCATGATTCTAGAGATGTGATTCTAGATGCGTGATTCTGGATTTGTGATTCTAGAGTGATTCTAGAGGTTTGATTTTACTGGCGTGATTCTGGAGGTGGGATTCAAGATGCATGATTCTGGAGACCTGATTCTGCAGGTGTGATTCTAGTTCTAGTAGTGATTCAAGATGCATGAGTCTGGATGAGTGATTCTGGAAGTGTGACTCTGCTCATCGTTTGTTGTCTCAGTGTCGGGCGGAGGACCGTCCAGCATCACGGTTTCCGAGGAGACGCCGGTCAGCCTGCTGGTCAGCTGGGTTCCTCCCAACGCTCACGTCCTGCAGTACCGAGTGTCGTACACGGCGCTGACCGGAGCCGAGGCCCAGGACAGCATGGTGAGCAGCGGTGCAGCCTGCTAGCTACAGGCTAGTGAGGACCGGTGAGCAGCGGTGCAGCCTGCTAGCTACAGGTTAGCAGGAGCTTTAACACTGGGCCCGTTGTCTCCAGGTGGTGGTACCAGGAGGCCGCCAGCAGGTGGCGCTGCAGGCGCTGCAGCCGGATACCCGCTACAGCATCCTGGTCACCGCCGAGTACCGGAACAGGGAGGGAGGCAGCGGCTCGGCTCAAGGGAAAACCAGTGAGTCAAACACTGATTAATCTCTTCTTCCGGCTCTCAACGAAGGCGAACGCTTTTTTGCTCCTCCCCCTTATCTGTCTGCCCGCTTCTGCTTTTGCTTGTCTCGTCTTCAGAGTTCTCTTCTTTTCACTCCTCCGAAATTTACAATTATGGAATTGATTAACTGGTCTCTCAGCACAATTGACCAAATTTTTGCAACAAGAAGACAGGGGGTTAGGGAGCCCTCTTGGCCGGATGGGACATTTTTTGCTGGATACACAATGGATTCCTACAAATACTGGAAGCCTTTGTGCATGGCAATCATGTCCATCGAGGACGTAAAAGATGCCTTCATATTTGGATTTATGATAGCAGGATTTCTCCTGATTATCCTCATGATCGGGGATGGGGATTTCCTGATGTATCGACAAACGCGTAAGTCGTCGACAGCTGTTTTGGCTCTTTCAGAGCTGCCGGACGTGGCTGAAGGATCAAGCAAAGCGATCAACGCTCTGACTTTTACGTTTGGGGAGCAGGCCCGTAAGCTGGATGCGATTCTCGAACAGAACCGCAGGCTGGCGGGGGTCTTTGAGCTCATTAACAAGATTGATAACAACCTGGAGAAGTTGGGAGCTCAGCTTGGCCGGAATTGATCACAATTCGTCTGATTGGAGTTGCCGCTGATGAACCATAGACTGAAAGGCAGACGGAAAATTACTGAGGCTGCCTGTTTTCAAAATAATTGCTGATTCTGTAATCTGCCCTCGACAGAGCGGTCTTAGGCCGATCGCTCCTGGTCACAATCTTCCTGGTGGAATGTAAACAAGATGACTCTGCCCCCACTAACCCTCCCCTCTCCCACGAACACCTGCAGATCCCTGTTGCAGAACTGTACTGAGCCGCCTGATAACATCAAGGACATTTGGCTGAGAGCAGCTTTGGGAGAAGGTTCACGGACGGACTCATCGCTTCACAGACAGACACTTACTGATAAGCACACACAATTCCCTCAATTCAACGCCTTCCTCTGCTCCTCCCTCTTATCAGCCCCCCCCAACAGTCTCCGGGTTTCGAGCGCCAGACGGCGATCACTTGGATGTACTGTGCGGGGACCCCCACAAATCCCCCACAAAAAAGTGAAACCAGGTCTAGCAGGTCTGAAAGCAGAACTAAACGTGCACGTAAGCCTTTTACAGATGCACGTCTCTATTTTCTGGATTTAAAGTCATCAATGGTTAAAGTTTGTAGCTTATATACGACCAACTGGTCATTTTACCGCTCCTTTTCAACAGAGGTGAATGCAGAGGGCGTTAACAAGGCGTTCAATAAATGTTCATCAGAGTCGCTGGGAAAAAAAATGTCTCCAGTCTGGACAGAGATTCCTATCTAATGAGTGGCAGCTCCGGTGTTTGTTCTACGTTTTATTTCAACATCATCCCCACCTTCAAGTGAAGCACAAGAGTTTCCTGGTGTTTTGCCTTTTTCTTTCTCTTGCTCCTGACTCGTGATGTCTTTTGGACGACATGTCGACATCTCCTCACCTTCTGCAGCTCTGCAAGAGCCTGCCTGCAGGGCAGCCCTCTGATTGGTCAGGTGTCGAGTGCTGTCAATCATTGAACGATCAGATTACAGGTCTCTTCTCTCTCCTCCGCTTCACGGTAGCGCATAGGCGCATCCATTGCGCAAAATGTGGCCCCCCTTGTAAGATGAGGCCCTACACACAGCGCGTGTTCTGCGTTTAGGGAGATTAAAGTAGTCAAATGATCATTTTCTTTCTGCTCATGATTCTGTTTCCCCTCTTTCTAAACCTGTTTCCGTCTCTCTGTTTCCGTGTGTTACAGCCAGCCTGCGGGTCAGCAGCGTCAGCGTGGTCCGGTCCGACCACTCCAGCATCTGTGTGTCCTGGAGACCCGTCTCTGCCGTGGACGGATACCGCCTCGTCATCCAGGGGGTCAAAGGTCACATGACTCAACATGACTCAACATGACCCAACATCTGCAGCAGCTGCAGCATCAGTGACCCGCACTGATCAATGACCCGCACTGATCAGTGACCCGCACTGCTGCTGATTTAACATGAGAGTGTGTGTGTGTGTGTGTGTATCTCTGTATATGTGTGTGTAGACAAGCTGGTGAAGCAGGAAGTGGTGGACGAGTCCAGCAGCAGCTTCTGCTTCAGCGACCTGCAGCCGGAGACTCTGTACCGCATCAGCGTTCACTCCCTGCTGGGGTCAGCAGAGGGCGCCGCCGTGTCCATCCTACACCCCACAGGTACCAGGTGACCCAGGGAGGGTCCAGGTGACCCGGGGAGGGTCCGTGCTGGTTCACCCGGGTCACAAACCTCCTCCTGAAGCCTCTCTCTTCCTCTACTGAGCTGTTAACGTTGTAAATGAGCAGGAAGAGTTTATTCTAACCTGTTGTTGTTTGTTTTGCAGCCACGGCTCCGGCCAGGTCTTCCCTGCACCCGAACCTTTACCCCATCCACAACGAAGGTGACCCCCACCTACTCTCTGTTTATCACCCCACACCTGTAGAGCAGCTGCCATTCTAAATCCATTCTCATATTAATTCCTAAAAATTCATTTTGTATATCTAAAGATCGATCTTTTTTATCATTACATTTTTGCCCGGTGAACTTTAATCCCAGTAGTCATTTAATTCACAATTGCGCTGTTGAGCTTTTCAATTTCTTTCTTTTTTTTGCACTTTAAATGGATATTGAAAGACATATTTGAGTTATTTATTTATTAGTTATTTATTTCATACAAATAACTTGTGGACATGAGAATAACTACTGCCATGTTTCTGCCTTTAATTATGTTTAAAAGTATGAAAACATTAAAGTTTTCAGTTATTATTGGTTTTTATAGTTTCTTGGTGGTCACATTTGCATAAAATGCTAAAAATCTAATTCTCAAAAATTAAAAACCGAAAAACACAGAAAATGGAAAAAAATAAAAACGGAATGTGATAAAAAATAAAACCAATTTCATACGGCCTCTGATTGCTACGGAAGAGGAGAAAAAATATTTGAGAGGGAGAGAGATTTTTTTTCTTTCTTATTGTGCACTTCGAGAAAAAAGTCAAAATTTTGCCTTTTTTCTCACCATTTCAACTTTATTCACGAAATATTGACTTTTTTCTCGAAATTGTACTTCAACATTAATCTCGACATTTCGACTTTTTTCTCGACATTTCGACTTCTTTCTCGAAGTGCATAATGAAAAAAAAATCTTCCTCCTCTAAAATATTATTTTTCTTTTTCTCCTGCCTGGCCCTAATACTCTTCTGTAGTTTCCTCCCTGGATCTGTTTGGTAATTCTGCCCCACAATGTTTCTGAAAGCAGTTCTATCAGCATTCTGGGAGCTGATTGGTCCTTACAGCATCATTAGCCGCTAATACTTGCTGTTGAATCTCAATATAATACTAGTAGTAATATTTTGCAGAACTACAGTCATATAATTCATGCAACAGCTCAAAAAACAGTTTTAACAACACTAACACAAATCAATATCAGAATCAAATCAAATCAGATCTAATCAAATCCTGATAATCGATTCTGAATCTTAAGAATCAGAATTGAATCGATTCTTGACGTTTGAACCGATCCCCAGCCCTGGTCCTCCGGTTGTTTCTCTGAGGTTTTCTAAGCTTGTGTTTCCCGTCTCTTGTGTTGCAGTCTGTCCCGAGGTGAAGATCAGGAACAGCCTGGTGAAAGGTGAGCTGCATCGCCGTGCAGGGCCGGTTCTAGAAAATGATGACTCAGATCAGAGGGGGTGCACATGCCTGGCATGTTATTCAACACTAAATTATGCATTTTCCCATAATTTCAAGCGGAATGATATTAGCAAAACAAGAATATTTAAGGTGTATTTCAAATGCTTTATTGCAGCAATATCGCTGCAGAACAAAGAAAATGCTACATTTAGTCTGGGCTACCTCACCCATCAGACAATCTAGCAACAGATGTTTCTTACCCTGAAGATAAAACATAGAAATTCAAACTAATTGTATCTATACAGCTCAAAACCATCACTAAACATGACAGTCATTTCAAGTGGAACGATACCAGTCAAACAATAATATTTAAAGTGTCTTTCAAGTGCATTTTTGCAGCAATATCGCTGCAGAACAAAGAAATGCTACATTTAGTCTGGGCTACCTCACCCATCAATCTAGCAACAGAAAATAAAACATAGAAAAATAAATAACAAAAATAAATATTAACTTGCTGGCGTCGTTGTGCTTGAACCACTTCTGAATATCCATCGTTACTTTGTGTTAACGGAGCAGCAGAGAGCAGCGTCTTGCTGGTGCAGGAAACGCAGATGAGTGACGGACACTGGCTGATTTATGGTTCCGCGTATGGTGCGCGTCGCTGCGTTCCCTACGCTGTAGGCTACGCCGTCGATTTAACGCGGAACCATAAATGAGGCTTAACGCGCGCGCATTTGTCAGTTTTCTTTTCGTCTTTTCAACTGAGCATGCAAACACATAAACTGAGGGTGCAATGCTTATGCACCCTCGTAGAACCGGGCCTGTCGCTGTGGCGACGCCCATCCCCCCCAGGTTCCGGTGACAGCAGGTGTTTGTGTCCAGGGTTCGACATGATGGAGGCCTTCGGCCTGACGCCCAGCGCTCACTCGTCGGTGGACGGCGTGGCGGCCGAGCCCTTCGTCTTCAACGTGCTGCCCACGTACACCGTGTTCAGGGACGTGCAGCTGACGCAGAGTACCAGGTGAGGGGGGGGGGGGTTGGGGGGGCACCAGGTGAAGATCCATCCACCCACCCACCCATCCATCCGTCCATCCATCCATCCATCCATCCATCCATCCATCCGTCCATCCATCCATCCATCCATCCATCCGTCCATCCATCCATCCATCTGTCCATTGATCTATCCATCTCTCTCTATCCATCCGTCCATCCTTCTCTTTCCATTTATCCGTAGATCTGTGACTGTAGTTACTAGATTTTCCAGAGCTGGTAACTCGTGAACCAGCTGTTATCTCTGTCGTTACCATGGTTACCAGCTGTTATCTCTGTCGTTACCATGGTTACCAGCTGTTGTCTCTGTCGTTACCATGGTTACCAGGTTCATCCACCCGGCGGGTTTCTCCCCGGAACACACCATCAGCATCTCCTTCCGGCTGCTGCAGGACACGCCCCGGGAGGCCTTCGCCCTCTGGCAGCTGACGGACAACGACTTCCAGCCCCGGATGGGCGTGGTGATCGACCGTGAGTAGCCCCGCCCTGACCCGCCGTAGCCCCGCCCCCAAACCACCCAGGTGGGTCAGGTAGATCAGCGGTGCGTCCGAAATGCCATACTAAACAATAAATAATAAACAAAAAGTATACTTAAGTTTGGCACACTTTTGAGTAAATATCAGTAGTGTGCAATAATTCAGACGTACTACTCAGAGCCACACGTCACTTCCTGCCGTTGGGAGGGGGAGCTGTTACCATGGTAACAGCAGCAGTAGCAGCACCGCTCCACTCTTTCCCGTTTATCCTGGCCCAAACAAGATGAAATTATATCATATTATTATATACGAATATTATAATATTAATATTATATAATAATATTATTATACTTAATATTATACTTATACGTATCACTTAGCAACCAAACACTGCTGCATTGCATTTTGGGAAGTTTCTGCTTAGCTAGTGTCCATCAGTCCACACTAATACATTTCTCCAGAATGAGTATTGATAGTACATACTATTGATATGGATAGTACATACTATTGAGTATGGATAGTACATACTATTGTGTACATACTAATGGTTCAGACGCAGTAAAAAATCTCACTTACTGTTTTTGCTACTCGTTAGGGTGGAAGGATGAAATTTCGGACGCAGCCCAGGTAGGTCGGGTTAGGGTTAGATCAGGTAGATCAGGTACATCAGGTATGGCACCGGTTCCAGGGGGCTGGACTTCCTCTGTGGGAGGAGTTAAGTCACCTGGAGACACCTGAGGACAGGTATGATGATATGACGTCTGTGTCCTCAGCCTCCACCAAGCAGCTGCTGTACTTCAGCCTGGACTACCGCGGGGAGGTGCAGGAGCTCACCTTCGACCAGCCGCAGGTGCACCGGCTGTTCTACGGCAGCTTCCACAAGGTGAGCCGGTCCCAACCGGTTAGATTAGACCCGGCCCGGTCAGGAGGTCCGACCCGGTCCAGAACCAGATCTAGGCAAGGCAAGTTTATTTGTGTAGCACAATTGAACACAAGGTAATTCAAAGTGCTTTACATCAACATTAAAAGTGGCAAGACACAATTAAACAGTAAATAACAAATAAAATGAAATAAAATGATAAGAAAAGAGGTAAAATAATAAAAGCAGCAGTTGTTACAAAGTAAGGACAGTAGATCCAGCAGGTTCATCTCATATTTTCAATGGCAAGAATTACGTTTCTATACATACGTTTCTATACGGTGAAAATGTACAAAGACCGGGTCAAATACAGTATTAGAAAAGTAATCTGTAACAATTCGTACGGTGAATTAAACCAATTTGACAATTCTATGTCACAATGCCTTATTTCACCCAACTGACGAGAATTACGTTTCTATACGTCAAAACGTACAAAGACCGGGTCAAATACAGTATACTCTAGCAGGGGTCTTCAACCTTCTTTAGCCCAGGGCCCCCTTGGAGGAGAGAAATTAAGGCCTTTTTTCCCCCTAAACGTGCCCAAAAGTCACCAAATTTTGCACGCAAGCCAGGCCTGGTGAAAAATGTGATATTTAATAGTTTACATTAATGGGCGTGGCAAAATGGCTCTGTAGCGCCCCCTTGAAAATGTATACAGTTATACAATTGAGCCCGTCGCCCCAGATTGACGTAGAAAAACGAAATTGGCTACACATGTACAACATGTCAAGACGCACCAAAAAGTCTCTTGGACCAATACCCTAACACCAACACCAACAAACATTTTGAATTAATCGTGTAATTTTGGCGCAATTTATGCCATTTTCACGTGTCGTACTTTAACGAACTCCTATGTCCGTTGGACATAAAACTCGCTCAGGAGACACAAAAGACGTTAACTATGAAAAGTCATAAAAATCGTGAGTTTTTGTGAAATAGCGTGGCCGTGGCGCCGCGTCAAACTTCAACGTTAAACAGGAAGTGATACTAGTAGCTGATTGGTCGATATCTGCCATAACTTTTGAATGGTTTGACATAAAGACCCGTAGGTGGTGTCATCGGACTCGGTATTCGGACATCGGTATTGAGTACTTGACCTAAATTGGCCTGACTTAGCCCCGCCCCTTCTTCTGATTGGTTGTCCCTATTTTCTGCTATAACTTTTGAATGGTTTGACATACAGACTTGTGGGTGGTGTCATTCAATTCAATTCAATTTTATTTATATAGCGTCTAATACAACAAAAGTTGTCTCTAGGTGCTTTCCAGAGATCCAGAACTGAAGTCATCTGACTTGGTTTTGACTCCTTCACCTTAATTGGTGCAAATTAGCCCTGCCCCTTCTTCTGATTGGTCGATATGTGATTTTTCCTATTTTCTGCTATAACTTTTGAAATGGTTTGACATAAAGATTCATGGGTGGTGTCATCGGACTTAGTTTTGAGTCCTTGACCCTTATTGGTGAAAATTGCACTCTCTCCCCCCCGACAGGTGCACCTGTCCGTCAGCCAGGTGGGCGTGGCCCTGTCCGTGGACTGCCAGCATGTGGGCGAGAGGCCGGCCCGGCCGCTGGGGAACCTGCCCACCGACGGGTTCGAGATGCTGGGGAAGCTGGTGAAGACCCGCGGGCCCAACAGCGGATCAGCGCCGGTACGTTCAGAACCCGCCGGGTTTCCCCGGGTCGCCTGCCGAACCTCTGACCCGTGTTTCTCTCCCGGTTCCAGTTCCAGCTGCAGTCCTTCGAGATCGTGTGCAACATCACGTGGGCGTCGGACGACACCTGCTGCGACCTGCCGGGCCTGGTTGGTACCGCTGCTCCGTCTGGTCACTTCACTTTATTTATTTGTTGAACAGGGACTGTACTTATTAATGGACACGTGTAAATATTCACGGTTGTAGCCAGTAATTTCCACCATTCATCCCCGCGGCAAATTAATGCCAGACACAGAACTGGACACCAGAAGACAAAGGAAACAAGATACGACATCCATATTAAAAACACAACGTTAAAAAACACAACTGAGCTAGATAAAAAACATTAACCAATAAAACATGTTACCATTGATAAACCAGTCATTAGGTGACCATAAAGTTAAAGTGCTAGGTGCTTAAATGCTAGAGTTTGTAAAGTGCTGATGCATATTGCACATTTGTATGGGCTCAAATTAATGCCATTAATATTTTGTATCTGTAAATAAACTTTTTACTTGTAGAAATATTTTGTGCGTGTGCAAAAAATATTTGTAGCTTTTGTAAAAAAGTTTGTAGCTTTGTATCTACAAGTACAAATATTTTTTGCACACGCACAAAATATTTCTACAAGTAAAAATATTTTTTGCAAGTACAAATATTTTTTTCACACGCACAAAATATTTCTACAAGTACAAAGTTTATTTACGGATACAAAATATTTATGGCATTAATTTGAGCCCATACATTTGCCCTATTGCACACTGACATGTAAGTGCTGATGTTATTGCACAAATTAGCATTATAGCATACATATTTGTAAATATATATGAACCATTGTACATTTGTATACATACTAAATGCATGTAATCATACAGCGGTCCGGGTGGGCTCTGCCCCTGGTACCGGTGCCTGAGTCTGCTCCTGGTACCGGTGCCTGAGTCTGCTCCGGGCCCGGTTACCGTAGTAACACCTGTGTCTGTCCCCAGAGAGACGAGGAGAGCTGCCCCGCCCCGGCCCACACCTGCACCTGCACCTCCGACGTCCCCGGAGCCGCCGGAGACCCCGGACCAAACGTAGCCGCCGCCGCGACCCGACGGGCCTTTCTGACACCTGATTCAGCTCATTACAACCTTCAAATATCTAATTATATATAAATATATACGTCCTTATCTCTGCAGGGGAAGCCCGGCCCTCGAGGAGAGAAGGGGGAGAAGGGCGAGCAAGGACATAAGGTGAGATGATCTCGGGTCGGACTAGACTTGTAGTTCTGGAGACCGGTCCACTTTCTGTGGTCCTGGTCTTGTCTCGGCCTCGGGTCTCTGGGTCTCTCCAGGTCTAAGACTCGGATAATTGAGAGTCCGTTTCACACCAAGGTGAAATAATCTGGTGATCAGCAGTTCTCCATTGTAATCTGATTACTATAATGGTAAATAATGTAATTTCAAGTTGATAATTGTATCTTTAATATTTAAAATTCAGGTTTCATCTCCAAATTATGTCCAATTTTTTACTTTAGGTTTCTAAACACTAACTAGAAACTTTACAAAACACTAACTAGAGGTTTATTAAACTAACTAGTGAAATATTGCCGTCTGATGCCTGTCCATCATTCCAGGGGGAGACGGGACCCCCAGGGAAGCCCGGATTCGGAGGCGGTCTCGGACCGGTGGGCGGCATCGGGCCCCGGGGGATGACGGTGCAGGGCAAAGTGGTGCGTAGCTTTACCTTTACCGGTGGTGCCGGTACCGGCTCGGTTAGGGTAGAAAACACTCACCTGTCTTCTGTTTCTATATCGTCCCATCAGGGTCCACCGGGGGCCAGGGGGGGCAAGGGGGAACCGGGCCGACCCGGACTACAGGTGAGTTTAAACCTTCTCTACACTCATAGGTAAGCCCCGCCCCCTCAGACCCAGACCAGTACCACAGGAACTAGAACCTGGACCTCTGCAGTTCCCAGCTCCACAGGAAACTCTGGATCCTGAACTCTCTTCTGTTTGATGGAGCTTGGACCGGTGTGTCCGGTTCCTGATCCGCGGTTCCTGATCTCGGGTTCCAGAGCGGGTATCAGAGCCAGCAGGGCCGCCCCTCCCTAAACACAGAACACGCGCTGTGCGTAGGGTCTTTCTTCCAACGGGGGCCACGTTTTGCCCGAGGGAACGCATTTGCACGGTAACCAGTGTTGGGACTAACGCGTTATTTAAAAACGCGTTACAGTAACGCCTTTAGTTTTGCGGTAACTAATACTCTAACGCATTACTTTTAAAATTCAGTAACGCAGTTACCGTTACCAAACGGTGCGTTACTCCGTTATTCCTGGCTACAGTGAAGCTTTTTTTCCTCACAAGCGGAGACCGGAGGAAACGGAGTGTGTGTTTATTCAAAAACATGACGGTCATGAGCCAAGAGAAGGAGAGTTTCTCAACGTGGAGATATTGTCATTAAAGCAATCCCTGGTTTTTCGCAGGGGTTACGTTCCAAAAAGAACCTGTGATAAGTGAAATTCTTTTTAGAATTATTATAAAAGGCTTCAAATTGCAGAGATCAGCCCCGCCTCGCACGTATTCCACTGCTCTTCTGAGCCGCTGCATCCCGACTCTGTAGCGTCTTTTTCTCCTAAAGCCGCGGTGCAGGTGTGTTTTTACCAGAGAAGAAAATAGTTATGGGTCGTTTTGTTGCTGTTTTTTCTTCTGGGCAAAAAGATTCTTATAAACCGACATGCCACCATTGATTATATCTGAGACTGTGATGAACGATTCATCAAAGGCTCCCGTTCTTGAGCTGCTGCTGAAGCTCATTGGCCGTTCTCAGCTTGTTGCTAAGCAACCAACGTTATTGACACAGGAAGTGAAGAAGCGGGGAGACTGTTTAGCCAATCAGAATGCAGAACATGATGCACAATGTAAATCCATACAGAACCTGCTGAAATGAAGGCTAGAGGGGATTAATGGGAGCATTTAAAATAATGTTTTTTTTTAAAGTAACTAAATAGTTAATTTTCATAGTAACGCATTACTTTTTGGTCTAAGTAACTGAGCTACTAACTGAGTTACTTTTTTAATGAAGTAACTAGTAACGGTAACTAGTTACTATTTTTCAGTAACTAGCACAACACTGACGGTATGTGCTACTGTGAGGCGGAGGAGAAAGGAGACCTCTAATCTGACCGTACAATGATTGGCAGCATCTAACATCTGACCAATCAGAGGTGGTGCACGTGCACGCAGGCTCCTGCAGAGCTGCAGAAAGTGAGATTTCAACATGTCGTTCAAAAGACATCACGAAAGAATCAGGAGCGAGCAAGAGGGAAAAAAATACAAAACACTTGGAAACTCGTGCTTCACTTGAAGATGGGTATGCTGTTGAAATAATACTCTGTTGCACAAACACCTGAGCTGCCACTCAGATAGGAATCTCTGTCTAGACTGGAGAACTTTGTTTTTGCAGCAGCCCTGATGAACATTTAGTGAATGCCTTGTTAACGCCCTCTGCATTCACGTTTGGTGAAAAAGAGTGGTCACATGACCAGTTGGTCGTATATAGGTGACACATTTGAACATATTGGCTGTAGTTTTATATCAATTGATGTTGTTAAGATGTTTTCGACCTCATTGATGACTTTAAATCCATAAAATGCAGACGTGCATCTGTAAAAGGCACTTGTGCGTGTTTGGTTCTGATTTCAGACCTGCTAGACCTGCTTTCAGTTTTTTGTGGGGGATTGAGGTGGAAGTTACTTTCTTTTGATGAGTAATTGATGGCTATTTGTGACTCGGATTTGTTAAGATAAGATAAGATAAGATAATCTGTATTGTCTCCCTTGAGAGAAATTTGTCTTGGACAAAACTAGAGACTCCAGGCGCCACATATATAACAAAACATAAAATCACAATAAACAAATAAAACATCGTCATATCCCCCCGCTCTTTGCATGCCCCCCCGCAATGTCCTGAAAACACCTCTACACAAAAAAAAAAAAAAATTGAAGAAAAAATTTTAAATGTATTTATTGAAGTTTTAAGTTTTTTATTTAATATTTATTTATTGATTTCAGGTTGAAGATTTTAATTCAATACTTGTTTATTTCATGTTGAATTTATTTAATATTTATTTAAATTAGTTAAATGGCATTTTATTTAAAGGAGCTTGAGGCTCCTTTTAAGAAATGAGACTCTCTAGCGCCACCCTTCACCACGATGGCCGTTGGGGGTACTGCAGCCAACAGTGAAGCCGGCACGGGAGAACGGGGAGAACGTTACGTGCATGCAGCGTCATGTGACGTCACATCTGCAGGACAGCGCGGGAAATTCAGGCCCAGAATTGCAGCACATTTTGCAGCAACAGCCTGTTCAAGGCAACGGAGAGATACACTAGAGGATCATTCTTTTGGGTTTGGAACGCTTCATCTGACATTATTACTAGAAAAATTAAAACGTATGCGAATTTTTTTCATAAATCCTGCCACAATCCGGCCTCAAGCTCCTTTAATATTTATTTATTTATTTATTTCAGGTTGAAGATTTTAATTCAATACTTATTTATTTCATGTTGAAGTTTATTTAATATTTATTTAAGTTAGTTAAATGGCATGTTGATATATGGCCATATGATATATTTGGGATGAGGAGAGGTGCGGGGGCAGGGGGGCCTCCAAATTACATTTCGCTTAGGGCCCCAATTCGGTCAGGGACGGCCCTGGTACCAGACCCGGGTACCAGAGCGGGACGTCCACACCGGTTCTACGGGGAACCGGACCAGGTGAACCCGTCCTGAAGGAACGGACCTGAGGATCTTCCAGAGTTTCCTGCGGACCTGAAGGTCGGCCGAGGTCGCGGCTGACGGTGCCGTTACTCTGGGTCACAAACGTCTGGGGTCCGGTAGGAAGTGAAACCCCGGACCGCCAGCCGTCTACCCAGAATTCCCATCACTGCAGGTTTTATGTCAGTCATGGTGCAACACGCCCCAGCAGGGCGCCGCAAAGCACCATGGGAGTTCATCCCCCTCACAGCCTTGTCTCTCTGCAGGGTTTACAGGGAGATCCGGGTCCGAAGGGGGACGAAGGTTTCCCCGGTTCCAAGGTGAGTGGACGGGTGGAGGGGTGGGGGGTTGGGGGGGTTGGGGGTTCGACGCCGACCTTCACGTCTCCTGGTTCTGCTCCACAGGGCATCAGAGGTCCGGAAGGAAACATGGGCCCCCCCGGGGAGACGGGCCCCCGGGTAAGACTCAGTCCATCTGTCATGTTTTACTAAGAAAGAAATCTACATTTAAACAAAGTGTTGGTGATCTGAGCCGTGCCCCCCCCCCCCCCCCCACGTCACATGACCAAGAACCAGAAAACGTTCTCACCTGATCAGCTGAATTGAATTGAATTGAATTGAAATTTTATTTCAAACATAAAACAGTAGCGAATACTACGGAAGAGTATCAGGGCCGTGCAGGAGAAAAAATATTTGAGAGGGGAAGATTTTTTTTTTTAATGTGCACTTCGAGAAAAAAGTCAAAATGTTGAGAAATAAGTCGAAACGTCGAGAATAATGTTGAAATACAATTTCAAGAATAAAGTCAAAATTTCGTGAATAAAGTCGAAATACATTCCGACTTTTTTCTCGAAATTGTACTTCAACATTATTCTCGACATTTCAACTTTTTTCTCAACATTTTGACTTTTTTCTCGAAATTGTACTTCAACATTAATCTCAACATTTTGACTTTTTTCTCGACATTTTGACTTTTTTCTCGAAGTGCATAATGAAAAAAAAATCTTCCTCCTCTAAAATATTATTTGTATTTTTCTCCTGTCTGGCCCTAATACTCTTCCGTAGAATACAAAACCAAACAATAATAATCAATAATAAATAAATGTAAATAAGAAAAAATAAATAAACAAAAATATAAATAAAAACATCCATCCATCATAATTAACATGCTCGAAAAGGAGTAGGAAGAAGTAAAAACCTTTTAAATCCTACCCCCTAAACTCTATTTCCTTATAATCAAAATTAATTGAATTTCTATACAATTTAATTTCTGTACAAAAAACTAAAGATATCTATACATATATATATATATATATATATATATATATATATATATATATATATATATATATATATATATATATATATATATGTGTGTGTGTGTATATATATATATATATATATATATATATATATATATATATATATATATATATATATATATATACATATACATATATACATATAGATACAGCTGGACGACATCAAAGTGACGGACAAGGAATCGTCTCTAACGTGGAGACAACGACGCTGCTCCTGCTCCACCTGACAGTTAATTTTAGGATTTATGAAGTACAATTTAAAGAAAGATTCTGATCATATTTTTATATAATGCAAAATATCATTTTAAGTCAAAGTCAAAGTCATTTTTATTGTAAATTTTTCATAAAATACAAGAAATCGAAAGTACGTTCCTCCTCTTGTCCGACATAAAATAAATAAAAATAAAATAAAATTAGTAAGCCTAAATGCTGAGCCTAAATGTGTCCAGATTTGATAAAATAAGAGCTTAAGAAGGTTTAATATTTATTATAATCTACAAATACTTTCTGATGCATTAACACCATGTTTTGAATATAAATACACAAAAATATTGTTTGTACAATGTAAATAGTCTTAAAATGGGATGTCAACCCTCCACACTTTAGATTCACTTCATGTTTCTGTTGCTGTTCTGGCTGGATAAATGTCGCCCCCTGGTGTTCGTCTCTTGAAATTACAGCTGTCAACAGGAAATGTCAAATGTCGTTTTATTTGTCTAGTTTTCTGAAAAGATGCACAGCGCATTCAGAAGAAACCAAGCCAATCAGAATAAATAATGACCCTGATATATCAAAATGAATTAAGTTCTTCAATATAATTAAGTTTGACTCAGTTTTTAAGAGAAAGTAATTATTTTGGTGGGTCAGTTTCCACTTGGGAGCTGGGGGGTCAGGGTTGGGTAGGGTCGCCACCCGTCCCGTAAAATACGGAATTGTCCTTTATTTGAGAAAAAAATGTTGCGTCCTGTATTGAACTAATACGGGACACGATTTGTACCGTATTTTCATTAACTTTTACACCATATTCTAGTTGAATTATTGAAATAAGTTAACTTTTACACCATATTCTAGTTGAATTATTGAAATAAATTAACTTTTACACCATATTCTAGTTGAATTATTGAAATAAGTTAACTTTTACACCATATTCTAGTTGAATTATAGAAATAAATTAACTTTTACACCATATTCTAGTTGAATTATTGAAATAAGTTAACTTTTACACCATATTCTAGTTGAATTATTGAAATAAATTAACTTTTACACCATATTCTTCACCTGTAGGCTATATTACATCTGGGCTGATGTGGACATACAGAATAGGAGGATATTTCAGTTACTAGTATGGTTGTCTGTCTGTACAGTCATGAAAGTTCAATGCTATTAAAGCTCTTTAAACTTTAAATCAAAGCATTTTGTTTTTTCATATAAAATTATATATATATAATATAAAAAACACATTTTTATTCAGTTTAGAAATTTTTTGGCTTTTTTTTGGCTCCTGCGCTGCTGAAATCAGGGCGTCCCTTATTTCTATTTCTGAAAGGTGGTGACCCTAGGGTTGGGGTTAATCAGCTCTCCTCATTCATCCACCTGTATCTCGTAGGGTTTCCAGGGAATGCCGGGACACCCGGGCCCAGGGGCCGACAAGGGCCCCCCAGGACCAGTCGGACCTACGGTAAGACCACAGAGACCGGAGAGACCGGAGAGACAGTTGAAGCCGTCAGGTCAGTCCTCACCTCTGGTGACCGATCCTCACATGTGTGTCACTTCACAGGGTCTGCCGGGAAACAAAGGAGAACGAGGGGAAAAGGTGCCGTATATCTTAATTATTTTCCTTTTTTAATGTGTTTTAATATATTTTGTCAAATATAGTTAAATGGGTTGCTTATTACTACATTGTTAAAGGAGCAAAACAGAGAGTTTTACTTCTGTTTTACCTTCATTTAACATTAAAAAGTTAGATAACAAACAGGATGTGATGTAATTTACAGCGGAGGCTGTAGTGAACCCCTACTTTTTAGATTTAATGACTTGTACAGCTGGACATCAGCAGCATCGCAATGAGAAGAGACGTGTTCCCTAATGGACCCCAGGGGCAACATAAATAATAAAAAATAGGGTAGGGCCCAAAGCAGAACCCTGTGGAACACCACATTCGATTGCAGCTGAAGAACAATCCCCCTGGTGGACAGAAAAACTCCTGTCCGACAAATGAGACCGTATACATTTAAAGCTGTTCCCTTGTTCTCCACATTGATCCCTACATTGTTCCCCACATTGTACCCTAGATTGTTCTCTACATGGTCTTCTACATTGTTCCTTGCATTGTTACCCACGTTCTCCACATTGTTCTCTATATTGTTCCCCACATTGTTCCCCACATTATTCCCCACATTGTTCCCCACATTGTTCCCCACATTGTTCCCCACATTATTCCCCACATTGTTCCCAACATTGTTCCCAACATTGTTCTCCACATTGTTCCCCACATTGTTCTCTACATTCTTCCCCACATTGTTCTCTACATTGTTCCCCACATTGTTCTCTACATTGTTCCCAACATTGTTCTCTACATTGTTCCCCACATTGTTCTATACATTATCCCCCACATTGTTCCCCACGTCGTTCCCTGCATTGTTCCCCACACTGTTCCCCACAATGTTCCCCACATTGTTCTCTACATTGTTCCCCACGTTGTTCTCTACAATGTTCCCAACATTGTTCTCTACATTGTTCTCTACATTGTTCTCTACAATGTTCCCCACATTGTTCCCCACATTGTTCCCCACATTGTTCCCAACATTGTTCCCAACATTGTTCTCTACATTGTTCCCAACGTTGTTCTCTACATTGTTCCCCACATTGTTCTCTACATTCTTCCCCACATTGTTCTCTACATTGTTCCCCACATTGTTCTCTACATTGTTCCCAACATTGTTCTCTACATTGTTCCCAACATTGTTCTCTACATTGTTCCCCACATTGTTCTATACATTGTCCCCCACATTGTTCCCCACGTTGTTCTCTACATTGTTCCCCACATTGTCCCCCACATTGTTCCCCACATTGTTCCCCACATTGTTCCCCACATTGTTCTCCACATTGTTCCCCACATTGTTCTCTACATTGTTCCCCACATTGTTCTATACATTGTCCCCCACAATGTTCCCCACATTGTTCTTTACATTGTCCCCCACAATGTTCTCCACATTGTTCCCCACATTGTTCTCCACATTGTTCCCCACATTGTTCTCTACATTGTTCCCCACATTGTTCCCCACATTGTTCTCCACATTGTTCCCCACATTGTTCTCTACATTGTTCCCCACATTGTTCTATACATTGTCCCCCACAATGTTCCCCACATTGTTCCCCACATTGTTCCCCACATTGTTCTCCACATTATTCCCCACCTTGTTCCCCACATTGTTCCCCACATTGTTCCCCATATTGTTCTCTACATTGTTCCCCACATTGTTCTATACATTGTCCCCCACAATGTTCCCCACATTGTTCTTTACATTGTTCCCCACGTTGTTCTCTACATTGTTCCCCACATTGTTCTCTACATTGTTCCCCACATTGTTCCCCACATTGTTCTCCACATTATTATCCACATTGTTCCCCACCTTGTTCCCCACATTGTTCCCCATATTGTTCTCTACATTGTTCTCTACATTGTTCCCCACATTGTTCTCCACATTGTTGTCCACATTGTTCTCGGCATTGTTCCCCACCTTGTTCCCCACCTTGTTCCCCACATTGTTCCCCACCTTGTTCCCCACATTGTTCCCCATATTGTTCTCTACATTGTTCTCTACATTGTTCCCCACATTGTTCTCCACATTGTTGTCCACATTGTTCTCAGCATTGTTCCCCACCTTGTTCCCCACATTGTTCCCCATATTGTTCTCTACATTGTTCTCTACATTGTTCCCCACATTGTTCTCCACCTTGTTCCCCACATTGTTCCCCACATTGTTCTCTACATTGTTCTCCACATTGTTCTCCACATTGTTCCCCACGTCGTTCCCCACATTGATCCCTGCATTGTTGTCCACATTGTTCTCCACATTGTTCTCTACATTGTTCCCCACATTGTTCTATACATTGTCCCCCACAATGTTCCCCACATTGTTCTTTACATTGTTCTCCACATTGTTCTCCACATTTTTCCCCACATTGTTCTCCATGTCGTTCCCCACATTGTTCTCTACATTGTTCCCCACGATGTTCCCCACATTGTTCCCCACATTCTTCACATTGATCGCCACATTGTTCCTAGCATTGTTTGTTCACATTGTTCCCCACATTGTCCTTCACATTGATAACCACATTGTTCCCAACATTGTTCCCTAGATTCTCCACATTGTTCCCCACATTGTTCCCAACATTGTTCCCCAGTTGTTCTCTACATTGTTCCGCACATTGTTCTCCACATTGTTCCCCACATTGTTCCCCACATTGTTCCCAAGATTCTCCACATTGTTCCCCACATTGTTCCCAAGATTGTTCCCCAGTTGTTCTCTACAATGTTCCCCACATTGTTCTCTACATTGTTCCCCACGTTCCTTGATAGCCACATTGATCACCACATTGTTCCCAGCATTGTTTATTCACATTGATCCCTGCATTATTCCCTACATTGTTCTCTACATTGTTCCCCACATTGTGGGGACTCCACCCCCCAACTCTCCGTGCCCCCCAGATATCACCTCGGGGAACATCTGGATCATTCCATCAAGTGTTTACAGCTGTTGGTGTTTTGCAGGGGGATCAGCAGTCGATGGCGGCGATCTACCAGCTGGTCACTCAGGCCTGCGAGCAGCTGATCCACAGTAGGTGCTCCGTTACCGCGAGAGACGCCGCTACCGCAGGGTATTGTGGGAGTTCAAACCTACGAAAACCTTCTGTGGCTCTTCTCCTTCTCTTCAGAGGAGGTGTTGAAGCTGGACATGTTCATCAACGACATCGGCCGTAAACCGGTTCCCGTGGAGGAGCCCGTGGGCCCCCCAGGAGAGCCGGGGGTACCAGGGGCGATGGGCCCCCCGGGGGGCCGGGGCACCCAGGGCAAGGTCGGCACCAGGGGCCGGTCCGGGAGGCCTGGCTATCCCGGAGAGCAGGGTAGGACATCATCTAGAGGTTAGAGGGTGTTTCAAGGTGCCGTGTTGATGTAGCAACCTGCTTGTGTCCAGGACGGAGAGGGTTCCACGGCCAGAAAGGGGATTCTGGGAAGAAAGCTCAAGGGCCTCCTGGGATCAAAGGATTCGCAGGTCACAAGTCGCCGAGACGATGTCGTCAACGTTCACCTGTTGATATTATTATTAGCGTCGTCTGCCGTGTGTTTACAGTCGTCTGCCGTGTGTTTACAGGTCTTCCGGGGGAGTCCGTGCTCGGGGCCGCAGGTTCTACAGGAGACGATGGAAAACCTGGACCTCCGGGGGTCCCCGGGCCTCTGGGTCAGCAGGGCGAGATCGGACCGCCAGGGGTTTGTGACAGCAGTGGGGGCTGCCAGCCGGGCCCCCCGCTAACAGGTTAGCCGCCGGGGGTCGGGCTAATATCCATCCATCATCCATTATCATTCAATTCAATTCAATTCAATTTTATTTATATAGCGTCTAATACAACAGATGTTATCTCTAGACGCTTTCCAGAGATCCAGAACATGAACATAAACATAAACATAAACCCCCGAGCCATTATTACAAAAACAATGGCAGGTAAAAACTCCCCTAGTGGGGGGGGCGGGCCGGGAACGCAGGCCAGAACGCAGCTCCCGAAGCTCCGGCCTGCAAACATGCACAAAAGAGAAAAAAGGGGAACCGGCACAAGAAACTACAGGCACGATGGACAAAAATGATAGCTATGAGATATTTATAATAAATAAAAATGGAAATGGAGAAGAGAGGAAGAGAAAAGGAGAGGAGAAGAAGGGTGTCCACCGCCCAGTAGATCATGTCGGTGCCCCCTGCAGCATAGGCCTATAGCAGCATATCTACCACCAAGCTATATTTGAGACTAACTATTATAGTCTTGTTCTATAGCTGCAACTATGACTACTGACTCTAACACACTAGAGTTTACACTACCTAGAGATTTACCAACACCAGCTAGAGGTTTACTTAACACTAACTATAGGCTTTACTAAACAGAAAGGTTTTAAGTTTAGTTTTAAAGGTGGAGGTGGTGTCAGCCTCCTTAACCCAGATTGGAAGTTGGTTCCATAGTAATGGTGCCTGATAGCAGAACGCCCGCCCTCCAAATCTACATTACTCTAGGAACTACGAGTAAACCTACACTCTGAGAGCGGAGAGCTCTGCCAGGAACATAAGGCACTATCAAATCCTGTAAATAATGCGGAGCTAAGCCGTTTTGGGCTTTATACGCAAGTAATAAAATTTTAAATTGGATTCTGAATTTTACGGGTAACCAATGGAGCGACGCTAACACTGGAGAGACGTGGTCTCTCCTGCTAATTCCTGTCAGCACTCGTGCTGCTGCATTCTGGATCAGCTGGAGCCTATTCAGCAAATTACTTGGACATCCTGCTAATAACACATTACAGTAATCCAGTCTAGAAGATACAAATGCATGAACTAGTTTTTCTGCATCACTCTGCGAGAGGATTTTCCTAATTTTTGCAATATTACGGAGATGGAAAAACGCTATTTTACAAACCTGATTAACATATGGTTTAAACGACAAATCCTGATCGAAAACAACACCAAGGTTTCTCACAGTTGCACTGGAAGCCATCGCAACACCATCTAGTCCCTTCCTAAGATGCTCTGGACCAAGAATGATAACCTCTGTTTTATCTGAATTTAGAAGCAAGAAATTTCTGGACATCCAGTCTTTGATGTCCCTAAGACATGCCTGAAGTTTAACCAACGGTTCTGTCTCATCCGGCTTCATAGACAAGTAGAGCTGCGTATCATCAGCATAACAATGAAAGTGTATGCCGTGATTCTGGATTATACTTCCCAACGGCTGCATGTATAAACTGAACAAGATTGGCCCTAGCACTGAACCCTGCGGAACACCATAACAGACCCTTGACTGTTCTGAAGAAACCTCATGTACATGAACAAACTGGAACCGGTCAGATAGATATGATTTAAACCATCCATGGTTTCTCTTCTCTGTTCTCTCCATCCAGATGATCCTTACTACGGCTATGAGCCGTGACTGGAGGTCGTCATGGCGACGGCGGCCGACGGGAGACGACCATCGTTGTTGGAGCTGAACGACTGACGACGGCACTGAAACCACTGAAGGAACCCGGCGACCCGAGACCCAAGACCGTTGGAACAGGACACAACCCCCCGTCTTCTTCTTCTTCCCTTTAACACCTGCAGACGCGGGTTCAGGAGCTGATACCAGGGTAACGGTGGCGTCAGTAGAGACGACATCGTTACTGCAGCCGGACACGAGCTGCTCACACTGGCCACGGTTACATGAGGTTTTTTAATTCGGAATTAAATAATTCAGAATTAAACTATTTTGCTTCCAGTACATGGAAATAGTAATTCTGAATTGAGGTTTCCATGGAAACACGTTTGATGGTCTTTCTCCAATTCCTCTCCAGGTCTGGGGGTTGGGAAGGTTCTGATTGGATAGGGGGGGGACCGGAAGTTAAACTACCGGAAGAAAAACTAACTTAGCCGCTACAACTTTGAAAAGCTCACCATTTTTATGTTTCCTGTTTCCATCTGTTCTTTTAATGATTTCTATTTATTAAATAAATGGTCTCTGCTCTTGACCAGCGTTTACTGCTGCTGCATCTTGAAACTTTGTTTCCCAGCGTGGAATATAAGATCATGGAGACAGACGGGCGAGGGAACGAGCAGAAAGAAAGACCGGGATTAATTTAAAGAGGAATGAGTGGATACATGATCAGGAATTATTCTATTCGGATTTAAAATCAGAATAAACCAGCCACTTACTTCGGAATTAAGTTTAATTCGGAATGGCCATTTTCATTCAGAATTAGGTGTTTACATGGTAATTTTTACTAATTTTAAATCAGATTTAATTTTAATTCTGAATTAAAGAGGAATTAAACTTCCCATGTAAACACACTCACTGTGAAGTAAATCTGCCGGACAAACCCAGCCTCAAACCGGAGGACTGCAGCAGTCAGAGGTCCCTCATGGATCTGTCCTGGGACCCCGTCTTTACACCTCAAACTGGCCGGATGGCCGACGATTCAGTCAGCGTCCAATCAGACGGAGGATGGTTTCATTGGTGCGGGTCACGAGAGTGAAGAAGAACTTTAAATCCACTCTAGAAATACTCCTTCTGACCACACGGGGGTGTAACGGTCCGACTAGTCCGGTGGAAACACCTCGTCCCACTACAGGTTTCACGTTGTCGTCCCCGGCACCAATATTTAAAAATAAAGAGGTTCAAATTGAAAGTTACCTGACGCGGTTCCAGTTGCCGAAAAGGCTCTTGGCCGCCCCCTGGTGGCAGCAGCGAGGCTAGCAGGATCTCTGATGATGACTGTCTTTGGTCCACCCAGAACTAAAGTTGCTTTCGTCAACGAAAATTATGACTAAATATCGTCGTCAACAAACCTTTATCACAGACGAGACGCAACGAAAATGCTGGTCATGTGACGATAACGATAATTAAATATATAATGCAAATATCGTAGAGGAATAAAAACGAGACTAAAATGTAGATTACAAATTCAAAACTCTGCTAAAATGTGTCGTCATTTTCGTTGATCAAAAACAAGACGAAATGTTCTAACAAAGATGCTTAATATACAAGTTTTTTCCTCTCGTTTAGTCTTTAAACCAGTTTAGTCTTCACTTTCCTACATAGACGTGGAAAAGAAAATCCAATGTGTCGTCAAAAAAGAAAAAGACTGGGAGAAATGCGGAAAAATAAATATGTTGTAAACTCAAATTAGAGACTTCTGTATCTGGAATGAATGTATTGAGTCTATAAGGTAACAATAATATAATAATAAGATAACCTTGTTTGAATTGTAAAATGGGTTTGGCTAAATACAATCTTTGACTAAAACTAGACTAAAATGGACAATTCTGACTAAAATAAGACTAAAATGCTCAGACTTTTAGTCGACGGAAACTTGACACGACTAAAAGGAGAATGAACGAGACTAGAAACTAATAAAAACTAAAATGATAGCTGGACCCAAAGACTAGACTAAAACTAAAACTGAAACAGGCTGACAGAAACAACACTAGCCAGAACTAGGACCTGCCAAAAAAACATCTTAATGACTTTATTTACAGCTCAAAAGTGAACTTTCATGGGACAAGCCCCCCCGTGTGGTCGGAGGTGGTTTTGCTACACGGTGGATTTTAAATCCCGTTTATCTCGTCAGCTTCACGTTGGGACCTGCAGCAGAGCTGAAGGAAAGGAGGCCGTCGGCCGTCTGATTGGACGGCTGGATCTGAGACCCAGATTTCTCTGGAGGTGTAAAGACGAGCTCCTACGGAAGAGTATTAGGGCAATGCAAGAGAAAAAAAACTTTTTTTTATTGTGCACTTCGAGAAAAAAGTCGAAATGTCGAGAAAAATGTCGAAATGTGGAGATCTTTTTTCTCAACATTTCAACTTTATTCACGAAATTTTGACTTTTTTTCTCAACATTTCGACTTTTTTCTTTAAATTGTACTTTAACATTAATCTCGACTTTTCGACTTTTTTCTCGTCATTTTGACTTTTTTCTCGACATTTCGACTTTTTTCTCGACATTTCGGCTTTTTTCTCGAAATTATACTTCAAAATTATTCTCGACATTTCGACTTATTTCTCAACATTTAGACTTTTTTCTCGAAATTGTACTTTAACATTAATCTCGACTTTTCGACTTTTTTCTCGACATTTCGGCTTTTTCCTCAAAGTGCTTAATGAAAAAAAAATCTTCCTCCTCTAAAACATTATTTTTATTTTTTCTCCTGCCTGGCCCTAATACTCTTCCGTAGGCTCCAGACAGCATTTATGCTGCATTTATTCTGCATTTATCTGCACATAAACGTAGTGGATTCTCCAGGGCAGATTTACTTCACAGATGACGAGTCTCGATGCAAAGCTCTGATTATTAGTGAGCCTGAATTTACCACCTCGAACCGTATCAGCTCTAGATTTCTATGATGTAGTTGGATCATCAGAAGATAAAATCCTGCCCCGCCGGGTCGAGTCAGGTGTCATCTTTCTATTCGCACTGAAACCCTTTTTATTCCTTCCTTCACGTATCATGCACTGCAGCCGTTGGTGTTTCCTCGTATTTACTCACATCTTAACCTCAACTGCCTCAACGATCATGAAAACTTCAGCTTCTTATCTTGTTCCATGATATAAACGATACTGTGAGATTGCTTGTTGTGTATAAGATAATATGTATATTTTATTGTATTTGCATATTTTATTCGTGCACATTTTATACGGTATGTAATACATGTTTACATTTCCAGATTGATTTGGGTGATGAGGATTACTACATGTGAGGGAGAATGATGGATGTTTTCTATTATTATTATTATTTTACTATTAAAATACTATACTTATCGTGTTCTCGTCGGTTTTTATTCATTTATGTTTCACACTAAAGTGATTATTTTATGTTCTAAATGCCGTCAGGTAGTATTACCACCTCTGACCACATGGGGGCGTACAGATCACATGACCAAGCATATATTACATTTAAACAGCAACAAAATTACCCAGATTAAGGTGATAAACAATAGTTAAAAAAAAAAGTCAGAGAATTTACCTGGAATTAAAGTAATTGAACCTTCATATACAGGACTGTCTCAGAAAATTAGAATATTGTGATTTTCTGTAATGCAATTACAAAAACAAAAATGTCATACATGCTGGATTCATTACAAATCAACTGAAATATTGCAAGCCTTTTATTATTTTAATATTGCTGATCATGGCTTACAGCTTAAGAAAACTCAAATATCCGATCTAAAAAATTTTGAATATTCTGGGAATCTTAATCTTAAACTGTAAGCCATAATCAGCAATATTAAAATAATAAACCTCCTCTTCACCCACCGCTTCCAACCGTAGAGTGACTGAGGACAGAACAAATGAGTGCCGGGCCACTCTATGGAGCCCCTAAAGGGACTCAGATTTTTTTTGATATATATATATATAATGAGTTTCACGTGCGCGTGAAACCTTTACGCGCACGCGTAAGCCTAAATTATGGTTCCACGTTAAAACGATGCAGAGCCGGAGTCACGTGAGGCGATCAGCTAGTATGGCAGCCTGAAAGGGAGCTCCGGCGATGGAAGCAGTATAATACGCGAATACGTGAGATATGGGAACTTATTGAACTTTCTGTAATTGTAACATCGACAAATAACCCAACAAGATGCCTAACCAAACAAAGTTAACTTGCGTCTCTACAAGGAACAGCTCAAACGCGACATCCAGATCCGGACTAGCTCACAGTGCTAATGCTAACCAGCCTGCAGAGCCCAGCGAACCCGACATTGGCAATGCCTCGCTATCTGCGGATATTGCTAAAATATATGCACTGCTCAAAGAAACATCAGGGAAACAAGAGGAAAAACTCAGCATCATAGAGCGAACAACCACAGCTGTTGAAAGCAAGATAGCAGAGCTGACGACACGGATCGGTGATGTGGAGGGCAGACTGGACTTTCTGGAGGATGCTAATAAGGCGTTGGTAAACGACCCCCCGGCCACCAAGACCGAAGTTGATCAACTCCGCCGCAAAATTGACGACCTAGAAAACAGGAGCAGGCGTAACAACTTACGGTTTGTCGGTTTCCCTGAGGGAAGTGAAGGCCGCGACATTCTGCATTTTTTGCGCCAAACCATCCCACAACTCCTGCATTTGGACTTTCCCGGAGGAGTTGAGATCGACCGGGCGCACAGGACCGCCGCCAGACGCCGACCAGACGGGGGACTCCTTCCGCGGCCCATCATCGCCAGGTTTCTCCGGTTCCAGGACAGAGAGAGGATTGCTACAGCAGCGCGTAAGGCAGGGAGAGTGACATGGAACGGTCACCACATCATGGTCTTCCCATATTATTCCAGATCGGTGGTGGAGATGCGCTCCAAGTTTAATCAATGCAAGCAGCTTCTGCACGACCGAGGCGTCAAATTCTCACTCATGTATCCCGCCGTGCTGGTAATAAAAACAACTGACGGCCGACGCGAGTTTGAAGACCCGAAGAAAGCTGCCAACTTCATCCACTCTCTCCCAGCAACCGCGGGTTCCTCATAGAAGATCTAACCAGCGGTGGTGAGGTCTCACTCTGATGTACTTTATCCATTCTGTTTGGCTGAACTCTTACAGCATCTTACTGAGCAAGATCGTTCAGAGATTGCTGCATGTTATTCTATCAGAAACGTTTCCTTTGATCATTTTTTGAGGTTATCCCAGTCTCACTTAAATATTGTAATGAGATTTACTGCTACACAGCCGTCTTTCTGGAAAGCTGTGGCTGTCAGTGCTCATGGACCTAAGTGGGTTTTTTTTTCTTGTTGTGGTCGCGCAGCTTAAGCGCACCGGGGTGAAGTTTTCTTTTGATCACCCGAATTTTGCTTTTGTGTTCTTTGAGCAGCCCCTCCTGGACACTTTAAGTTATATTTCTTCTTTTTTATTTGTTTATAATCATATGGAGATACACATGCCACTCACTTGGCACATATTTGGATGGTTCTATTATTTAAAGATTATCTTCAATATCTTTTAAAATGGCAGGAGACAATAGACATGGATTGAATTTTATGACATGGAATATAAGGGGAATACACCATCCTATAAAGAAAAAGAAAATTATGTCATTCATTAAGTCCCAGAAATGTGATGTGGTGCTCTTACAGGAGACTCACTTGTTGCCAGAGGAGGTTAAAAAGCTGTGCTGGGGCTGGGTGGGTCAAGTTTTTGCTTCGTGCGGGAGCAGCAGAAGTAGGGGAGTCGTGACTTTACTCAACAAACGATTACAATTTAAGTGTCTTAAAGAACTAAGAGATGAAGCTGGTCGTTATGTACTGTTACTATCTGTGGTTCAAGGTCAAACATTAATCATAGCGAATGTGTACGCTCCAAATATATATGACCCTGCTTTCTTCGGAAAACTTGAATTTGATCTAAACAGTCTTGGGAATTATCCAATTATCATGGGGGGAGATTTTAACTTAGTATTAGATCATGTGTTAGACCGGAGCCCTCCTGCCTCTCAGGCAGATAGGGCTGCTCGGGTGCTATGGGATATGTGCAGAGACTATGGGTTTGTAGATGTTTGGCGGTTACTACATCCTTCCGAGAAAGATTATACCTTTTACTCATCCCCCCATGGTACTTTATCAAGAATAGACTTCTTTCTTATCTCCAATTCTATCACTTCCTCTATAGTTTCCTCCACTATTGGTAACATACTCCTCTCGGACCATGCTCCTGTATTTTTCCGCTTGCTTCCCGTTAAAAAAACTCTGCTTGCCTCTAGATGGCGACTTAACTCTAGCCTTCTATTGGATTTGGATTTTAAAGAATATCTAACAGCTCAAATTATCTTTTACAAGGAGACTAACTTGCCCTCTGCGCCCTCTGCTGGCATAATATGGGAAACCCTTAAGGCTTTCATCAGGGGCTGCATCATACGGCATGCTTCCTTTAAAAAAAGACAAGCATTATCAAGCAGAAGGAGCTGGAAAATAAACTTAACATAGCAGAGAGAGCGTTTAAACAAAACACATCCTCTGCCCATCTAACTACCCTTACCAGGCTCAAATATGAATTGAACACCATTCTAACACGTAAAGCCGAATTTGCATTGTTCAGGGCTCGACAAAAATTTTTTGAGGAGGGGGACAAAGCTGGTCGTTTGCTGGCTAGATACATTAAGCAGAAAGAGGCACTAAGCTCCATATCAGCTTTAAGAGTTCAAGGTGATTTGCTGATAACAGACCCAGAGGAGATAAATAAAGCGTTTAGGGATTTCTATATCAAACTCTACTCTTCTGAAACCCAAGCAGGTGCGCAGGAGATAGGCGCTTTTCTCACTCCTCTTGGCCTTCCCACACTGTCAAAGGACCAGATGACTTTGCTTGATCAGCCTATTACATTGGAGGAAATAGCGGCTGCGATTAAAAACCTCCCTTCTGGCAAGGCCCCTGGCCCTGACGGCTACACAGCCGAGTTTTATAAAATCTATGTAGAGGAACTTTCCCCACTATTACTAGATATGTATAACGAGGCTAAAGACAGGGGCAGACTACCGCCCACTCTATCTGTCGCTGTCATATCCCTAATACTTAAAAAGGATAAGGACCCTCTTGACTGTAAAAACTACAGACCAATTAGTCTGATTGGGTGCGATAGTAAAATTTTAGCTAAAATCCTTGCAGCCCGTCTCACCAAAGTGATCACCACATTGGTACACCCAGATCAAGTGGGCTTTATACGCTCCCGGAGCTCAGCTGACAACTTCAGACGTTTAATTAATATAATGTGGTCCTCAGGTAGCGAACTCTCCCCTGCAGCTGCTCTTTCCATTGATGCGCAGAAAGCTTTTGACAGGGTGGAATGGCAGTTTCTGTTCTACATCCTAGAATCCTTTGGCTTCGGCACTGAATTCCTGGGATGGATTAAGCTTTTGTACACTCAACCCAGAGCATCAGTTCTGACTAACAGCACTCTCTCCCAACCATTTGAACTCGGCAGGGGCACAAGACAGGGCTGCCCGCTCAGCCCTCTTCTCTTCGCATTAGCACTCGAGCCCCTCGCTGCAGCTTTACGCAAAGACCCTAACTTCCCTGGCATTCACATAGGTGATTCCTCACACAAATTAATGATGTATGCAGATGACACATTAGTCTTTATAACTGAACCTGAGCGCTCTCTCCCATGTCTACTTTCTACTATTGACCGTTTCTCTAAATTGTCAGGATACAAGGTGAATTGGGAGAAATCTGAAGCACTCCCTCTTTCAGATTACTGCCCCAAGAATCTGTTCACACCTGGAAATTTTATATGGCCCACTGAAGGCATTAAATATCTGGGTCTTATCTTCCCTCCACAGTTATCTGATCTGGTACGTGTCAACATCGAACCTCTACTAGAAAAATTAAAAATCAACATAGAGCGGTGGAGTCCTCTCCATCTCTCCTTATGGGGTAAAGCTAACGTCATCAAAATGAACTGTGTAACAAAATTTAATTATCTATTGCAATCACTTCCAATCCACATTCCCCTCAAGTATTTTAAACAATTTGATAGATTATGTAATGTCTTTCTCTGGAGTGGCAAACGCCCCAGGCTGAACTTGAAGAAGCTACAGAGACCCGTGGATCAGGGGGGTCTGGGTATTCCGAACCTTTTCCTATACCACCTGGCCTTTGGCCTACGACACTTGCTTCACTGGTCGTTACCACCAGAGCGTGCCCCTCCCTGGTTCACCATAGAGAGCTCCCTGTGTAAACCACTTCAACCTATTCATTTGGTTACAACTAAATTGCCAGTTAAAGAACAGACTCACCCAATTTTGTCTCATATGCAATGGCTATGGAGGAGGGTTGCAGGTATATGTAATTTTGACCCACACCGTCACCTCGCCGCATCCATATGGCTAAACCCCAAGCTGTGTATTGGGAACTCACCTGTGTTTTGGAAACTATGGCATGACAGAGGAATTAAGGTGCTGGGTGACTTGTACTGTTAGGTTAAAAAGTCATCAACATACATTAATTAACTTAGAAAAAGACACCGGAGACTTATGGAATGATTTTCAATGGCCTTCTGCAGAAGGTTGGAGAGGAATCCTGAGAAGCTTTAGGCAACACGGCCCTTCTCTTAGCTCGTCAGAACTTCTCTCAACTGGCTCTCTGCAGAACTGGCGCTTTTATTAAGCACGGAGGACAGGAAAAACCATATTTGGTAGATAACAGACGTTGGGGGTGAAAGACACCCAATAGTAAATAGTTGAATGGACAATAGACAGAAACAGATGGTCAAATAGATCAGATGATGGTTGAAAGGTCACACATGTGAAACTTAAACTTTAAAGAAACACAAAAGGTCAAAAGGGTCAAATGCCTCGCGGAACTAAAACAGGACCTCTTTTAGAGGTTTGAACAGATGGTTCTAAAGACAATGGGGTATTTGTTGGACATCTCAAACTCAGGAAGGGCTTCGCTGTCATCTGTTAACATGTGATAACCAACAGTCAGCTTAAAGTAAACCTCGGACAGATGTGTCCATCTGACAATGGTTCAGTTGACCAACCAGGAAGTCAGCAGTTTTAACCTCCTGAGTATCAAAGCATGTCACGATGAACAGGCAGTTTTCTGATTCTGATTCTGGCAGTTTTTACAATGATAAACTTGGATTAATCCCACATTTCCCTCCTTTTTTATCATTTTGAAACTTCAACAGTAAACAAAATAAAACACTCCAGTGTCATCGTAAACATACAGGTAATGAAAACACAGAACAGTACAAAGACAGTAATAGTCGGAATCGGAATCGTAATCTCAGTCATTATGTCAGCATGACTCAGTAATGAAAAAGTCTCTTCCATTCCTCGGACTCCTCTCCTAGTTTGTTGTCGCAAGTCAGTTTGGCTAGTCATATTCTTCAGGCTGGGCTGGCGAGATAGGCATCAGATGTTTACTTCGGCGAGCAAAGGTTGTGAAACCGCTCGACTTCCCGCACTACTCGAGCCTGGCACGTTTGTCCGCTAGCTTTCACTGCAACTGGTGAACGCAGTAGATCATTCAGCAACCTTTACTGCTGCCGGTGTCCTGATCTGGACAGCAAAAAGGACCCGTCCTGACGGAGTGATGACATTTCACCACTCGACTCAGGATCCGGTTACCCAGTTTCAGCAGTTCCTGCTTTAGGAGAGGGAAGAGGAAGAAAACAGCAGCGTACAAGAAGACGATTCTCATGTACAGTTCGACTAATGGCCGGCATTCAGGCCATGGCTTTCTTGAGCCTTAACTTAACAGGCCATTAGTTCACTCCAAGAATGAAATCCATATGAACAACTTCAAAATGGATAGGTCCTTTCATGTTGTATCTGCAACATGTCGGAAAGCTCCTACTAAAAAATTTTTAAAAGGTTATTTAGTATTTAATCCTCATGATGTATCATATACCCCTACTCCCTCCTGTTGAGCCATAAAAACTTCCTATGGCTCAACTTAGCCACCAGGGGGAACAACTTCCTTGGAAGCACTGGTCTGCTTCACAGCATTATTTTGCATGCCAACAGGGGTGGGGGTTTCGTGTCATCAGACCCCCTCCTTGTTGACTTCTCCCCGGAAGAGTCAGGCTGCCAGAGTCAGGCTCCCCAGATAAGTGGCCCTCCCACTTCTTGACCTTCGCACCCTGGCAAGTCTGCAGGTCTGACTTAATGATTCTCTAGGGTTGGATATCTATGTCCCTCAGAGATCCCCCCTCCCATCACCAGATTAGATGGGGCAAAACCTTTAAAATTCTGTCTCCCACCGTAGATTAGACTACAGAATTTCTCATTGAAAAACGTTGTGGGTTATGATCTTATTAAAGTAACACCACATAAAAACTGTCAGTGCAGCAACTCTCCTGCAACGTAAACAGTAGTCTTCAGTGAACTTATATATATATATAAATAATAATAATAAGTCATAGTCACAAAATGTCGGACTGAAAGGAGCATTCTATCAAATAATGTCTTCTCAACTGTTGTTGAGCTCTATTTTCCCCAAATCAAAAAAGAAATGCCAGAAAATTGTCAGAAAATTGTCAGAAAATTATCTCCAGATTAATCATATAGTCTTCAGGAGATTCCTAATCTTCTGTTTGCATGCTGCAACGCAAATGCATGCTCTTCTTATGAAGACTCATAGAAGTCTTAAGAAAATTATGGGATAAATTCCCATGCGTAAACTACACATAGACAAAAACCCACTAACATTAAATACAACTTCAGATCATCTGCATGTGGGTTTGTGTATCACTGCAAATGTGTAAATTATTTATCCTCCAACTAAACTAACCAAACTCAATTGGTGCATTTCAAATTAACTCCAAAACTAAATGGTAACAACACTGATCACAAATGTACACATTTTCAGTGTGAATAGCTAATATGCACTCAGAGTTCTTCTTTTCTAAAAAGATTGTACAACGGGTTTGTTACTCCTGCATACACCCCTTTCTGTGTAAAATGTCACTGACATACAAATGAGAGTAGGCTCATGAACACACCCTTCCACTGTATTCTAAAAATATAGTGGCACTAATTTCATTGTACGAAACCCATCCTCTGAAGCTGTCAATCATCAGTAGTGATTTCACAATAGACAGAGTAAGGACAAATGATTGATTTGTTTTACATTCATGTCACAAACAACCCAATCATTTTATCTCATGCTCGCAAATTGCAGGAATCCCATTTCCATACAATCCAAGTCAAATACAGTGTTACAAAAGTAATCTGCAAATTAAATGGTGAATTAACCCAATTTAAAACTTCTATGATTCTATGCCTTCATTCAGGGCTTAGAATGATAGAAATACTATATTATTCCACATCTCTACGTCTCCTCCAAAAGGAGAGCTCACTTCATTTCTCTTCACCACTGAAAACCCCCCTTTTCCCAGCGAAAAGTTCTCTCCTTCAGACACAGACTGCAGCCGCTCGTAAAGCGCTGCACCTACTGCTAGAGCACGCTTTCACACACACACTCTCTCTGCAGCTTGGCCCTGTAGACTCTGCAGCTGTTTCACAAGGTCTCATGAATACACACACACAAAGACAGTGTCTCTCACATACACACACACACACACAGAGAGTCACACACAGACACAGACTTCCTCATGCTGCAGCCTGCAGCAGCCCCCACTTCTCCCAAAATCCATCCTCTCCTCACAAGTTCGCAATTTTCTTGTTTCTTCTTCTAGTCTTAAATTAGTCCATTTACTTCTTTTTAAGTTCCCTATATTATTATTTTGCAAGATTTGTCTCCATTTTCTTAAGTTTGAGGACGTCTCCCCATCAATTAAGCATCTTTTGAGATTCTTTAAGCATAAATTTCAGCTTAACCACGCCTCTGCTATTTTTCGTCAGTTATTTTCTTTCTTAAGTTTCTCTCAGAACACAAGTTTCCTTTTTCAACAGTTTGGTTTTAGCCTGATATTTTAGTGAACAATTTAAATTTTTCCTCTCAATTTTGAAAACCCCAAACATTGAACACACAGTTTCCCTCTCAATTTTGGAAACCCCACATTGAACACAGTTTCCCTCTCAATTTTGGAAACCCCACATTGAACACAGTTTCCCTCTCAATTTTGGAAACCCCACATTGACATCAGACAAACATTAGACAGGACGAACATAAAACAAACATTAGACAAACATAAAACACAACCATTAAAAATCATTTCCAAGAAACCTCCTCTTGTTATTCTGTCGGGTCCGAAACCCCCGTGTTGGCCTTACGCACTGCCCCAGGCATAGTATTTTTAGAGGCCCCTATGCCTTCTTATAAAAATCGTGTCCCCGACCTGCTGCCAATCACCTCTTTCACTAACCTTCTTGTTAGCACACAGAATTTCACTCGTATTTTACACAAAAATACTTCAATACCCCAGGTATTAAGTAAGAGGAGTTTTCTCACCAGTCTCCAAGTGCTTTCCCCTGGCTGGGAAATCTCGTCGTCTGGACTCTGGAACAGCGCAAGATCAACCTGGCCCCGTCCCTGAAGTCGGAACGCTGTCGACAGATTTTGGATGGCCCGTTGAATCTTACGCCACCCCAATTGTCGCAGCTCGAGAGATCCTGCGGTTTCGGCACCAAAATGTTAGGTTAAAAAGTCATCAACATACATTAATTAACTTAGAAAAAGACACCGGAGACTTATGGAATGATTTTCAATGGCCTTCTGCAGAAGGTTGGAGAGGAATCCTGAGAAGCTTTAGGCAACACGGCCCTTCTCTTAGCTCGTCAGAACTTCTCTCAACTGGCTCTCTGCAGAACTGGCGCTTTTATTAAGCACGGAGGACAGGAAAAACCATATTTGGTAGATAACAGACGTTGGGGGTGAAAGACACCCAATAGTAAATAGTTGAATGGACAATAGACAGAAACAGATGGTCAAATAGATCAGATGATGGTTGAAAGGTCACACATGTGAAACTTAAACTTTAAAGAAACACAAAAGGTCAAAAGGGTCAAATGCCTCCCGGAACTAAAACAGGACCTCTTTTAGAGGTTTGAACAGATGGTTCTAAAGACAATGGGGTATTTGTTGGACATCTCAAACTCAGGAAGGGCTTCGCTGTCATCTGTTAACATGTGATAACCAACAGTCAGCTTAAAGTAAACCTCGGACAGATGTGTCCATCTGACAATGGTTCAGTTGACCAACCAGGAAGTCAGCAGTTTTAACCTCCTGAGTATCAAAGCATGTCACGATGAACAGGCAGTTTTCTGATTCTGATTCTGGCAGTTTTTACAATGATAAACTTGGATTAATCCCACAGTACCAGGGTGGCACTTTTGTGTCTTTTAAAAACCTGAAGGAGTCTTTCACATTACCTCAGCATCAGTTTTGGCGTTATCTACAAATTAGGCATCTCCTTGTCCAAACATTTGGTTCCCCCTCTACACCACCCATCACTGCGGGTGCCCTCTCTGACATGATTAAGCTGTTTGGATTGGGGCATGAGGCATCGCGTTTCTACTCAATGCTCTTACACCGCTCAAATAATTCAATCAATGCTCTCAAAACAGTGTGGGAAAATGATCTGACCATAAAATTTACAGAGGAGGCATGGAATCGGCTGTTAAGAAATGTCAAAAAGATGTCCAGAGATCTTAAAACCAGGCTTATCCAATTCAAGATTCTGAATAGAGTCTACTGGACACCCTCTAAATTACATAGGGTTAAGCTGAGGGACAGCCCTCTTTGTTGGAGATGCCGGGTGACAGAGGGCACTCTGCTGCACATGCTATGGGACTGCCCTAAAATTCAGAAATTTTGGATAGAAATTAGCACTCAAATTGAACGTATTGTAAACTACAAAATCCCCTTCTCCCCAAATCTAATTATCTTGGGTGACTCTTCATCTCTCCATGGCGTCTGCCCTTCAGATGCGGAATGGATCCAGACAGTCCTTATGCTGGGGCGCAAACTAATCATGTGTGAATGGAAGGCCTCGGAGGCTCCCTCTGTCAGTCTCTGGTCTAGCCAGATCGGTCACTTGGCAGCTTTGGAAAAGCTGACGTTCAGACTTATGAACAATGTAGACCTATATATGTCTAAATGGAATAAGTGGATAACCTATATTGAGAGATTAGACAGAAGTCCAATTCATACATAGCCTTGTGTACCATTGCCATATATGTTAACCATCTCAATTTTATTTGTTATCTATTTCTTATTATTATCCTTTTTTTTTTTTTTTTTTTTTTAAATCTGTTTTACTTTTATTTTTTTTTTATTTATTTATTTTATTTACTTACTTAATTTATTTTTTGTTTGTTTTCACATATTCATAGCTCAGTTATAGTCTTTCTTCATTCTATCTTTCATTGGATTTGGAATTGAGCTGATGTAATTTCCTAAGGGGTTGCTCTTTCTGTTGGTGTGATGTTGTTCCTTGCTGTTTGTCTTGATGAAAAATGATAATAAAACTATGAATCTCAAAAAAAAAAAAACGATGCAGAGCCTACGCCGTAGGGTACGCGGCGACGCCCACCTACGCCGTAGGCTCTGCGTTGGTGTGATGCAGAACCATAAATAAAAGGTAAATAAAAGGTTTCACGCGCGCACGTAAAACTCATATAAAAAACATCTATGTCCCTTTAGGGGCTCCGTACCTCTTGGCCTCCACCTTCAAATCACACCACTTCTTTTTTTTTCTGCACCATCTGTCCGTGGCACTAATGGCGTTTAGCGCAGCAACGACGTGCTGCCATTCACTCACTTTATTTTATACTATCTATATACTTTTTCTACTTTTACTGTGAACACCAAATAATGTCGTTTTCCTGCCTCCACCTCATCCACAACATCTCGATCTCAGTCTCCGTGAAATTCGGTTGCACGGTGGCTCGACACGTCTCAGAACAGAAACAAGCTGCAGGTGGCGCTACGCATGCTCAGCAGGCTCATTCATATGCAAATACTACTTTGCATTGACTATTTATGGTAGGAAGTGGGCGTGTAGAGGGTGGGATATGAGGCAAATTCACGTGCACAACATTCCAGCTGGACTGTGATTTATAAAGCGAACATTGCGTGCAAGTGTGCGTGCACGCAGTTTTATAAATCTTAATAAATTTTTCCGCGCCCGCCATTTACGGCTTTTGGGTTTACGTGCACTTTTAGTATGAATCCTACACACTCTTTTATAAATGAGGCCCCAGATATCTTGTACTCAAAATGGAATCTCTACGCTGTCCTTTTGATTGACACCTCCTTCGACCATACCGGAGCTTGCCTGTCCCCTCCACCGCCTACAATAGCCAATGAGCACCTGTATGCAAATGAAGCCCATGTCCCTCTTTTGTCATGAAAAAAAATTGCCAATTGGAACCAATCATGCTGATGACTGGCACATTGTATAGCCAATGAAATGCTGAAAACAACAATATGCCGCTTCAGGGGGTGGGAATAAAGCCCACAGCTGGGAAGTCAATGCAATCCAGTGAAATCACTGCAGCGAATGGAACGAGGGTCCGTGTTTTGACTCTTTTATATGCAAAGTTTTCAGTAACTTTTGCCCATGGTTATCCAAGTGTCTTTTTGGCATCTCCAAATGGCCATTTTTGGAAAGGTCTAGACATAATCTTAAAAAAACGTGTAAAATACTAATTTTTTGTGGTATTGTTATCAAATTTGAAATTGCACTAGATAAGGCTTCAGGCTGTGGTCTCAATATGTTTTCCAGCTACACTCATCTCCAGACATCTGATTACAAAAAAAATAAAAACCTTCTATTTCAGTGTGTTCAAACTTCCATTATCTCCATTATCTATACCCGCTTTATCCTTTGCAGGGTCTGCTGGAGCCTATCCCAGCTCATTTCAGGTGAGAGGCAGGGATTACACCCTGGACAGGTCACCAGTCCATCACAGGGCATATACAGACTGTGATGGCCTGTTATATTGTGTCTCAGTCCCTCTCTCTCTGTTTTCCTCTTCGAGGTGGAGCCAGCTGATTGTTAGATCTGGAGCACCTGGGCTGGGTGCTCCTCAGGAAGAGAAAAGGCTGGGGCTTCAGTCTCTCTTTCTCTCTCTTTTCATCCTGGCAGAACTCCTTTTGGTTTTGTTGAGCCTTTTGCACACACAACACCATACAGCACATTTACACACATCCACATGCATACTACTGATTTTACTGACTTTACACATCCCATTCCTTATTTTATTTGTGATTATTGATTTACCCTAATAAATATCTTAATTTACTAGTACGTTGTATCCTTTCCCCTTCTTTTGTCATGGCCTTTGAGCCAGGGTTATGACACAGACAAACAACCATGCACACTCACGCTCACACCTACGGGCAATTTAGAATCACCAATTAACCTAATATGCATGTTTTTGGACTGTGGGAGGAAGCCGGAGTACCCGGAGAGAACCCACGCAAGCACGGGGAGAACATGCAAACTCCACACAGAAAGACCCTGCTGGGCCTGGCAGTCGAACCGGGGACCTTCTTGCTGTGAGGCAACAGTGCTAACCACTAAGCCACCGTGCTGCATGTTCAAACTTAGATTACTCAATGCTATTAGTAGTTACAGTGAGTCTGACAGTTGGGGGGAAAACCTTCTGTGTTACCTTTCAAAAGAGACCAAAACCATCCACGTACGTCAAACGGTTCAAGAACAGCTGAGTGGTATGAGGTTAAAAGATTGATTGTTTTAAAAAGGAATTTAGAATTTTTGTTTTGTGTGATGAGGTTTGAAAAATGGAGGGTTCTTGCCTGTTTTACTGCGTTGTTGTAAATGTCTAGTAGTTATTCCTTGAAAATATCCAAGTCAATGGTTAATTTTGTTTTTCTCCATTTTCTTTCTGCAGTTTTTTTTTTTATTTTTTTATCGTCTCATTTCTCCATGGTGGTATAGTTCTAGCTTTTAATGTATTATTTTTAAATGGAGCTGCAGCATCAATGGCTGACTTCAGTTTGCTGTTAAAATGATCAACAACAAAATCAGCAACATGTCACACAGCCGACCCACAGCAGAGGGCGCACCCTGGACCTGGTCATAACCTACGGCCTGTCCCTGGGTGCGTGCTCTGTTGTGGACCTGGCTGTGTCTGACCATTTTTGCGTGTTTTTTAACATCACCAGTTTTAACCAGCGGGAGGCCCCGGTGAGAACGGTGAGGAAACGTAACCTAACTCCTGAAGTGGCTGCAAATTTTATCCAGATTTTACAGAACACTCCTGCAGAAATTTTACCAGCTCCCTGTGATTTTATCGTTGACAATTTTAACAAAATACTCAAAACAACGCTGGACTCAGTGGCTCCGATTTTAACTAAAAGAATTAGCATAAAACCTACACCCCCATGGAGAACTGAGGAAATAAAGAAACTAAAAAGAAACTGCAGGAGTGCCGAAAGAAGATGGAGGAAATCAAAATTAACAGTTCATTATGACATTTTTTGCCAACACCTTAAGTACTACAATAACAGTATTAAAAAAGCAAGAACCGCCCATTTCAAAAACCTAATTCTAAATAACAAAAACAATTCCAAATTCCTTTTCTCCACAATAGATCTTCTAACAAATGGAAACCTGAACAGATCCCATAAGACAGCAACAGATGCCCTCTGTGAGGATTTTGCAGACCACTTCAGGGGTAAAATTGACGACATTAGATCCAGTCTTTTATCTCAACAGATTTTAACTCTTAACACACCTGGATCAATGCTTTTACCTGAGGAAACACTGGAGAGTTTTGCCTTGGTTGATGCGGGGACACTTTGTAGAGTTTTCTCCAAGGTAAAGCCCACAACCTGCCTTTTAGACCCCATTCCCACACCGTTTTTTAAAACACTCTATGGGTTCTTTGAGGAACAGCTTTTGTATTTGGTCAACTGTTCTCTTCAGACGGGTGCCTTCCCCGCCGCCTTTAAAACGGCGGTGGTGAAGCCCCTTCTGAAGAAGAGTGGGTTGGACCCCAATGTTTTAAATAACTACCGGCCTGTATCCAACTTACCGTTTTTAAGTAAAATTTTAGAAAAACTTGTTTTTAATCAAGTGAATGAATTTTTAAACTCAACACACATTTTAGAGGCTCATCAGTCCGGTTTTAGGATGAACCACAGTACAGAGACAGCACTTTTAAAAATTTTAAATGACATCAGGTGCAATTTAGATAACCAAAAACTCACAGTCTTGGTTCTGCTGGATCTAACCGCCGCCTTCGATACAGTAGACCATCACATTTTATTAAACAGACTGAAGCACCTGGTCGGCCTCTCTGGTACTGTTCTTAAATGGTTCACGTCCTACCTCACTGATCGAAGTTTCTTCGTAAGTATGGATACATGTTCCTCAGGAACCTATAAGATAAAGTGTGGGGTTCCCCAAGGGTCAATTTTAGGTCCAACTCTTTTTAATCTGTACATGCTTCCCTTGGGGACGTCATCAGGAGACACGGCATCAGCTTCCACAGCTACGCTGACGATACGCAACTGTACATCGCCGTGTCTCCTGATGACACTGGGCCAATTGATGCCCTTTTTAACTGTATTTTAGACATCAAGTCATGGATGGCAGAAAACTTCCTACAGCTCAACCAGGGCAAAACAGAGGTTTTACTCATCGGTCCCGAAGGCCAGAGAGAGAAACTTTTACCAAAGTTACAGGATTTTAAACCCTCAAAATCAGTTAAAAATCTGGGCGTGATTTTTGACTCTGAGCTCACTTTTATTCCACATATTAAAAACATAACAAAGATCGGTTTTTACCATCTTAAGAACATAGCCAGAGTCCGCCCGTTTCTCTCTCAGGCCAGTACGGAGGTGCTAATGCATGCTTTTATCTCATGTCGTTTAGATTATTGTAACGCCCTGCTCTCTGGTCTTCCTAAAAAGAACATGTACAATCTACAATTATTACAGAACTCAGACGCATGCGTGCTGACGAGGACCAGAGGGCGGGAGCACATTACACCTGTTTTAAAATCGCTGCATTGGCTCCCCGTGCGCTTCAGGATCGATTTTAAGGTTCTTTTACTAGTTTTTAAGTGTCTTAATGGTCTTGGGCCTTCTTATTTGTCTGCACTACTTTTACCCTATCGACCCTCACGGACCCTGAGGTCCTCCGGTGCTGGCCTTTTAACCATACCAAAAGTTAGAACCAGGACACACGGGGAGGCGGCATTCAGTTTTTATGGTCCCCGATTGTGGAACAGCCTCCCGGAGAACCTCAGGGCCGCAGAGACTGTTGATGTTTTTAAAAAGAGGCTCAAGACCCATCTCTTTAATCAGGCTTTTAACTGACTCATTTAACTCTTTTACATTTCTTATGCTCACCCTTATCTTTATTGAATCTTACTGCTCTGTTTTATATTTAGTTTATCCTTTCTTATCGTATTTTATTTTTGTTTAATCTCAATGTTTTATCTAAATATTTTAGTTGTTATTTATGGTCTATTTTATACATTTTACTGTTTTATTATTTTAGTTTTTAATGTCTTACTTTCTAGACATACTTTTAGGATTTTATGTTTGTATGTTTTATGTTTTTTATAAACTCCTTTAGTGTATTTTATCCTGTTTTCTTGTAGCTTTTATCTCCAGTGTTTCCTCATAGGGAGTCTCCATGCTGGGAGTGACTCTGGCCTGCAGGGGGTCGTCCTGGGGGTGGTTCTGGCCTGGATGGTTGTGGAGCTCTGCACCACGGCTTCACCGCTGTGGTGTGGACTCCTCTATCCGTCCGGGCCGGGATGGTCTCTGTGGGCCCCCCCCCCCCTTGTAGCTGCGGGCTATGAGACCTCCTGGCGTGGACAGCTCCCTGTTACCGTTTCCTCACCTGGATCCTCTGTGCCTAGCCATGTCTACACCATGTGTCTGCGTGCGTGTCTGTGTGTGTAATTTAGGAATTTAGGTGAATTGTAGTGTGCTTTTGTCTGCGGGGAGGGGGGGGGGCATTAATAAGTTTTATGTTTATTTGTTTTTTCTTGTTTTTTTTTTTCCCTGTTAAGCACTTTGTGTTTCATTATTTGTAGGAAAAGTGCTATATAAATAAAGTTTGATTTGATTTGATTTGAACAAAATCACACCATGCAGCTAAAAACTGTGCAGGGGTGGGATGTAAAATGTCAAATATTTGCAGCCACTTCAAAAGTTATATTCCGTTTCCTCATAGTTCTCACTGGGGCTTCCCATTGGATAAAACTGGTGATATTAAAAAATACACCATAGTAGTCTGACACAGCCAGGTCAACAACAGAGGACACACCAGTAGACAGGCCATAGGTTATGACCAAATCTAAGGTGTGTCCACTGTTGTGGGTAGGCTGTGTGACATGTTGTTTAAAATCCATACTGTTAAGATTTAAAAACGCATTTGCATTATAATCCATGTTGTCATCGATGTGCAGGTTAAAATCACCAGTTATTCAAATGGTATTTATTTGGAATACATTGACGTTAAAAATTCTGAAAACTCTTGAATAAAACAGGAAGGAGGCTTGGGTGGCCTGTAGACTGTGATACATAAAACAGGTGGATTGCTACAAAAAAAATAATGATGCTCAAATAAAGAATAATTGTCTTAGTTACAATTGAGCTATTAACACATGTGAAGTCAGTTATCAGTTGTTATTATCTGGATAGTTGAAGATAATCAACATACTCCTGATCAAGATGTTTCCATTTATTTTATTTCATCCACAACCTTTATAAATCACTGCAAAAACAATTAGCTCCAAATACCAAATATATATGTATATATATAACTCTCTGCTGTCCAAAGTCAAAGTGAATTTCACCTCACAAAAAAGGTAAATTATATCAAAGGCAAATTATATTATTATGGCAGTTTTAAAAGAGCATACAACTTTTATGTTTAAAAAATAAAAAAATTGTATATTTTTATTTTATTTCCCTCAACCACCAAGTTTTACCGGCACCATTTAAGACTCTTCTTGTAGCAGTACCACATCTGACCACATCTAGATCTACTGGTGAGTGGGGATCAATCAGCCGATCAGCTGATCATTTCAGTACACTTCCAGCCAATCGGCCGCTGGGAGGCGGACCCGACTGCAACCCAACCTTTGTCCCATGGTAGGAAAAAAGGAAACGAGGAAACAAGAAAATGAGGAAATAAGGAAACAGGCTTTTCAAGCTCTTGTCTGGACCGACCTGTCTTGTAACACGACTTTGTCTCGTGATCGTTGCACCCATGAGTCAGACGTGGTATTTCTACATAGAGTGGCTTTGATTGTTTATCACACATCATTCATCAGTATTTACAGGATTGTCTGATTCAACAATCCTGTCACCAGTCACATGATCAATCATCATTATCAACAACACTGAGTTACTGTCAGATCATCATCCAGGAGCATCATGGTCCTGAGACGGCGTTGGAACTGATTTGGAACTGATCCAGGGGATGTTGACTTGCCTCAGGGTTCAGGGTCTGGTCCCGCCTCCCAATCTGCCCAACTCAGTGTCGTCACGGTAAAGTTGACTGGCAGGATCTTGAGTGGGACTGAGCTCCGGGTGTACATGTAAGGAAAGATCAAGCCTGTGAACCTGTGCTTGAAAGTGTGCACGACTGTTTCTGCTTCAATATCATCGAACCATAACTCCCCCTCCTTGAAGTCCAGATGAACTATGATCTTCCGGGGCGCCCACACCTGCAGGTCTTGCTCCGAGCCCGATCCAGCCAACGCCTTGTATCTACCGTCCTTGAGTGAAATCCTCCACAGCCGCGGCTTCGCTGTGTCACCACCATTGGCTTCCAGCATTCCCAGCTCCCAGTCGGCATTGCCTTCAACATCCACGGCCCAAGTGTAGGTCCCTGACTTCACCACCTCGGAGCCCAGGGCGGTGCGGGGGAACCTGGTCCTCTCCGGGTTGCTCGGCAGATCTCGCGACCCACCGAATGTGACGCTCAGCAGGTTGGGCGACACGACAAGCTCCGGGTCGGCGGTGTTCGGATCCAGGATCATGTAACTGTAGGACGCCATGCCCTTCATCTTATTCCAGATGTTGTAGGTCAGGTTTCCCAGATGTTTGGCCACATCTATCAAAGCCCCTGGAACCGGCTCCAGGTCCTGCAGAACCGGGCCCTGCTTGACCTTCCCGGTCGCCACCTTGTGGTTGAGCAGCAGCGAGACGTCTCCAGCTCTCAGCTCCGTCTCCATCGCTGTGATTGTGTCTGAAAGAGCGTCCATGTCCCGGGTCAGAGCCTCCACCTTCTCCTTCACCAGCCGACTCTTCTGCTCCTCCTCCTCCCTCAGCGCCTTCATCCGCGCCTTCTCTTCCTGATCCAGGAACTGGTGAAGCTTCCAAAACTGCTGCCGGATCTTGTTCTCGGTGTCCCGGGCCTGGACCCGGAGGTATTCTGCCGTGTGGATGCAGTCCCGCCTCACCTGCTTGAAAAGCGTCAGCTTCTCCCGGAGGGGTGTCAGGTCTTTCTGCAGCTCCTGGCGGAGGTCCTGGGCCGCCTCATCGATGGGGCTGAACTGGTGGTCTCTGTGAGTCCTGGAGTCCCGGCAGACCAAGCAGACCAGCTCCTGGTGGTCCAGGCAGAAGATCTTGAGCTTCTCGCCGTGCAGGCTGCACATGTGCTCGGGCCCCGCTGCCGCCCGCTGCGCCTCTTCCTGCAGAAAGGCCTCGCACAGGTTCTTCAGCGCCAGGTTGCGAGGAGGCTCGCTCTTCGATGAACTCTTCTTGCAATACGGACACTGTCGTGTTTTCTGCTGCACCCACCACCTCTGGATGCAGGCCCGGCAGAAGCTGTGGCTGCACGACAGGACGACCGGGTCTTTGAAAATGTCCTGGCAAACGGGACACGAAAGGTTGTTCTCCAAGCTGGAGGCCATGTTCTCTCCGGTCGATGCTGATGGTTCAGACTGTCAGTTACGACTGTCACTTACTTTCACTTCTGAGGATTTCTGATGTCTGAGGGCGTCATCAGTCAAGAATCCGGACCAACTGGTTTCTTTTTTTTTTAATTTACTTTATTATTATTATCCACATCTTAGATTACACAGCTGGTGTACAATTGGTTTACAGTTATTGAAAGAAAAACATCAGCATGTCAAAACATAGCTGTTGCCCTATAGTTGAGTAATGTTGAAAGAAACAAAACCTGCGTACATTTATATTTTTTAAGGTAAAACGAACAGAACTAACTAAAGACAAACACACAAAAAAAAAAAAAAAGGGGGGAACAATGATGAATCAAAACAGGATGTATGGGCATGTAACAGTAACTTAATTCAGTTGCAGGGAGACCAAACTACAATATTATAAGGGTTTGGATATACACACACATAAAATTATGTACGTATAAAACGCATGAAACCTGGCAGTTCAAACCAACAGAGAAATGATCGAGAAAGTAAGTGAGTGGAGACAAGTAATTTAGTTTCTACATAATTGTGACTTTTGTATATAGGAGACCCATTTTGACCATGACCTTGTGAATTTATCCATTTGTAGCCGAAGTGAGAAAGTAATCCTTTCCATTTTATACATTTCGTTAACAATATCAGTCCATTCCTCCATTGTGGGGGAGTCAGGACGCAGCCAGTGACGTGTGATGGTTTTCTTGCCAGCAGAAATCAGAGCACCATGTGTGTTATGTCCGGCTCGCAGGCCACAACAAATAAGGGAGATGCACGGAAATTAAGATGTAACAAATGGAAGTTTATTCAAGGAAAATGCAAAAATGGTGGTGATGGCAGAGGGAACCAGCCACACTCCCATTAAGGCCTAAGTAATGTGGGAGCACTGGCCAGGTGCTCCCAATCACTCATAAATCCTGCATCAAAATAAACCTGTATACCTCCCATCTAGCCTTAGCAACTGGATCCTGGAAGCTGATTTAAGAGAACAGAGAGAGATTACAGGAAAATGGAACAGAGCAGAGAGCAAAATACATTCACAGAAAATATTCACATGGAGCACGGGACAAAGCGTCTGCGACCACATTGTCCAGTCCCTTAATATGGCGAATGTCCAGACTATAGGTCTATAGGTCTATAGGTCCGAGTTCAGGCCGCCACCGTTAGCACCCCGCATTTTTGTAAACTACATCATTTGTATACTACGTTTGTATATTACGTCATTTGTATACTATATCATTTGTATACTACTTTCTTATACTACATCCTTTGTATACTACATCCTTTGTATACTATATCATTTGTATTTTTGTATACTACATAATTCGTATACTACATAATTTGTATACTACATCATCTGTATACTGCATCATTCGTATACTACATTTGTATACTACATCATTCGTATAATACATCATTTGTATACTACATCATTTTTATTTTTTGTAAACTATATCCTTCATATACTTCCACCTGGGTCCAGGTCAGTGGTGCATTGTAGGTGTTTTTGTCTGAACAGGTCCCGGAGTGCTGCCCAGGATTTTTCGGTCCGGACTGCAAACCCTGCACCGGAGGGTTCCAGCACCCGTGCTACGACCGGGGAATGGTGAGACCCGTCCAGGCGTCTCGGTGTCCGGAGGTTTTCCTCCGCCCAGTTTTCATGTCTGTCTTCTCGTCCCGCAGTGCTTCGACGGTATCCACGGCAACGGCTCGTGCAGCTGTCACTCTTGTGTGATAAAGTGATGACAGCTAGATTGGCTTGGCTCTACCGGCTGCCAATCAACAGTTAACGCCCCTAAAGGCCACTAAACCAACAAATTCTTTAAAAAATGTAATAAATAAAAAATAAATAAAGCTAACCCTCCCAAAAGCCATTAGAGCCACAAAATCTTTACAAAAATAAAGAAATAATAGTTAACGCCCCTAAAGGCCACTAAAACCACAAAATCTTTTCAAAAATGAATAAATACAAAATAAATAAAAGTTAATACCCCTAAAGGCCACTAGAGCCACAAAATCTTTACAAAAATAAAGAAAAAATAAAGAAATAAAAGTTAACGCCCCTAAAGGCCACTAGAACCACAAAATCTTTACAAAAAGAAATAAATAAAAGTTAACGCCCCTAAAGGCCACTAGAACCACAAAATCTTTACAAAAAGAAATAAGTAAAAAATAAACAAAAGTTAATGCCACTAAAGGTCACTAGAGCCACAAAATCTTTACAAAAATTAAAGAATAAAAAATGTATAAAAGTTAACGCCCCTAAAGGCCAATAGAACCACAAACACGCAACTTCCTGTAGACCCGAGGTCTGCTAAAACTGTCAGCTCCTTTAAATCAGGCCTAAAAACATTACTGTTTAATTAAATACTTACCTGCTGGATCTACTGCCCTTACTGCCTAACAACTTGTGCTTTTTATTATTTTACCTCTTTTCTTATCATTTTATTTCATTGTATTTGTCATTTAGCCTACTGTTTAACTGTGTCTTGCCGCTTTTAATGTTGATGTAAATTACCTCGTGTTGAATTGTGCTATACAAATAAACTTGCCTTGCCTTAAACACGCTAAATAATATTGAAACTAACCAAAACAATTAACACAACACAGTGGACATCATTACAACATAAAATATACAGTATATCCGTAAACTATATATATATATATATATATATATATAATACACAGGACTGTCTCAGAAAATTAGAATATTGTGATTTTGTGTAATGCAATTACAAAAACAAAAATGTCATACATTCTGGATTCATTACAAATCAACTGAAATATTGCAAGCCTTTTATTATTTTAATATTGCTGATCATGGCTTACAGCTTAAGAAAACTCAAATATCCTATCTCAAAAAATTTGAATATTCTGGGAATCTTAATCTTAAACTGTAAACCATAATCAGCAATATTAAAATAATAAAAGGCTTGCAATATTTCAGTTGATTTGTAATGAATCCAGAATGTGTATATGTGTGAATGTATATATATATATATATATATATATATATATATATATATATATATATATATATATATATATAGGGGTGTGTACAATATATATATATATATATATATATATATATATATATATATATATATATATATATATATATATATATATATATATATATATATATATATATATATATATATATATATATATATATGTATAGTTTATTTTTGTGGGTGAATTTATTTTGAAACAGCCTCGCCGGAAACTGCGTGAAGCCGCTTCCGCTGTGGGCGGGGCTTCGGCGGTGTCGCGTCACCATGGCGAGCAGGAAAACTCCAGCTAAACCGGAGCCTAAACCGCTGAGCGGGGACAAATACTCCATCCTGCTGCCGACCTACAACGAGAGGGAGAACCTGCCGCTGATCGTCTGGCTGCTGGTGAAGTATTTCGGGGAAAGGTGAGTTTTCCGGGGGTTATTCTGTAAGTGGTGAGCTGTCACTCCTACAAGTCCCTGTTATTAACATGTCTGTTCTGGTCAGTAAAGACGGTGGCCGACAAGGGCCAAACACACAATCAATACACATTGATATAAAGCACCCGTTTTAATAGTACATTAAGAAGCCCTCTCGTCACAGTCTTCCATAACATAAACCCTGTCCTTTTTTCCTTTCTGTCATTAACAAGGATAACATGTAATGTGTATGTTATGGAAGTGATAAAAGGGCTTTTTAATGTACTATATGTAACGTTAACAGGTGCTTTATGTCAATCTCTAATCATGATCTTATCTTATTAATATTATGTGCAGCCTTGTATCGTATGGAGGATTTTTTGTGCCAAAATTAAATAAATAAATACATCATTAATTAATTAAAATGGGAATTAAATATACCATTAATTAATTAAATGTGTCATTAATTAATTAAAAATAGAATGAAATATGTCATTAATTCATTAATTAATTAAAATTAGAATGAAATATGTCATTAATTCATTAAAATACAATTCATTTTAAGTAAAAATATAGCATTTAATTAATTAATGACACATTTAATTAATGATTTCGTGTTGCTGAATCATGAAATGTAAATGTAAAACTGTCAGTTTCACTCGTCAAACGATGTATTTATTTATTTAATTTTGGCACAAAAAATCGTCCATAGTATCGTCTGGTGTAACGTTAAAATATAATAAAGAAACGTCTCGTAATGTACAGCGTTGTACAGTGATATAAACATTGTATATAAATATAGTCAGATAAAAATCACATTACCGTTCCCGCTGTATGTTTAAACCATGGATGTAAACACTGGTTCAGTCAGAGCGCCCCCTGCAGGTTTGAAGCACTTCCTGTTGTAGTGACCGGTTATGAAGCGTTTTTCTTTTGAAGATGGTTTCTTGTTTTATATCGTTTTGTGCTTTGCATCGTTTCTCTATTTGCAGCGTTTGATGATGCTGTATTTGTCTTTGTTTTTTGCAGCAGGTTTTTTCATTTGCAACACGTTCCTCTTTTTGAGTTTGTGAATTTGAATCGTTGCTGTACTTGAAGCCGTTTTCCTTAACTGAGACGCATTAGGCCGTTGCAGTGCGTTTGGCCCTTGTCGCCCACCGTAGTAAAGCTCTGATAAACATGTCGGTGTGACCTGCCAGCTGCAGCTGCTGCTGTAGTGTTTAAAGTTATTCTATGCAACTTCCTAGAGCTAGCAAGATTTGAAAGTGGCACCTCCTCTAAGCCCTGCCCCCTCCTCCCCCTCCCATCAGCGCTCCGTCCAAAGCCACGCCCCCACAAACTTTGGGGAACGTGCATTTGCAGGAGTAGAGTTTTCCAGGACATTTTGGACAGCACATTTTCAACAAAACTACCCCATGTCTCTTTCACCTGTAAGAGAGGCTGGTTTTAGGGGGGGCAGGAGGGGGGGCTGTGCCCATCCAAACGTGCATCCTGCCCACCGGCGTCTCCATCCCGGAGAGTGCCTGTGCGGCTGGCGGAGCGCTGCCGTGCCGTGCAGGCTCTAGAGCCACGGCTACGGCGTAGGGTACGGCGTGCCCTACGGCGTAGCTGTGGCAACAGAGCACATGAAGGCATCTGATTGGTTCTTTCCCCCCCTGCCAAGCCTCTGGTCCTGGACCAATCCGTTTCATTCGGACCGAATGAAACAGATTGGTTAGAGTTTTTACATGATTTAAGCTGGGAGGGGGAGGAGGGGGCGGGGCTTAGAGGAGGTGCCACTTTCAAATCTTGCTAGCTCTCCAAAATCAAGGACCCTGCCTTTAACTGAGACGCATTAGGCCGTTGCAGTGCGTTTGGCCCTTGTGGGCCACCGTAAGTATCGCTCTGATAAACATGTCGGTGTGTCCTGCCTGCTGCAGCTGCTGCTGTGGTGTTTAATGAACCCTCAGGGACGTTTATAGTCGGTGTGTTTGTGTTCCAGCGGACTCCAGTACGAGGTCATCGTGGTGGACGATGGAAGTCCGGACGGAACGCAGGAGGTGGCGAAGCAGCTGCAGCGGATCTACGGGGAGGACACGCTGGTACAGACCTGGGGTCACGTGGGGTCACGATACACTCACCTGGGGTCACCTGGGGTCACCTGGGGTCACGTTACACTCACCTGGGGTCACGTTACACTCACCTGGGGGCACATTACACTCACCTGGGGTCACGTTACACTCACCTGGGGTCACCTGGGGTCACGTTACACACACCTGGGACCAAACTAGGATGTGTGGGGGATTTACATCTGAGAATAAAGTGTTTATATGTAGATAAACTGTGGATCTGTTTCCTACTTTGACCCGTGAATGTTTTGTGTTTCAGCTTCTGCGACCGAGAGAGAAAAAGTTAGGACTTGGTAAGAAAGATTTAAAATAAACAAACATAACACGCAAAACAAGAATGAAGTGGAATATATGTGAAGGAACTTTCTAGGACGTTTAAAAGTAGAGGGACACCTGGGTCCTTGTGGGTCCTCGTTGGTCCTCCTGGGTCCTCCTGGGTCCCTACTGGTCTCCAGTTCCTAAACCGTCCCTGGTTCTGACGTGTTCTGGTTCTGATCTCCTCCAGGAACCGCCTACATCCACGGCCTGAAACACGCCACGGGGAACTTCATCATCATCATGGATGCAGATCTCTCTCATCATGTGAGTCAACATGTGTTTGTTTGTTTCAAACCCCCGGGTTTGTTTGACGTCTCCTCGTCTGGAAACAGGAGACGCCTCCGACCCGGGGAGGAGATCCTGCAGTTACTGGATCAGAACCAACGTGGTGTAATAATCACGATGCAGTGATTGGCTAATAATCCCATAAACCAAGATTTAATTCACCATAAAACATAGAAAACATAACAGATGTTCAAACCAGGATATTTTACCACTTCATGAACAATATTACTATCATTATTACAGGACTGTCTCAGAAAATTAGAATATTGTGATAAAGTTCTTTATTTTCTGTAATGCAATTTAAAAAAAAAAAAAAAAAATAAATAAATAAATAAATAAATAAATAATAATAATATGTCATACATTCTGGATTCATTACAAATCAACTGAAATATTGCAAGCCTTTTATTATTTAAATATTGCTGATTATGGTTTACAGCTTAATATTAAGATTCCCAGATTATTCAAATTTTTTGAGATAGGATATTTGAGTTTTCTTAAACTGTAAACCATGATCAGCAATATTAAAATAATAAAAGTCTTGCAATATTTGAGTTGATTTGTAATGAATCCAGAATGTATGACATTTTTGTTTTTTTAATTGCATTATAGAAAATCACAATATTCTAATTTTCTGAGACAGTCCTGTATATTATATAATATTATTATCAGATCAATTATATCTGATTATCTCCATTCTGCCGGCTACTTAACGCTGCTAAAGTTCGGCATTTCCTCTGTTTTGGTGCCGTTTCTGGAAAATCAGGTCAATTTTCAAAATAAAAGACCATGAGCAAACTCGTACGTTACGTTAACCTGTAGAATTTGAAGTAAATAATTCAGAAAACGCTTTGACCACATGCAGGTTAATTTAAGACGTCTTAAAAAACTTCATTTGACACCTTCATAGAAATAGCCTCGTACTGTTTTTGTCTGAAAAAGTAAAACATGAATTCATGAAACATGAGTGTAATATTTATCTTCATACATCGTGATATTTTATTGTTCTACTGTTTTTTTTTCATTTCAGCCCAAATTTATTCCTGAATTCATCGAGTAAGTATCCCTTATGGCACAGCACTTTATATTTTTATTTTTAAAATCTTTGTATCTTTATATGGGTGTTTGGTTTCTGGGGTGTTTTATTTGTAAATGACAGTGCTGAGTGAGTGAGATGGAGATGTCAATTTCCCCGAGGGAACCTCCCAAAGGGATTAATAAAGCTGTCTGAATCTGAATCTAAGCTTCACATATCGTAAAGTTAGATCCAGTAATATTTATCAGGGTGCTGCAGTAGTGATGAGGAAGTCTAGGATGGTTCAGGTGTGCAGAAGGAGTAACGGAGGGGTTTCAGGTGCAGGTGGGACTGCATCAAGCACTGGCCCTGAGCCCCTTCTTGTTGCCATGGTGATGGACAGTTTCATCTCCAGGAGACGATACTGTGATGTCTCGACCTTTGAGCAGGGAATGAGGAGTCTGGTAATAAGGAGCAGATTTCTGTGGTGATGGCAGTAAAATAAAAGGTTTACAAGATGAAGAAGAAAAAAGTCAAAAGAAGAATAAAATAACATTTTTAGATATCCGTTCATTAAGGTGACATGTAGGAGGGGCTTACGTGTTTATCCTCAAGTAAAAAAAATACAACGTTTCTGTCTCAACAGGAAGCAGAAGGAGGGTAACTACGATGTGGTGTCTGGTACCCGTTACCGCGGCAACGGCGGCGTGTACGGCTGGGACCTGCGCAGGAAGCTGATCAGGTAACGACCAATCAGCTGAGCCGTGAGACGCTGGTCAAGCGGTGAGAGGAGGAAGATAAACTTAAAAAAATAAAATAAATAAAAGTACTGCACGCAGCGTTTTAGTTTTTAACATTAACAGGCGATAATAATGTACTTTTGACAATAACTATTTAGTCTACAACTCTACATAAATGATTTCTATGTGACTAATGTCAACTTTAGAGCGGAAAAACCAGCTAGCTAGCTGTTTAAGAAAAGAAAATTAGCTGCTAAATTGACTTGTCTATTTCCTATTTAACGCTAGTTAGACCTGATGGATAAATTAGTGAGAATAACGAAGCCTAAAGCTGGAGATTGTAACGTTCCAGCTCGGCCTAACGTTACTCCTTCCACGTCTGACGAGGACAAAGTTTCATCAACCGTAAATACATGTAGCTAATAACCCAGTCAGGAACTGGATAATAAGGTGATATAAGCAGAATAAAACACATTCAAAAGTTATTATAAGCCAGGCTTAAAACTTGACACAATAAAAAAAAAAGGGGGGGAAAAAAATCTGAATTCCAAGCGGGTCCTGCTCTGTTTTTCTCTCATCCAAGGGATAAAAAAGGTTGAAGATCCTGAATTAGTGTTTAGAGTTTTTAGTGTTTTAATTGTTTTTATTGCTTGCTTTGAATTAAATTTCATCCACTTGTACTTGGACTTTTGGAATGACAATAAAGTGAACCTTGAACCTTGAAAAGTGTTTCTGTCTCCGTTTCAGCCGAGGGGCCAACTTCCTGACCCAGGTCCTGCTGAGACCCGGGGCCTCGGACCTGACCGGCAGCTTCAGGTTGTACAAGAGGGAGGTTCTGGAGAACCTGGTGCAGCGCTGCGTCTCCAAGGGCTACGTGTTCCAGATGGAGATGGTGGTTCGAGCCCGGCAGCTCAACTACACCATCGGAGAGGTGAAACCCCCCACCTTCCTCTGGTTAGGATGCTGGGGAGACCCCCCCCCCCCCCCACATTCCTCCGGGTTAGAGTCCGGCTCTAGAGCCCTGGTGAGACGCATTTTGTAATAAACATCCAAAATGTAATAACTTTTTCATTTCATTTTGTAATAAAGCCGCATTTTGTAATACATTTTGTTATTGCAGATTTGAGAAGATTATTATAAAAGGCACTTGCAACTTTTTTATTTTCTAGGAAATGTAAGAACATGGTGCGTTATGTAATAATACCTATTATTGTTGTTTTTTTAACTATGAATTTATACAGAGTGACTTTTGTTGTTTTTTATGCAATTTCCATTCGAGCTATATAGCCCAATAAATCTATGTATAAAACTCCAAATATAACTTTAGTTTCCTATTTGAAGTTTGAAATTATATAGGCCAATAACAAACAAATAAACTATGCTTTAGAATTGTTATTACATAATGCACCATGTTATTACATTTTCTATAGAATAAAAAAGTTGCAAGTGCATTTTGTAATAATCTTCTCAAAATGTAATAACTTATTACATAATGCGGCAAAATTTATTACAAAATGCGTTGGGGCAGTTTATTACAAAATGCAGCAGTTTATTACAAAAGTTCTTACATTTTGGACGTTTATCACAAAATGCGGCTCAACACGCCCCCTGAGGAGATCCAGGATGGAAAAAAGAGAAAGTAATTCCTGTCATCCATCCAGAACACACTTGGATGTTTTCCAAAAGTACATTAAATAAAGTCATTGTTCAGGTTCTGCTTAGTCATGATTTAAGTTGGTACCAACCCGACTTTTAGTGACATGTTAGACTTCAAACAGACCATTTAGGATTCTATTAGAGAATCAGCTCTTTAATGTTTCCTTATTCAGACAGAGTTTAGTTAAATGTTATACACGTGGATGTCTTCAGGATCAGTCCGCTTCATGTGGCCGGTGATGTCCGACCAGCTCCTGCTCAGACTCCTGTTGCCATGGCAACAGTGTTGTGGATGATGACAGGCCTGAACAAGTGCCCTCTCTTTGTTGAAGATTTAATAAACATAAGTTCTTCAGAAAACATGATTGGCCACGCTTACATGATGTTTTTTCATTCGGAATTAATAATTCTGAATGAAATAATTCAGAATTAAACTATTTTCCTTCCAGTTTACATGGAAATAGTAATTCCGAATTGAGGTTTCCATGGAAACACGTTTGATGGTCTTTCTCCAATTCCTCTCCAGGTCTGGGGGTTGGGAAGGTTCTGATTGGATAGGGGGTGGACCGGAAGTTAAACTACCGGAAGAAAAACTAACTTAGCCGCTACAACTTTGAAAAGCTCACAATGTTGACGTTTCCTGTTTCCATCTGTTCTTTTAATGATGTATATTTATTAAATAAATGTTCTCTGCTCTTGACCAGCGTTTACTGCTGCTGCATCTTGAAACTTTGTTAGGAAAACCAGCCCAGTGGAATATAAGATCATGGAGACAGACGGGGAGGGAACGAGCAGAAAGAAAGACCGGGATTAATTTAAAGAGGAATGAGTGGATACATGATCTGGAATTATTCTATTTGGATTTAAAATCAGAATAAACCAGACACTTACTTCGGAATTAAGTTTAATTCAGAATAGCCATTTTCATTCAGAATTATGTGTTTACATGGTCATTTTTACTAATTTTAAATCTGATTTAATTTTAATATCCTAATTAAAGAAGAATTAAACTTCCCGTGTAAATGCACTCACTGAGTTTGATTTGACGCTGTGGAAACGTGGTGTTCCTGCAGGTCCCCATCTCCTTCGTGGACCGGGTCTACGGAGAGTCCAAGCTGGGCGGAAACGAGATCCTGTCGTTTGTGAAGGGACTGATCACGCTCTTCGCCACCACGTGATCCGCCGCCGTCTCCGTGTGACCCCACCCTCCCGGTCCTGGGTCCAAACCCAGGACCTACACATGTAGAACTCCTCCACTACTGACAGAGCCCCCCCCCCTACCGAAGACACGTAGCGACATGAGACCTCCGACCCCCCTGCAGTAAAATAGTTCCCTGGCTGAAGGAGGACGCTGCTCTACATTCCCATCATCCTCTCTGATCAGCCGGGCCTCCCATCATTCCCAGCCCGGCACCGTCCTGGACTCTGGATCGACGATGGTTGTCGCTTTTGAATGTTTGTATGAAATTAAACAGTTTGTTTCTGGCTCCGTTTTGTCATTTTTCTTCGTCTTTTGGAATTATGAGTCAAATTTCCAATCCAATTTTATTTGTTAAGCACGTTTAAAATAACCACAGCTGACCAAAGTGCCGTACAGAATAAATAACAAGACAAAACAGCTCAAGACATAAAATGTTAAATGTAATAAGTTAAAAGACATAAAATAAAGGTAACAGTCATACAATCAATCAATAAAATAAAGAATAAAAGGATAAAATAAAGTCAACTGTCTTGCTAAGTGTTAAAAGCCGAGGAGAAAAGGTGGGTTTTGACAAGGGATTTAACAACAGACAGAGAGGAGGCCTGTTTAAATAAAAAATGTAAAGATTAAATGAATGCCGGCGACCCTTGATGAAGTTAACGCGTGCAAGAGGTCTGTGTGATCATTATTGATTGATTATCTTCTATTTTGAACACAATCACACAAAAAAATAAATAAAACAGCAGAACAATAAATCAATAACATAAAAAAGAACAATAATAATCACTAAATAATAAATGTACCATCGTAAACAAAGACAAGAATATAATAGCAAATGTGTTATGAATTTGAATTGAATTCAAATTTTATTTCGAACATGAAACAGTAGTGAAAACAAAACCAATCAATAATAAAAAAATGTAAATAAGAAAAAAAAAGACAAAAATATAAATAAAAAAATGCATCCATCATAATTAACATGCTCGAAAAGGAGTAGGAAGAAGTAAAAACGTATTAAATCCTACCCCCTAAACTCTATTTCATTATAATCAAAATTAATTTAATTTCTATACAAAAAACAAAAGATTTATTAAAAGTTAACTGTGTTTGTTGGTTCTGCACACGAAAAACCAAACATGTGCACATTGGTCTCAGGTTTATGGAAATCAGCTGAGCTTCAACCGTCTTTTTAGACGGACAAGGGTTGTTTTTTTTGTTATTAAATTTTTGAAAAGGGAAAGAAGGGAGATGGAAAAAATAAATATACATATATATGTATATATCTAAGATAAAAGGCAACTGTCAACTCCCAAATGAGGGAAAACGATAGTGATAGTTAAAGTATAACCATAAGAGTGGTTATAATGGAATATTTATCTGCCCCATGTTCCCCATCTTTCATCTAGGATTTCTCCCTCAAGCAGGATCTTATGATGGGCTGGTAGACGGACGAGGTTTTATCCTGAAAACTAGTGATGTGCGGATCAATACCGAAATATCGATACTTCCAATACCAGGTCTATATGCTCCAAAAACCATTCTCAAACTAAAATATCGATGCTTTTGATACTTCAGTCATTAGTGGTGATGTACATCATTAAGAGGAATACGGTGGAAAGTAACTAAACTATTCAGATTTTGTCTAAATGACACGCTGCTGGTAGGAACTACTTTACTTTTATAGTAGTTATCTTTGTTTATTATTCTCTTATTTATTTTAATGGTTTTATTATTTTACTTAGGATCATTTTTAGTGATGGAAACACCTTTTTCAAACACTTTCTATCGTGAATGAGGCCTCAGTTTACTTCTGACTTTAAAACAAAGAGCTAAGTGACTCCGATCTCTTAAACTATCTAAAATACACTTATTTTATGTCGAATCAGTATCACCGATACCAGCCTGAACTTTAATCAATATCGGATTGGACAGGAAATCGGTGGTATTGAACTCTACTGAAAACCCTTCCAGTCGACTCGAACTTGATTGATGATATTGATTATAGTTAATTCTGGGTGTTGTGTTAACCCACACCTGAGCTCTAACTAATCCCACAGAGAAGTAAAGGGGAACTTAGTACTTAATTCATGTCACATAAACAGTGACAATAAGAAAAATGTGACTGGAAACATTTAAGATTCACTCATGAAAAAGAAAACAGAAGCCTCATGAGGAAGGCTGGTGGAATATGGAACTAGTTAACCAAACCTAAAGTCTTTTACCATCAATTTAAAGCATTTTATTTTTATTTTTTTTGCCATAAAATACTTTTATTATCTAGCCTGCAGGTCATGATACAGCGACATCAAATACAGATGATCTATTAAATTAAGTTTCATTTCTGGGTTCCTATAAGTGCAACCACAAAAACGTCAAATGAATATTTCAACATTTGAACATGCCAGACGTCTAAATGTTTAAGGTAAAGCCTCTAACTTCTGTCATGTCCATACATCTAATCAGTCTTGTAGCTTTAGTTTTATCTGACATCAATCTGATCAGTTTTTACACCTGATTGATCCTTAAATGTCTAAAAGGGTTTCTCATTTTCTTTTTTTTTCTTCTTTTTATTAGTTTTTTTATCATTATAACAGGACCATACAGTCAAACAGAAAAGAGAAACAAAAACAAAAAAAAAACAAGAAAAATAACCCCCAAAAACCAGACATTAAAACATAAAATAAATAACATATATTGCCAGATAATCATCAGACACAGGGCCAATATAAATGAAAATGAATGAAAACCTTATTATATTATCAGCATCCATACCCTCCACAAAGTTCAGGAAAGGCTGCCAGATCCTATAAAATGTCTCAGTGGATCCCCGAGCATTGGACCTGATCTTTTCCAGTTTTGCCAGATAAAAGTTAAATATAATTGTTCAGTTTGGAGAAGAAAGATTTTGTCAAAAAAAGGAAGGCATTGGAAGACATATAAACATTCAATTTAAAGTAGTAGTAGTAGTAGTAGTAGTAGTAGTGTTTATTTCGAATATGAATCATAAAAAAGAAAGAAAATAAGACAATCGTCTTAACATGAGACATAACAAAGTACATATTCGAAAGGGAGTGAGAAGTAAGACTTATAAACTCTCACCCCCTCTCCTTAAATATGACTAGCTAACACATGCGAACATAACATTATGCAAACATAATAAAAAAATATATATATATAAATAAAAATGAAGCATTTTAGGTTATAATGTTGAATGTGTTTGTGTGCGCCCCTACCCTCACCTATGGTCATGAACTTTGGGTAGTGACCGAAAGGACAAGATCGCGGATACAAGCGGCCGAGATGAGTTTCCTCCGCAGGGTGGCTGGACGCTCCCTTAGAGATAGGGTGAGGAGTTCGGTCACCCGGGAGGAGCTCGGAGTCGAGCCGCTACTCCTCCACATTGAGAGGAGTCAGCTGAGGTGGCTTGGGCATCTGTACCGGATGCCTCCTGGACGCCTCCCTAGGGAGGTGTTCCAGGCATGTCCCTCCTCCCTAGGGAGGTGTTCCAGGCATGTCCCACCGGGAGGAGACCCCGGGGAAGACCCAGGACACGCTGGAGAGACTATGTCTCTCGGCTGGCCTGGGAACGCCTCGGACTCCCCCCGGAAGAGCTGGAGGAAGTGTCTGGGGTGAGGGAAGTCTGGGCATCCCTGCTGAGGCTGCTGCCCCCGCGACCCGGTAACTGATAAAGCGGGAGAAGATGAGTGAGTGAGTGAGAGTGTTTGTGTGTGTGGGGGGGTATTATTAATTAAGTTAATTCATTTATATAACTTAATCAATTAACTGATATTAAACATATCTGCTGGGACTTTAACAGGAACACAGTCCTCAGTAGCAGCACGGGAAAGTAGTCCCGGCCGTGATTGGCCTTTAACAGCCGGGCGGATTACAGCGCCACCTAGCAGCCGAGTGCTGAGGCTCTGTATCCCTCCGACCCTACAGGGAGGAGGGAGCGGAGGGCGCCAAAACCCAGCCGGGCTGCACATGCGCCGCTCCGCGGGAGGACGCCCTCTGGTGGCCGGTGACCGCAACAACTAGTCCGGGTTGTTGGCAAACTATCTGAAACAAAAGCACAAAAAATATATGAAGTGTTAAGACATTTTCCCACTGATTTAGAAGACTAATATCATTACTTACCCCTTGTATGATGGACCTTGTTGTATTATTTTACTTAAATGTCATGTATTTCATTTATTTATTATTGTTTGTAACTTATTTTCATATTATATTACTGTATAATTGTCACGGGAAATTCAATCTCTACACACTTTATTCTCATGTTTACATACAGTTTCCAATCTACTGTTCCCTTTATCAACATCGTTTCTATTACAAATGTATTTGTATGGAATGTATATTTGCCATGTTTGTTTTATAATGAACCTTTGACACGAATAAAAGAATTGAAAGAAAAAAAAAGAACTTCCATCCCAACAGCCACATTTTTTTAGGTCAATTTCGTGACAGATATTGAGTGGACAAAAGTTTGGTCGTTACCACAAAGATTCTTTCTAACAAATAAAGTCAAAGAGATATCTTTTAAATTGATACACAAATTCTATCCTGCAAAACAATTTATCAAAATTTAAGATTGATATAGATGTTAATTGTTCTTTTTGACAAAGGCATCTTGAAATATATTCTCACTTATTCTGCTCATGGGAATTCATTATAAATTCTGGAGGGATTTCCACAAGTATATGGCTGATTCTGTCTTTTCTGATTTTCATCTTTATTATAAGAATGTTATTTTTGGCTTTCATAACTGTAATCACAAAGATAGTGACGCTTTCTTTTTTTATAAATCTGTCTTTATTTTTTAGAAAAGTTTCACATACATAAGTGCAAATTCATCCACAGAAAACCTGAACTCTTTATACTCAAAAAAGAACTTGAACAATATATGAGGACGATCTGCTCATGAAAAACACAAAGGCACAAAAGACCATTGGCATCTGTAAATCGCTGAATTTGTTAACATGATACTTACTCTCGCACATTATGCTGTTTTTATTTTTTATTAATTTATCTTTTTAATTTACATTCAACTGTCTTGTCCTTTTTATATATATTTTTTTGTTTATTTCTTTTCAATTTGGTGTTGGAATCTATCTGTATTTTGCCTTTGATCTTTTTTTTTGATAAAGTAAAGCTTGCTGTTGTATTTTTTTAATTTTTATTCGAGTAAAATTGAAATTGGGGTAGGACCTCATAAGTTTTTACTTCCTCCTACTCCCTTTTGCGCATGAAGGTTTATTTCTTTTTTATTTTGTTTAATGACTGTTTATTTGTATTCTTTTTCTGATGTTTTGTGTAATTGTTTTCTGTTTTTATAATTATTTTATGCTCGAAATAAAGATTTCAATTCAAATTCAATTCAATCCAATTCAAGGCAAGGCAAGGGAAGTTTATTTATATAGCACAATTCAACACAAGGTAATTCAAAGTGCTTTACATCGACATTAAAAGCTGAAAGACATAATTAGTCAGTAAATAACAAATAAAATGAAATGAAATTATGAGAAAAGAAAGTAAAAAATAAAAAGCACAAGTTGCTGATTTAAGAGTACAAAGAGGCAAAATTAATAGGCTATTCTAATTGAAATGAAATTGCCATTTTATGGATATTTTTTGTTTGTGTGTGTTTATTGTTTTTTTCTTTGTTTCTTTTACCTTTTCTTTTTTCCTTTCTTTTCTTTTTCTATTGATTTATTTTTTTTGTGATTTTTGTATTGACGGGGAGGATTTTTTATAAGCCCTTCGGGCTTCTTTTCCTCTCCTGCACAATTATTTGTCCTTGTATTGTTAATATAATTACTGTTTTATCATTGTGCATATGAATAAAATAAACTCAAATTCAATTCAATTCAATTCAACCTTAATCTTTCTTTCTTTCTTTCTTTCTCTTTTCTTTCTTTCTTTCTTTCTTTCTTTCTTTCTTTCTTTCTTTCTTTCTTTCTTTCTTTCTTTCTTTCTTTCTTTCTTTCTTTCTTTCTTTCTTCTTTTTTTCTTTCTTTCTTTCTTTCTTTCTTTCTTTCTTTCTTTCTTTCTTCTTTCTTTCTTTCTTTCTTTCTTCTTCTTTCTTCTTTCTTTCTTTCTTTCTTTTTTTTTCTTTCTTTCTTTCTTTCTTTCTTTCTTTCTTTCTTCTTTTCTTCTTCTTTCTTTCTTCTTCTTTCTTTCTTCTTTCTTCTTTCTTCTTCAATTCAATTCAATTCAATTCAATTCAATTCAATTCAATTCAATTCAATTCAATTCAATTCAATTCAACCTTAATCTTTCATTGTATTTCAAGATTTAAATAAAGAAATAAAAACAAAACAAAACAAAAAAAACTAGTCCGGGTTGTTTACTCACGACGAACCTAAAGCATATGCATTTTTGATATAAAATGTATATGATATATTTTTAAATATGTCACATATATTTATTTTATTTATACATACCCATTTTTATTTGATTTTATTTATTATTTTAAATATATGCTAACGAGGACGACGTCACGTCCGGCGTGTTATTTCCGCCATTTTGGGTCCGGCAGTTTCCCGGCTGGAGGTGTATTGTCTGTCCGGGAGAGAGAATGGGCACCACCTGGGAGCAGATCACCACAAACGGTGCACCTTAGTCGCCCCGCGGCCCGGAGGGAGCAGCGCAGGTGATCGCAGGTAAAGCCGGGGGGGTTTCGGGGGTTCGGGAGGTTTTGGGGGTCGGGATTCGAGCCGTCGACCGTCGGCCGGGTGTTGTGATGGGAGGCGGTGCAGCCGCGGCTGAAGTTGGTTTCAGGTTGGAGGGACGGACTCCACTCCGCTCTGCTGGTGCAGTGGTTCTGTTTTTATTTTTATTTTTAATATTAACCAATTGGCAGGAAAAATAAATGGAAAAAATAAAATAAACAAATATTTACAAGTTGTTTTCAGGTAAATTTTGCACTTTCATCTGTCATAATGTTCATATATGGAGCAGTATTTAATTTAAAATTTTTATTTTAATAGATACCAGACCACGTGACCAGGGGACCCCACAACTGTAGTATAAAGAGAAATATTTTTTTTTCCCAACAATATGTTAATTGTCGTTTTTTATTTATTTTTTTCAAACATAACTTATTCTCAATACAAACATAAATAATTATATTGGATATATTCAATATATATTCAATATATATTCAATTGGGAGGAAAGATAAAATAAATAAATGAAAAAATAATAATAAATAAATATTTACAAGTTGTTTTAAGGTAAATCTTGCACTTTCATCTGTCATAATGTTCATATATGGTGCAGTATTTTTATTTTAATAGATACCTAAGCAGGTGACCAGGGGACTCTACACCTGTAGTTAGTTATGTGTCTTGATTTTATTCCTTTTTGTTTATTTTGTTTGCTGGTTTCTGTAGCACTTTGAGATTATTTTTTGAAAAGTGCTTTACAAATAAAATGTATTATTATTATTATTATTAGTAGTAGTAGTAGTAGTAGTAGTTTAAAGAGACATCGTTTTTTTTTGTCGTTTTTAAATTTTTTTTCAAATATAACTTAACCTATGCTCAATACAAACATCAATAATTATATTGGATTAACCAATTGGGAGGAAAAATAAAATAAATAAATGAAAAAATAAATAAATATTTACAAGTTGTTTTCAGGTAAATCTTGCAATTTCATCTGTCATAATGTTCATATATGGTGCAGTATTTTTTTTATTTAGATTTTTTAAATAGATACCAAACCACGTGACCAGGTGACCCCACAACTGTAGTATAAAGAGGCATAGTGTTTTTATTCCACAATATGTTAATTGTCGTTTTTACATTTTTTTAAATTTAATTCAACTTTACTTGCACCATTCTCGATACAAACATCAATAATTATATTGGAATAACCAATTGGGATGAAAAATAAATGTAAATATTGTGGAGAATATCATTTTTATTTATTTTATTTTTTAATTTCATATTTAAAGTTTTCAGATACATTTTTCACTTTCATCTGTCATAATGTTCATATATGGTACAGTATCTTTTTATTTTATTTTTTTTTAATCGATACCAAACCACTTGACCCCACAACTGTAGTATGAAAAGGCATAGTTTATTAAAAAAAAATCAAACATAGTTTAACTTGTACCATTTTCAATACAAACATAAATAAATATATTGAATTAACCAATTGGGAGGAAAAATAAAATAAATAAATGAAATATAATATAAAATAAATAAAAGTGATATTCTCCACAATATTTACAAGTTGTTTTCAGGTAAATCTTGCACTTTCATTCGTCATAATGTTCTTATATGGTTCCCAGAGTTTGACAAAATCTTTCGTTAGTCCTTCCAGTCCATTATAAAGAGGCATAGTGACTTTAAAACCTATTTTGATAACTTTCACCTTGATGCCTACCTGCATTGTGGTGGTGTTTTGACTCTGGAACCCTGTGACTCCGAACAAGTTTGGTCGAGTTAAAACCCCAGAGACTCGTCACACCTGAGTTTACATCCTTCCAGTGGCAAAGTTTGAAAATTAACCTCCATAAACACAAGATTAGCTGTGGTGCTACCAGCCAATCCTGGCATTTTTTTCCCAACATAGCAGCGTGTTTTGAAAACACTGTTACGAGTATCTTAATGTGGATTTAAAAGAAGAGAACTGCCATGAACAGTGAGATTAAGTGACATTAGTAGCAGCTATCTTTATATTCTCAGGCGTGTAAGTAGGTCTGGTTTCTCTGTCAGAATTTAAATGTCTGTATAGGAACTAGAACTACAATTTATCTCAGGTTTGGACTCACTGGATCACGTGGTTTCTGGTCTACAGGTGAAAAACTAATATCTATAAATACATCTATATGAACATCTGTTTAAAAATGTGAGCTTTTTTCAGTGGAAACAGTTTATAGAAAAGCTGAATAAGCCCTTTTTTAATGCATTAAATGCAGGTGTAGCTTATGTGACTGGTAGGATTCGGGTTGGTTCTGGAGTCGGTGGGTTTGTGTGTATTTGGGGGCATTTTGGTATATTCAGGGGTGTATTTTGGGGCAGTTTGGGGTATTCGGGTATATTTTGGGGTACATATGTGGGTATTTTAGGGTATTTTGGGTATATTTGGGGGTATATATGTGGGTATTTGGGGGCATTTTGGGGTATTTGGGTATATTCAGGAGTATATTTGGGGGCATTTTGGGGTATTTGGGTATATTCAGGGGTATATTGGGGTATTTTGGGTATATTCAGGGGTATATTTTGGGGGTATTTGGGTATATTCAGGGGTGTATTTGGGTATATTCAGGGGTATATTGTGGGGTATTTGGGTATATTTTGGGATATATTGGGGCATTTTGGGGTATTTGGGTATATTTTGGGGTATATATGTGGGTATTTTGGGGCATTTGGGGGTATTTGGGTATATTTTGGGGTATATTGGGGCATTTTGGGGTATTTGGGTATATTTTGGGGTATATTGGGGCATTTTGGGGTATTTTTATATATTCAGGGGTATATTTGGGGTATATATGTAGGTATTTTGGGGAATTTTGGGGTATTTGGGTATATTTGGGGGTATTTGGGTATATTTGGGGTATATATGTGGGTATTTTGGGGCATTTTGGGGTATTTGGGTATATTCAGGGGTATATTTGGGTATATTTGGGGGCATTTTGGGGTATTTGGGTATATTTTGGGGTATATATGTGGGTATTTGGGTATATTTGGGGGTATATATGTGGGTATGTTGGCGATTCTAACGCTTTCTAACAAAAAACACCGCAAAAAGAATCAAATCCGGCTGTCAAACATCGAGGCACAAACCAACTTCGCCGCCGGAGCGACGGCTAAGGCAACTTGGTCGCTTCATGTTTTCTATGAAAAACAGGCTGAATGTGACAGAAATGTCCCGCAGCTCGTTTACACATGTCTAAAAAAGCCCCGGGTTTATATTCAGGGGGATAATAAAACACATAAAAGGGGGGTTCTGGTTCTAGTGGACCCCCCTGTGGTGGGCTGGTTTAGCCCAGCGTGCTACGTTAGCTGCTAGCTGTCGGTCTTTGTCAACGGACCTGTCACAGATATTGATCCGGATCGATCTGGAGCTGAACCGGTCACAGATATCGATCTGGAGCTGAACCTGTCAGACCGATGGATCCGGATCCATCCAGATGTGGGTGAACTGGAACTGACGTGGACCTGGACCCCCTGAAGGAGAGGAGGATGTGGGATCGGGGTGGTGGTGGAACTGGGGGGGCTGGAGGGGTTAGATGGGGTTAGATGGGGGTATTAGGGTTGTTAAGACCCCCCTACATCCATGGATCCTTATCGATTATTGATCGTAGCATCAGAGGAGTCACGGGGAGCTGGGAGGGTTCAGAGGTGACACCTGGGCCAGGTGTGTGACCCGTTCTGGGGGGTTGTTGACGTCATCTCCACCTGTCCTCACCTGTGGTCGTGGAGGTGTGGACCCCCCCTCCCGTATTAGGTCAAATTATCCCCCAGTCACCCCCCCGGGAGCGTCTATTCCCCCCCGTTTAGGTGTAAACACGAGCATTCTGGGTAAAAACCGGCGGTTGGAGGGTGGAGGTTTGAGCCCCCCACCCCCCCACTGCAGATGGAGGAACCAGTTTCAGCCTCCGCCGGGAGGGAGGGAGGGAGGGAGAGGCCTCCTCCTCCTCCACCATTTCCTCCCTCTCCTCTTCCTCCTCTTCCTCCTTCCTTTCTCTCAGCCTCTCCTTGGCTGCTCTTACCCCCCCTCCTCTTTCTCACCCTCTTCCATTTTCTCTCCCTACCCCCCTCCGACCTCTTCCCTGCCTTTCCTCACCCTCCCTCCCTCCCTCCCTCCCTCCTTCTCCTCTTCTTCCTTGCCCTCCTTCCTTTCTCTCAGCCTCTCCTTAGCTGCCCCCCCTCCCTCGCCTCTTTCCCACCCCCCTTTCTTTCTCACCCTCTTCCATTTTCTCTCCCTACCCCCCTCCGACCTCTTCTCCGCCTTTCCTCTCCCTCCCTCCCTCCCTCTGTCCGGACTCCCCCCCACTTCCGTTGCTGTCCTCTCCCCTTTTCCTCTCATCTCTCCCCCTCCAGCTCTCCCTCGTCCTCCCTGCTCTTTCTCCCTCCCTGGTCTCTCTCTCTGTTCTCTTGTCCCTCCTCTTCCTCCCTTCCTCCCATCCCTCCCCCCTCCACTGCAGACCTATTGTAGGAGCTGCTTACTCAATAGGAGGCGCCATCCTCCCTGCCCTCTGCGTCGGTAGGGAGGGAGGGAGAAAGAGAGAGATGGGGGGGCAGCAGCGTATAGGCAGCTTACATAATGGAGTTCTCTCCAGCGCCATCTACGAGCGAGGGAGGGAGGAGGAGGAGAGGAGAGGAGAGGGGAGGGGAGGTGGGTCTGGTTTTCACCCTCTCCGGTCGTCTTCCATGTTTCTTCAGGGGGGTGGCGGGATGGAGGGATGGAGGGATGGAGGGATGATGGAGGGATGGCGGCCCCCCGCCGGCCTCCACCTCCCTCGTTCCTCCTGTTTCTAGACGGGCCAGAGTCCAGGTGTTTGACCTCAGGACGGTTAACGAGCCGCCGGGCTGTGATTGGTTGATGGGATGATTGGAGGAGCCGGACCAGGAACTAAACCAGATCTGCATCTTCGGCTGGTCGTTTCCTCGCAGCTGGAAACGTTTAGCTCCTTCCTCTCGGCCTTTTGCATCTTTGCATGTTTTCCTCAGAGATCCTGGTCCAGATTCCTCCTGCCGTCCACGGCCCCCTGGCTTGATTGCTGGTTCTGAGTGACCCCGTAGGGCTGGAAAGACTATTTTAATAGTCGACTAGTCACCGACTATTGAAACGATTAAGGCTGAATTAAGGTTCTGCGTCACACCAACGCAGAGCACACGCCGTCCCCGTGACGCCGTCGTGAACCTTCAGACTTCTCCGTCACTCCAGTTCTCCGTGGTGCAGTACCCCCCGCGACCGCTAGTTAGCGATCTTTTCCTGAATGGTTTATCCAACTTTTTCCGGTCACATTGAATCAAAGAGATATGAAAGACCTGGGGTCCATCCTTTAAGTAAACACAATAGAGTTGCCATGTTCACTGATGTTCAATTTTTTTTTTGATTCATTCATTAATTTATTTAATTGACAAACCTTTTCCATTTGCAGCAAGTTTGGTTGTTGGAGCAAGTTAAGCCCTGACGGGGGCTGTTGCCGTCACAGAATCTTCTTAAGCGATTTCAGTTTGTTATTCTCTGATTAGCTTGTGTTGATGGAGATTACAACCACATCACTTGTGGACGTCTGCGTCAGTCGTCTGCGGTTCCTCTCCAGCTTCAGCCAGCGCCGGTTCTTTCTAGGTTTTTCAGCGTTTATTTAAGTCACCGCAACACATGTTGACGACGTGGTGGACACCCGACTGGGATCAGGACCCAACATGTTTTAAAGGTCTTTAACCCCGGTGTGCTGGGCCTTCAACAGTTCAGATAGACCCCCTCGAGGACCAAACAGAGATGGGGCTGAACGATTTTTGAAAATAATCTAATTGCGATTTTTTTCCTCAATATTTCGATTGCGATTTAACATGCGATTATTTTTTTCAAGGTCCTGTTCTCATGTATTTTTCAACTAAACAAGCAATAAATCAGGGTGTTTTATAATAAATAATGTCAGATTTATTTAACACGTCTAGACACGTCTGTACACACGGGTGTTTTGGGTCGAATCGACCCAAAACACAGGGAACAAAAAAACCTTCCTCGACCTCACAGGAAACTCAGAACTTCTTCACAAGTAACTCAGAAATCCCCGGGAGAAAAAAAACCACCAGCAAACTAACACAAACCAACAAAACGAACCAGCAATGAACAACTGGCAGCCCCGCTCTTTAACCTCCTCCTGATGAGCTGCAGGTTCAGGCTCACAGCGACTCCACTGTCCGCCAGCGCACGCCCGGCTCGTGCTCCTCGCCACGCCGACTCCACGCTCATATATTTCCTCCTCGCCCGATCCCAGCGCGAGCTGCGGAGGAAAGCCCCGCCCAGCCGAGCCCTAACACTGAGGCCGTGGTAGATTTAGGTTACGCTCTTCCCGCTCTGCTCACTCGCACATTACGTGATCTGGTCGAATCGCAGCCTTTGCGGTTAGAAAATCTCGTTTTATCACATCGCGATATTATCGCAAATGCAATTAATCGCTCAGCCCTAGATGCAACCGTAATAATTTCCTTTGCTCGTTACAATTCTCTGAAATCTCTGACAGATTGTGTCCGGTTCTGATGTGTCTCGGACCTCAGAGAGCCGCGTACTTCTGCTCCATCAACGATGGAGGAAGCAGAGTTTGCAGGCTCTGAGCTCAACTAGCTTTCTTTGTAGCTCCAGCCTTCGCTAGGTTCATGACACTGAGCATGCTCAGTAGAGTGAAGCTGGTCGGAGGTGATTGGATGGATGGAAGAGGTTTTTTTCCCTCTGGAAAATGTGAATTTTCAGCCATCAATCGGCTCTCGATTGATGTAGAATCACATTAAGTGTTTCCTGGTTCTTGAGGATGTTTCAGGTTCACCAGCTGGTGTTGGAGTCACTAACCCGCCCTGCCCTCCGCTGGCACCGTCATCACCCATTTGTTTATTCACCCGCTCAACACATGAAATGTTTGATCAGGGTGGGTCAAACACTCATTCTTACCCCTTTTCCACCAAACCAAGGTGTCAAAAGGAACACTGGTCTTATTTGACAGAAATCTAGAATATATTTTGTAGTAGAATTTCCTTTTTTCTTTTCTATGTTTCTTTTCTTTTTCTTCTACTACCTCTTTAGGTTTGCTTTTCATTTTTGTCTTGTATTGTATATTATGTGTCGGACCCCAGGAAGAATAGCTGCAGTTTTGCTGCAGCTAATGGGGATCCAAATAAAACTATAAACTATAAAACCGGTTCCAGGACTGGTTCTGGTTCTGGAACTGGGCTTTCTGTTTCCACTGACGGAGAACTGGTTCAGGGCCAGAAGAACCGGTTCCAAAGTAGCACCAACTCTTTGCTGGTCTAGAGGAAAGAACCTCTTAGTAAGCGGAGGTGAGGAGTTATTTAGACCAACGGCAACAGCAAGACTGGGAGACGGAGACATTTTTAAATAAGAATGAATCTGGATGCAGCAAAGCATCATGGGAGGAGGAGGAGACAACCTGTCTTGTAGAGATGTGTCCACGGAGGAGCTACGTGGACCAAGTCCTGTTAGAGCAGATACCTGGTTGTTGCTGCAACTTTCACGCAAACGCAGAGACGTAACTGACGTTTGCAGAGACGTAACTGGCGTTAGCGGAGACGTAACTGGCGTTAGCGGAGACGTAACTGGCGTTAGCGGAGACGTAACTGGCGTTAGTGGAGACGTAACTGGCGTTAGCGGAGACGTAACTGGCGTTAGCGGAGACGTAACTGGCGTTAGCGGAGACGTAACTGGCGTTAGCGGAGACGTAACTGGCGTTAGCGGAGACGTAACTGGCGTTAGCGGAGACGTAACTGACGTTAGCGGAGACGTAACTGGCGTTAGCGGAGACGTAACTGACGTTAGCGGAGACGTAACTGGCGTTAGCGGAGACGTAACTGGCGTTAGCGGAGACGTAACTGATGTTAGCGGAGACGTAACTGACGTTAGCAGAGACGTAACTGACGTTAGCAGAGACGTAACTGACGTTAGCGGAGACGTAACTGACGTGGCTCCTCTTAGCACCCGATCTGTGGAAAAACAACCCGGTTCTCAGCTGGTTTCTAAGTTGAAGGAGTTGTGAACCAGCACTGGAACTGGTTTGGTGGAAAAGGGGAACGCGTTCTACTCCAAGTGGAGCCGTTTCAGGGGAGAAAGGGACGAGGCATCGCCGGGTTTGGACTCTGTACCGGTCAGCTGTTGTGATGAGAGTTGAAGGCCGGATCTGTTGAAAGCGCGTTGTGTGTGTTTCCTTTTCAGGCTGGCAGGATGTTCCAGCTCCCCGTCAACAACCTCAGCAGCCTGCGGAAAGCCAGGAAAAATGTCAAGAAGGTCCTGGGAGACATCGGCCTGGAGTTCTGCAGAGATCACATCGAGGTGAGCACGATCGGAGTCTGAAGACTGGAAACTTCACCGCTCCGGTTCCTCGTGGTTTGATCGTCAGGAGGTTCCTGGTTCATCTCACCTTGAGTTGCACTGCTCATCTTAAATTAGTACTAAACCCATCGCTGCTTTAGGGTTTCACTTTTTTTTTTTTTTTTTATAAACTTTGTTTATTGGTTTTTAATACACAAATTGACAATGATAAAGTGCATGTAAATAACTAAAGAGAAAGAAGAAGGAGAAGAAGATAAGAATAATAATAATAATAATAATAATAAGAGCCAAAAAACAATGCCAAAAAAAACGAGAAAGAAAACGTCGTTTCGGCCATATTTCACATATTACAGTGACAATAACCTCACTTTTCAAGTCAAAATATAAATAAATAAACGACAAAAGGTGAATAAAAATAAAGTGGAATCTTATTCCGGTGTAACTGGGAAGGGACTTTCTCTGCATAGGCAAAGAAAGGTCCCCACATTTCACTAAATCTTCTGGAAGAACCTCTCAGTATCAGATTTTTTCAAGCCTCAAATTGTTGAAAATCTCTTTTATCCACAGCAGGGTTTCACTTTTGAAGACGTGCTGCCAAGAATTACCTGGTTCCTCCGGGTTTGACCCTGATTTCCAGGGTTGAACCGGTGACAGCTGGTTCTGGGAACCGAATGTCAATGAAAGACTGACGACGGTTTTACAGTAAAAGTGTTTTTAGCAATTCTGCTGTTTGTTCGTTTTTTAAATATCCACTTCATAACGTCAAATCACAACAAATCTCACTTTAATAGTTGGTTTCTCTATCTAAGTCGGGGAATGACGCCCACCTTCACCCGGTTGGGATCGTCTCGGTACGTTCTGTACCGGGTAAATATTGTTGAATAACTTCAAAATAAGGATTAAAAAAAAAACCTCAATCTGTGAATATTTTTTTATGTCACATTCACTTCACAGAAGTTCTCATGTAACAGGCGTTAGACTCCTCCCATTCACAGCCATTTCCACTGGTACAAAACGTACCAAGCCAGACTAATTCTTGACTTCTTTACCGGCCAGCTAAGTTATAAAGTCACCTGGCCGGTTTTACCTAACGTTCAACTAAAGAGGAGGTTGTTCTGAGCCCGGCGTCATCAGATCTGCGCTACGTGAACCTTCTTGCCGCCCGTGTCACCTGTTTCCACGTGGTTGTCCGTCCTCCCCTGCTGCATCATGATCGTGTGTTAACCTGAGCGTATTTCTTCTCCAGGACTTCAAGGATTTCGTCCCTCCAGACGTTTACATCAAACACACCAGCTGGGAAGATGTGTGCATGTGGGAGCCGTCGCATACCAAACCCCAGGTGAGACCACAGTCGTGTGTGTGTTTGTTTTTGGGGGGGATCCGTATGAAATATTGGACACCTTTCTTCTACTTGTATGAAACTGAAGATCATAATGCAAACCTGACATTTACTTCTAGTTCAGTTTGTGGAAAATGGTTGGCCTGGTTTTCTCTTTAAAACTTAAACAGTTATAAAGCATTACAAACTGTAACAATAGGGCAAACGTACAGTATTGTTTTGTATTTTGTGTCTTTCAAATAAAAGACAATTTTTTCCAGTCATATGTTCCTCATTCAAGGTTGTTAAAAAAAATACTGCTATAATATCGTGTATCGTACCGTATCGTGAGATTAGTGTATCGTTACAACCCTGTTATCAAGGTAAAACTGCCCAATTTATTGTAATATTACTTTGAGGTCATGTCGTACGGCCCTAGAACGCACCCACCTTGTGTCAATCAACGGTAGCCGTGGCAACAAGCTCCGTCAGCTGAATATTTACGAACATTTAAAATTTTACGGCAGAAAATCCTGTTTCAAATGTGGTTTTGGTGGTGAAAGTAGAGACAATGCTGCGTTTAGGCGGCGCTGGGTTGCTACCGGCGACCACAAGGTCCCGATTACATCACTGGGGGGCACAGCCGGACCACGACTGATGAAGATGTGGTGACGGCTCGCCGTTGGCTCAGCCGGCTGCCAATCAAGAGGCCACACCCTATAATATTAACACATTTATTGCTTCATATGAACTCATCTGAAGGGGTACTAGTCTTATTGGCTGTGACACGTGAATTTATGTAAAAAAAAAAACTATAAAAATTAACCTGACGATGTAAAAAGTAATAATAATAATTAAAAAAAATATATATGTATGTATGTATATGTATATGTGTATGTATGTATGTTAGGGCTGCAACGATTCGTCGACGTTGTCGACAAAAATCGCTAATCAAAATTGTCGACAATGAATTCCATTGTCGACAATAGTCGCCAGACGTGTTTTTCCAATGGAGTGAGGCGTCTCACTTCAATACAATCTCTGCCGAGAGTCGCGCATGCACGATAGCGTCTCTGCCGAGCGGTAGCGGGTAAACAATAATGACGGCGTCCCGTCCTGTAGAGCCGCTGCATGTAACAAAACTTCTAAAGTTTTGGAGCCTTTTAGCCTGGATACGGTAAATAAAAAGATGACTTGCAAGGTTTGCAAAGCAGACCTTGCTTATCACGGGAGCACGTTGGTAACGCACGAGCATTTGAAGAGAAAGCACGTCGGGGCTGGGTGACGGGTTTCAACAAATGATACACCAGTTCAACCCAGAGAACGTCCTGCCATCCAGAACCGATTTCACCCACTTGATACAGAAAAAATATGAGACGTTTTATTTTATTTTTTATATAACACATTTGCCTGTCCTTAAAAAATGAAAAATAATGGATAGATGTTTATTTATTCATGGATTTATGTCTGACTGATCACTGTCCTTGGTTTTAAATAGGACATTTTATTAACTTTTTGTATGAACAAAGGGGCAAAGTTGAATAAAATATCTACAGGACTGTCTCAGAAAATTAGAATATTGTGTTCTTTATTTCTTTATGTTCTGTAATGCAATTAAAACAACAAAAATGTCATACATTCTGGATTCATTACAAATCAACTGAAATATTGCAAGCCTTTTATTATTTTCATATTGCTGATCATGGTTTACAGCTTAAGATTCCCAGAATATTCTATTTTTTTGAGATAGGATATTTGAGTTTTCTTAAGCTGTAAGCCATGATCAGCAAAATTAAAATAATAAAAGGCTTGCAATATTTCAGTTGATTTGTAATGAATCCAGAATGTATGACATTTTTGCATTACAGAAAATAAAGGACTTTATCACAATATTCAAATTTTCTGAGACAGTCCTGTATTTTTCATTGAAGTACCCATCTTTCTCGTGTTTATTATCATTTGCCACATAATTAAAGCGACATACTAAATTTAAGAAAAAATGACTAATTATCCGATTAGTCGACTAATCGTTTCAATAGTCGGTGACTAGTCGACTATTAAAATAGTCGTTAGTTGCAGCCCTAATGTATGTGTATATATATATATATATATATATGTATGTATGTGTATATATATATATATATATATATATATATATATAAAAATGTCCAAAAGCACACAGGGAAGGTGCTTCGGAGCACTTCCAGCAGCACAGAAGGAGTTACAGATCACTCCGATCACAGTTATTGATCCAGCCCAGTTATAAAGCCGAGGTTTACAGCCTCCTGTTACTGTAAAATCGGCTTCAGGCGACAGAAACAAAAATTAATGTCCCGGTGCATTTTGGGTCAACTTCCCTTTTTATATGTCGGGATTTTCCTGGATTTACCAACAGTTGTAGAAGTGAGAAGTTTACAAGTTTTCCTGTTTTTAAAACGAGTGAATTAAAGACGTGACTATGATATAAATAAAAAAGTCATGACTTTTTTAAAAACCCGCCTATTGGACCCCTTTTAAGGAGTAACATGATCTTTGACGTCTGCTGGTCCGATTCTGTATGGGCAGGTTGGACCTGGTTCTGGAGGTGCTGATGTCTCTCGTCCTCTGGACAGAAACTAAACTCGCGCTCCACTTCGGTCAACATGACGGCAAAGTGGGTCGGTCTATAACAGCGGTCGTCAACCCAAAATGTTTTAGAGGCATATTGGACCAAAAACACAAAAAACAAATATGTCTGGAGCCGCAAAAAATGAAAAGTCTTGTATCAGCCTTAGAATGAAGGCAAATGGCGAAATGCAAAATGTCGAGAAAAATGTCAAAATTTCAAGAAAAAAGTCGAGATGTTGAGAAAAAAGTTGAAATGTCGAGATTAATGTTGAAATACAATCTCGATAAAAAGGAAATAAGTCGAAATGTCGTAGAAAAAAAGAAGAAAAAAGGAAGAAAAAAAAAGGTCAAACATTTTGAAAAAGCTCCAGGAGCCACTAGGGCGGTGCTAAAGAGCGCATGCGGCTCTACAGCCGCGGGTTGCCGACCCCTGGTCCCTGGCGACGTACGCCGTAGGCTCTGCGTCGATTTAACGCGGACCCATAAATCAGCTCCCGAGCCGGCAGGCATCATCCTGAAATTTTCGGCGCAAATTTCTTAACAGGCATAGCTACAACTGTTAGATTTCATCTATTAAACCGACATTTATCTTCCTAAATGATTTATTTCAGCCAGCGGTAATTCTCCACAGAGCTGCAGGTTTCTCCCCGGGACGGCGGCTCTTCTCCGAAAACATCAGATCAAATTTCTTAGCAGGCGTTATTTGGATAAACTGAGCCTAGGTTGGGGATCTTAACGGTTACTTTTACGCCTGAAAAAACAGCTTTTATCTCTGGGCTTCCTGATATGGTGTGACGTTTGTGCAAACGTAACTACGCAGTCGCTTACATACCCGAACGTAAACCACGCAGTGACGTAGCAAGCAAAATTTAGGGGCGGTGCTGAAAAGTAGGAGTAGTGGGAGTATTGGGACTGGGCCCTGGGAAGATTTCAAGTGCCCTAAAATCTGTGGCTTCTTTTTTAGGGCTAGTGGTAGAAAGTAGGGGGTGTATTGGGATTAGCCCTAAAACTAGAATTGAAACAGGCTGACAACAACAACACTAGTGTAGGTGAATGGCAGCGGTGGACAGATCTGGATGTAAATGTAAATGTTATGTAAACTTGTGATTGTGAGGTTACTGAGTGACTCCACTAACTTACCTCGTCCTGTCCCCCCCGTGTCCCCAGGAGTACCGGTCCAAGCCGTTCTGCTGCTCCGGCTGCCTCTTCTCCTCCAAGTACTTCTCGGCCTACAAGAGCCACTTCCGCAACGTCCACAGCGAGAACTTTGAGAGCAACATCCTGCTCAACTGCCCCTACTGCACCTTCAATGGCAACAAGAAAACGCTGGAGACGCACATCAAGCTGTTCCACATGCCCAACAGCGCGTCGCGGCCGGGCCACGGCGGCGCCAGCGCGGCGGCGGGGGCCCTGGGGGCCAAGGACGGGCTCCTGAAGAGGGACAACGTGGAGCAGGCCGTGTACTACTGCAAGAAGTGCACGTACCGGGACCCGCTGTACAACGTGGTGCGCAAGCACATCTACCGAGAACACTTCCAGCAGGTGGCGCACCCCTACATCGCCAAGCCGGGGGACAAGGCGGCCGCCCCCAACGGCGCCGACGCCAGCGCCGCCAGCAACCAGATCCACTGCAAGAAGTGTCTGTTTGTGCCGCGCACCTACGAGGCGCTGGTGCAGCACGTCATCGAGGACCACGAGCGCATCGGCTACCAGGTGACGGCCATGATCGGCCACACCAGCGTCATCGTGCCACGGCCCAAACCGCTGGTCATGTTCCCGCCCAAGAGCCAGGGGGACAAGACGGTGATCGGCATGGGCCCCAAGGGCGCCGTCATGGCCGCGCCGCGCTCGGCGGCGCAGCAGCTGGGCCGCGGCGTCCTGCCGTCCAAGGCGGGCTTCGGCAGCCTGCTGGCGGCGGGCCTGAAGGCACGGCCCTCCCAGCCCTTCGGCGCCGGGGCCCCGCAGGGCCGCGCCGCCCTGCCGGGCAACGCCCAGGTCCACGTGCCGCAGCAGTCGCACGCCGCCAAGCAGCTGCTGTCGGGCGTGAGCCTGCGGGGCCCCCTGCTGGCCGGCGCCTCCTCGGCGCTGCGCTCCCACCCGCTGGGCGCCCGCGTGCAGGCGGCCGCCACCACCGTGGCCTCGGTGTCGGCCAAGAAGGGCGGCGCCGCCTCGCTGCTCGGCACCTCCTACACCCAGAAGTGGAAGATCTGCACCATCTGCAACGAGCTGTTCCCCGAGAACGTCTACAGCGCGCACTTCGAGAAGGAGCACAAGGCGGAGAAGGTGCCGGCGGTGGCCAACTACATCATGAAGATCCACAACTTCACCAGCAAGTGTCTGTACTGCAACCGCTACCTGCCCAGCGACACGCTGCTCAACCACATGCTGATCCACGGCCTGTCCTGCCCGCACTGCCGCGCCACCTTCAACGACGTGGAGAAGATGGTGGCGCACATGCGGCTGTCGCACCCCGACGAGAAGGTGGGGCCGCGCACCGACTCGCCGCTGACCTTCGACCTCACGCTGCAGCAGGGCAACCCCAAGAACGTGCAGCTCATCGTCACCACCTACAACATGCGCGACGCGCCAGAGGAGTCGGTGGCGTTCCACGCCCAGAACCACGCGCCGCCGCCCGCCCTGGCGGCGTCGTCGGGCAAGAGGCTGCCGCCCCAGCAGCCGCCCAGGACCCCGGCCGCCGACGGCCCCGCCAAGGCCTCCCCGCAGGCCTCGGTGCCGTACAAGAGGGACGTGGGCAAGACGCTGTGCCCGCTGTGCTTCTCCATCCTGAAGGGGCCCATCTCGGAGTCGCTGGCGCAGCACCTGCGCGAGCGGCACCAGGTGATCCAGACCGTCCACCCGGTGGAGAAGAAGCTCACGTACAAGTGCATCCACTGCCTGGGCGTGTACACCAGCAACATGACGGCCTCCACCATCACGCTGCACCTGGTGCACTGCCGCGGCGTGGGCAAGACCCACAACGGCCAGGAGGGCCGCGCCGCCGCCGCCCCGGCCCGGGCCGGCCCTCAAGCCCCCGGCGCCGCCGCCCTCAAGCGGCCCGGCGGCCTCGACGGCTCCGACGCCGCCAAGCGCCGGAGGACGGGCCCCCCGGGGGAGCGGGCCCACCCCCGCGACATGAACGCCTTCGTGGAGAACCCGGACGACCCGGTGGTGCTGGCGCTGGACCCCAAGGGCCAGGAGAACCAGCCGTACGAGACGCGCAAGGCGTTTCTGACGCGGTACTTCAACCGGGCGCCGTACGCCACGCAGCGCGAGGTGGCCAAGCTGGCGTCGCGCCTCTGGCTCTGGCGCTCCGACGTGTCCGGCCACTTCGGCGTGCGGCGGCGGCGCTGCGTGCAGGAGTGCGAGCGGCAGCGCGCCAGCGTTCTGCTGGGCTTCAGCATGCACGAGCTCGACGCGCTGACCCACGACCTGGCGCTGGCCGGGGTGGGCGGGGCCGGCGGAGCCACCAACGCGCCGCGCACCTCCAAGACCCGCATGGGCGTGTCGGAGCGGGCGCTGCAGAGGCACCGCGAGCTGGTGGCTAGCGGCGGGCGGCCACCGCCTCGGCTACGGGGGCCGGGCCGGACCGGGGGCGAGGCCGGGGGCGGGGCGGAACCCCTGCCCGCCGCCACCACCGGCGGAGACCCGACAACCAGGGCCACGTCGCCGCAGAACCTCCCACTGGACCTTTCAGAGCCGATCGCCATCGACTCCAGCGAGGAGGAAGACGACGACGAGGAGGAAGAGGAAGAGGAAGAGCAGGGGGGGGACAAGGACCCGGCGGAGGAGGAGGAGGAGGCAGATCGCCACGGCAACCAGCAGCCAACCGGAGCTCCGGAGGGGGAGGAGCCGGCGCCGCAGGGGGAGGAGCCGGCGACGGGAGTTTCAGATCTTGATGACTTATCTGACGACGACGATGACGACGATGATGATGATGATGAGGACGATGATGATGATGATGACGAAGCGGCGCACGTGGAGAACGGCTTCGGCGCGGCCGACGGCTCGGGCGGCGCGCCGTCCCCCATCATCATCCCCAAGTTCGTGCCGTCGGCGGCGCGGAGCGGACGAGACCACGCCCACTTAGGAAAGCAGCAGGTCTGACAAACCAAAAATGACCCTTCAGTCGGACCCCGACCCCCCCATGACCCCTGACCCCTAACCCCCCCTCCGCCCTCGCCCGGACTGGAGGACGCCGGCGGGAAAAACAAGCCATCGGGGGGGCGTCGGGAGGCGGGGCCAGCGGCGTCGCCGTGGAAACCTGAACACAGTTTTAACCTCATTTGTACAGCGGGGGGTTCTGGTGGGGGAACCAAACAGACATTATTGCCTTCTATATCCTGTAACATAAGTGGACGCTGGCCCCGCCCCCTGGCCCCGGGGGGGCGGGGCCTCGGCGAGCACCAGTTTTTCACGCGGGAGGAGGCCGGTGTACATTTGTACAGTCTTTTAGACGTGTTTGGACGGCGCTGCTGCACATGGACCCCTGGATATTTGCTTTTTCGTCGTGCGGGAGGTCGGAGGTCAGAGGTCGACGACGACGACTCCTCCGCTAGACGGCCGTCGTGTTGCTTTGGCGCAGGACTTTTCCCGCCTTTTCCTTCCTTTCTTACCAAAAACCGTTAAGTGAGGTCCAAGTTTCTGCTTCTGATTTGGTCGGATTTGACTTTGGAGACGAGAATCTGGACCGCGGGGGGCGGGGCCTGTACCAGGGGGCGGGGCTGGCGAAGGGGGCGGGGCTAGCATAGACATATATACGTAGACGCCGCCATATTGGATGTTCAAGACTGCGCTGTAAACTAATACAAGTAAATGGACTTATTTTCATAAAGCGTCTTTCTACAAAGAAATGTACGTTTTGCGTCTCATTTATTCATTCACACACGCACTAATATACTTGGGAAACAGTTAGGCACCAAATATAATATATTTAATTTTCCCAGATGTCAAAAATAAGAACTTTATTGATCCCACATAGGAGTAATTCATGTTATATCAGCTCACAAAAAAATAAAGAAAAATCACAAAAATAAGAAAAATAAAGAAACATATTTTCTCATCAACAAAGAAAATAAAAAAAATTTCAAATAAAATAACATATTTGAACCATTTTTCAGATTTTTTCAGTTATTTTATTGTCTGAAAATGGTTCAAATATGTTATTTTGTTATTTGAAAATTTTTTTAATTTTCTTTGTTGGTGAGAAAATATGTTTCTCTATTTTTCTTATTTTTGTGAGGGGGGATATATATTGTTTTTCGGCACTACCTTGTTCTCTATAGCTGATATAACATGAATTACTCCTATGTGGGATCAATAAAGTTCTTATTTTTGCCATCTGAGAAAATCAAATATATTATATTTGGTGCCTAACTGTTTCCCAAGTATATTAGTGCGTGTGTGAATGAATAAATGAGACGTAAAACGTACATTTCTTTGTAGAAAGGCGCTTTATGAAAATAAGTCCATTTACTTGTATTAGTTTACAGTCTTGAACATCCAATATGGCGGCGACGGTGACGTACGGCTCAGCGCTCGATGGGTCGTCTATTTAAGGTCTGAGCCCCCCTGGTGGTCCTGGGGCTCGTTTTTTGGACCCGCGGGTCCGAGCGGTTCTGGATGGTTCCGGATGGTTCCGTGGGTCCAGACGGGTCCAGACAGGGCCCGACGGGCCCCCGTTCCGGCAGAAGTGAGAGGTTTTTTATGTTAAACAGAAGAAGGCGGTTGTTCCACATGTTCCTCTGATTGTGTATCGTTTTGTTTTCATTTTTCACCGAAGCATTTCTGAACAATAAAGTGCTGTAATGTGGTTCACAGAACCGGCCTCCTTACTGGGTTCTGATGGGAGGGACTGGGTTCTGATGGGGGGGACTGGGTTCTGATGGGGGGGGGGGTTCTAGTTACTGTGGTGGGAACCCGGGAACCGCAGGGACCGTGGTTGCTGCTGGACACGCCCCCTAACCTCCGTCACCATGGAGACCAGAAACTGACCCGGTGTTCTGCCAATTTCTGCTGCTTTGCCAAAAAATGCTCCTAATGGTTTTCTACCTTTTGTAGAGCTATAATTTTACTGTTTTTTGGTCCGTGTACTTCACGGACATCCGTTTTTTGTTTTGAAATGACAAAATAAAAATAGAGAAATAATCCGTTTCCCATCTTTTGTTTTGATAATAAAAAACAGAAAACGGACCGTTATCCATTATCCGTTATCCGATTTCATTGATGTTTGAAAATGGAAATTGGGAATTAAAACAGCGAATGGAAAACTCTTTTCTCTATTTCCTATTCGTTTCCAATGGGGGGGCGGTATGTTAGAGTTCAGTTCATGTTATTGATTGGACGCTGCTTTTTTTTGACGCTGCAGCCGAACGGACTGTCACAACATCATGACGGAGGAGAGGGACCTGGCTGCAGGCAAGATGGCCGACAAGGGCGCGGCCATTTTTTCCAGCCATACCGGAATTCCAGACCGGAAGTTGGTCTTCTTCGTGTATATTATTATTCGTCGCGCCGAACCAGACCGGTTTTAATTTGTTTATGATATTTAGTATTGATTAAGTTTATTTTGTTACTTAACCATGTTTTATTTTGAAAGTACTGGGTAGCTGGAGCGCACCAGGTGAGATTATATATATGGGTTGGCAGACACAGGTGAGCCGGGCACCTGGGAGGGCAGATGGTTTTTTACCAGGGCAAGAAAGGCGTCAAAGATCTTTGCTCGTTTATTTGCCAGGAAAATAAACCATGGAAACTATATTTTTTGCCTGGACAATGGACTTTCTGTATCCTGCGTAAATCCACTCCCTAGGTGTCTCAGTGGCCGTTTGATTATTATAGTTTGATACTTTGAGTTGAATATTTTGATTTATTTATTTACTTTGTTATAATTCACCTGGAGGACAAATAGCCACTACAATGATGTTAAACACATGACATCTAAAACTCCACGGCACCGTCGTAACAACTACGACACATCTCTCTCACTGCACGTTTGCTCAAACCTGATGGAGGTCAGTTTTATTGTGAGGTGGGGATCTCACGCCACAAGCTCATTTTGTTAATATTGACCCTCATTTAGTCCCGTGCAGGGCGCTGCCTCCAAATGAAAGAGCAACAGAAGAATACATATTTGAAGTGCGTTAGGTGTGTGTGTGCAGGAGGATCTCAGTGGAAACACCCACACCTGCGCCTCCGCGGAGCCGCGGATGATCTACAGGATCATTAGAATGGTTATGAATGTGGTCGAAAACGCAGATCTTCGGTTATGTGTGGATGCAAATGTTTTTATAAACGGAGGGGGGGAAATATTCGTTTTTAAAAATACCCGGCTACGTGTGGACAGGGTCTTAGACTTGTGTTATTCCTGCCTGATATCTTATTTTCACAAACCATACACCGTTGGCTACAACGGAAATGTTTAAGTACAAGAATGACAAACCATTATTATTCTTGCTATTAAACATTTCTGTTTGGTGCAAATTGGCAATGCAATGTGTTTCTGAGTGATTATTCCGCCGAACGGCTTAGTTTCAGCCATCCTCGTTCCCGAGACACACACGACCGCGCTTTGCGAGTGCACGGCACAGCCGTGACGTCACGCCCAGAAAGAGACTTTTCTTTGACTTTTCTGGCCGTTATAAAACATTTTTGACGGATATAAAGTCCATGACTTAAAAATATAGAATACAAAGATTAGTAATTGGTGGTGATTACAGCTGGAGGTGTCCTGTGAACAGTTTTAGAGGCTTCTCTTTTACTATTGCGGTCTATGGGAAAAAAGAATTCTGGGCCCCATGGGATTTTTTGTTGCAGTACCGCGGCTGGCCACTGGAAAAAATCGGCGTGCCTGCTGAGCGCGAGACTGGGGGCCTGTAATATACACGAAGAAGACCAACTTCCGGTCTGGAATTCCGGTATGGCTGGAAAAAATGGCCGCGCCCTTGTCGGCCATCTTGCCTGCAGCCAGGTACTCTTGGGACGGAGTGAAGACAGATTACAGATTAAACTCATGTTTCACTCCCAAGTTTCATATTTGATTTATTTTCTGTTTCAACATTAAAAAAAATCTAAAACTGTTCATTTTCAATCTGATGAACAAAAGAACCAGTAACAACTTTCTTCATTTATTACTGCGCATGTGCAATTCCCCCCTTTGTCCAATCCTTATTTTCAGTTTCCTTGGAAACTAATAGGAAATAGAGAAAAGAGTTTTCCACTCGCTGTTTTAATTCACAATTTAGATTTTCAAACATCAATGAAATCGGATAACGGATAATGGATAACGATCCGTTTTCCGTTTTTATTATCAAAACAAAAGACGGGAAACTGATTATTTTGAATTATTTCTCTATTTTTATTTTGTCATTTCAAAACAAAAAACGGATGGCAGCGAAGTCCACGGACCTGTTTTACTCCCTAAACCACTTCCTTTACTGTGTTTTACTCCCTAAACCACTTCCTTGTCTCTTACCAGGCCGTCATTGTAAATAAGAATAATAAGAATGTTCTTAATGACCTGGTTAAATAAAGGTGAATAACTGAATGAATATCAAATAAAGCCATAGAATTGTTTTTTTCCTCTTTATCGTATAATGTTCACAAAGTGTAATGCAATTCATGTCATGGGTAGTTTATTTTGAAGGATCAAATACTCAACATCCCATATTATCCATTTTACATCGTGCAAGAAATGATGCAAACTTTGAAAATCGACTGTAGCAGAAACACAAAGTAGCAGTTCTGGGCAGGAGCAAGGATTGGCAGAACACCGGAAACCCCGACTAACTGAAGGAGAGAGAGAAGGGTGGAGGGAAGGAGAGAGAGAGAAGGGTGGAGGAGGAGGAGGAGGGTAGCTAGAGACTGAGATGACCCTGACAGCAGCTTAAAGTGATAAAGAGGCTTTGAGGATGAAGATGATGAAGAGGAGACCTAAAAGAGCTCTGACCATCAGTTCACCTGAGGTGGAGGCCGGGGACGGGTCCAGGACCAGGTCCAGGTCCAGGACCAGAACCAGGTCCAGAACCAGGACCAGGGGGTGGACACAGGTTCTCCTTAAAGGTTCCACAAGTACAAAGCTAGAAGACGAGACAGATATTGATGATCAATACTGACGTCAGAGTCACAGGTGAGCTTCTCTGAATGAATGAATGAATGAATGAAAATATATTTATTTCGGCCAGGTGATTCAGAATTTAGAAACCAATAGAAAGCATTAGTTCACATAATAAAGAGACCTAACTGAAAAGGAATAGGCTGAAGCTATTGCTTATTTACGCCCACCCTTCTCACATGATCAACTTATTCAGATCAAACATACAAAACATCATAAAAATAAATCATATGGTTTACACAATCCCGAACATAATTCCGTAATAGTATCATCTACTGGATCCCTTATATTTTTCAAACACATTAAACTTAAACAAACGTTTGAATGCATGAATCAACCGGCACACCTTCAGTTTTTCATCAAGTGCATTCCATATATTTACACCCCTTACAGTGATACATTGATCTTTAATTTTAGTCCTAGACTTTAGTTTTTCAATCATATGTTTCCCTCGAAGCTCATATCTACTTACCCTTATTTTAAACATGCTTACAATTTTACTAGGTAAAATTCTCTCTCAGGTGACGTTCTCCTCACAGTTGATAGTTTCACACTTTGGTCATATTTTTATTAAAATATCAGCTGGAACCAGACCCAGATCCATCACCCATGAACATGTCACATGGGGCCCATTTCTGGTTCAGGGGGGACACCATGGATGGATGAGAGAGATAGAGAGATAATTAGATGGATGGATAGAGAGAAAATTAGATAGAGAGAGAGAGAGACCACCACCACAACAAAAACACAATCTTCTCTTGTTTCGTAGATTTCAAGAAAGCATTTGACTCAATTTGGCATCATGGCCTGTTTCTGAAATTACTGGAAAGGGGTATTGGAGGAAAAACCTACGACATTATTAGAACAATGTACATAAATAATCATCAGAGACAAAGGAAGAAGTCAAGTCAGATTTACAGGACTGTCTCAGAAAATTAGAATATTGTGATAAAGTTTTTTATTTTCTGTAATGCAATTTAAAAAAAACTAAAATGTCATATATTCTGGATTCATTACAAATCACCTGAAATATTGCAAGCCTTTTATTATTTTAATATTGCTGATTATGGTTTACAGTTTAAGATTAAGATTCCCAGAATATTCTAATTTTTTGAGATAGGATATTTTGAGTTTTCTTAAGCTGTAAGCCATGATCAGCAATATTAAAATAATAAAAGGCTATTTATAATTTATGTGTCGAAGCCCAAACAATGTTGCAGTAATTAAGATGAGGGAAGATTAAGCTATAATAGAGAGTTAGATGAGTGGAAGGAAGAACAAAAGGACAAACTTTTCTCAAAAAAGTCGGCAGTAAATTAAAAGTAGTAAATAAAGGTGCTGTCACAGCATGCTGAAACAAGAGAATTATAGCACATTTATTTATTTTAAATATTTTCTGGGTATATACACAGTCTTCAAGTGAAACATTTACATTTTCTTTTAATTTGTCATTTTCACTCATGTGGCTCTTTGGCATTCACTGACTGACACAGACGCGTTTCTGAGCCCCATGTTGCTCCTCTTTAGAGATATTTACACAAACTCTTGTTTTTTCGGGCAGAAATGTCTTCTCTCTTGTACGACGGAGTACGAGAAAAAAAGTCATAATTTAATGAGAATAAAGTCGCAAAATTACGAGAATAAAGTCATAATGTTGCGAGAATAAAGTCATAATAGAATAAAGTCGTAATATTATGGGAATAAAGTCGTAATATTACGAGAATGAAATTGTAATTTATGAGAATAAAGTCGTAATAGAATAAAGTCGTAATATAATGAGAATAAAGTCATAATGTCGCGAGAATAAAGTCGTAATAGAATAAAGTCGTAATATTACGAGAATAAAGTTGTAATATTACGAGAATAAAGTCGTAATATTACGAGAATAAAGTCGTAATATTACGAGAATAAAGTCGTTATATTATGAGAATAAAGTCATAATGTCGCGAGAATAAAGTCGTAATAGAATAAAGTTGTAATATTACGAGAATAAAGTCGTAATATTACTAAAGTCGTTATATTATGAGAATAAAGTCTTAATATTATGAGAATATAATATTATGACTTTATTCTCAAAATATTACGACTTTATTCTCATAATATTATGACTTTATTCTCGTAATTTTACGACTTTATTTTCATGTTATTGTGACTTTATTATCGTAATTTCCTTTTTTTTGTCTTAGTTTGGCCCTAATACTCCTTCGTACTCTTGTTCCATCCAGAGCAGTGGATAAAACAGAGTGGCGACACACACCGTGTTTCTCCACTAGAGGGCGCTGGAGAAAATGTGTTGTACGCATGCGTCCAGGAGACATCGGTTTCCTCCAAAAGTGCGCATATAATACAACGTAAAGATAAAAAAACGTATATATATATATAATCCTGACATACGTGCAAACCAGGCTGGTATCCACACAGTGATAGTGACAAAGTGATATATAAACATAAACGTGTAGATTTGTTGGTTTTCTGCGTCTCCGCTTCCTATTGGCCCAAACGTGTCACGTGACCGGGAAAATTTGCATTCAGCTTGTTTCTCGTTTCGTTAAAGTAATTATACCGTATTAGTAAAAACACAGGGGAGACATAATTTTATGATATTGATGATTGTACATCGGTAATAATTGTTTAACGAACTTTTAAAAAGAAATGCTTTGTTTAATTTTCGAACCGTGAGTTTAAAGGAGGGTTCCGGGAATGGGGAGGTTTCCTCCGAACCTTTGTCGGTATCGCTTCTCGGCCTTTTGGCTAAGATCAAGTGTAGTATCTGTTCTTATCAGTTTAATATCTGATACGTCCCCTACCCGGGGACCATATATTAAATTGATTTTTGGAACAGGGAGATGGAATAGGGGCTTGCTCCGTCCACTCCACGCATCGACCTGGTATTGCAGTATCTCCAGGAACGGTGCACTCCTCCTGAACTTGTATAACATAACATTTAACTAGAAAACTGAAGTATTATACTTAGATTATATGGGTGATGAGTTGAGTTCCTCATGTATAGGATTGTCTCAGAAAATTAGAATATTGTGATTTTCTGTAATGCAATTACAAAAACTAAAATGTCATACATTCTGGATTCATTACAAATCAACTGAAATATTACAAGCCTTTTATTATTTTAATATTGCTGATCATGATTTACAGCTCAAGAAAACTCAAATATCCTATCTCAAAAAATGTTAATATTCTGGGAATCTTAATCTTAAACTGTAAACCATAATCAGCAATATTAAAATAATAAAACGCTTGTAATATTTCAGTTGATTTGTAATGAATCCAGAATGTTTGACATTTTTGCATTACAGAAATTAAAGGACTTTATCACAATATTCTAATTTTCTGAGACAGTCCTGTATTTGTATAGCACAATTCGTGCACAAAGCAACTCAAAGTGTTTTACAGAAGGGCTTTTTACGCCATAAAGAAATCTACATGCATAAATATACCTGTAAGAATCTGGCTAAAAATATTCCGCTCTGTAATTAAACCGGTTATATTATGGCAGTGAGGTGTGTGGCCCTCTTATTAATCAAGACATTGAAAAATGGGACAAACACCCAATTGAAATGCTGCACACTGAGATTTGTAAGAGCATTCTCAGAGTCCATAGGAACACCCCAGATCAAAACAACAACTAGACGTTCCTATAAATCTGCTTACTGATTTTATGGTCTTACACATACAAAAAAACTCTTTCTGCTGTTTACCAAGCTTTTTTTTTTCTTTAAATGGGTTTTTTGGCACTAGTGGCCTTTTATTTTAAGTAGGTGGACAAGAAATGGGCCGGGGCGAGCAGGAAAGAGCAACAGGCTGGGATCAGAGCAGTGGATAAAAGAGAGCAGTGGAAAAAACACAGCATAGGATAAAACACAGCAGAGGATAAAACACAGCAGAGGATAAAACACAGCAGAGGATAAAACACAGCAGAGGATAAAACACAGCAGAGGATAAAACACAGCAGAGGATAAAACACAGCAGTGGATAAAACACAGCAGTGGATAAAACAGAGCAGAGGATAAAACAGAGCGGTGGATAAAACACAGCAGTGGATAAAACAGAGCAGTGGATAAAACAGAGCAGAGGATAAAACACAGCAGAGGATGAAACACAGCAGTGGATGAAACACAGCAGTGGATAAAACACAGCAGAGCAGTGGATAAAACACAACAGTGGATAAAACACAGCAGTGGATAAAACAGAGCAGTGGATGAAACACAGCAGTGGATAAAACACAGCAGTGGATAAAACAGACAGAGGATAAAACGGAGCAGTGGATAAAACACAGCAGAGGATAAAACACAGCAGTGGATAAAACACAGCAGTGGATAAAACGGAGCAGAGGATAAAACGGAGCAGTGTATAAAACACAGCAGTGGATAAAACACAGCAGTGGATAAAACACAGCAGTGGATTAAACACAGCAGAGCAGTGGATAAAACACAACAGTGGATAAAACACAGCAGTGGATAAAACACAGCAGTGGATAAAACACAGCAGTGGATAAAACACAGCAGTGGATAAAACACAGCAGTGGGTGAAACCCAGCAGTGGATAAAACAGAGTGGTGGATAAAACAGAGTGGTGGATAAAACAAAGCAGTGCATAAAACACAGCAGTGGATAAAACAGAGCAGTGGATAAAACAGAGGAGATGATAAAACACAGCAGTGGATAAAACACAGCAGTGGATAAAACAGAGCAGAGCTGTGGATAAAACAGAGTGGTGGATAAAACACAGCAGAGGATAAAACAGAGCAGTGGATAAAACACAGCAGTGGATAAAACACAGCAGAGGATAAAACACAGCAGTGGATAAAACACAGCAGTGGATGAAACACAGCAGTGGATAAAACAGAGGCGACACTTCCATAGGACTCCTCTGTAAAACTTTGCTGGAGCACTTCCGGGTTATGGAAACTTCCATAGTTCCACAAGTGCCGTTGATTTCAGTGGCCGCACGTCAAGAAACTCCTGAGGTAAGGCGATGAAATATCGATCAATTTTAAGTTATTATGTGTGTTTAATATATCGGAGGTCCTTTTTATGTTAGATATGATTTATTTTTTTATTTAAACATTTAATAGACCAAAACATTGCACATTGGTTTAAACACTGCGACAGTAGATCACCTGTTACCATTGAATTAATTATATTGTTTACGTCTGATTTAAAAAAAAAAAAAACTAAATTACATGTTTATATGTGATGTTGGGTTTAATTATTATTATTTTTCTTTTCAACTTTATGTTTATTGAGCAACATTTTCATACATATCACACGTTTCAGATGTCACACGATATCCTTTTCATTTTTACATTCTACTTTCAAACCAGAAAAGGAAACAATAGCAGTACTGGTTTACAGTTTAAGAAAACTCAAAATAGCCTATCTCAAAGAATTTGAATATTCTGGGAATCTTAATCTTAAACTGTAAGACATAATCAGCAATATTAAAATAATAAAGGGCTTTCAATATTTCAGTTGATTTGTAATGAATCCAGAATGTATGACATTTTTGTTTTTTTAATTGCATTACAGAAAATAAAGAACTTTAACACAATATTCTAATTTTCTGAGACAGTCCTGTACGATCTACAGCAACTATTGGTGACAGCGGTTCACCCAGATTATAATCTAAGTATAAGTAAGGCTTGCAATAAAATAAAGTTGTTTTGTAATAAATCCAGAATGTATGATATTTTAGTTTTTTTAATTGTATTACAGAAAATAAAGAACTTTATCACAATATTCTAATTTTCTGAGACAGTCCTGTATAATCTACCAGAGGGACAGAGCAGTGTTTTATATAGTCTTTCACATTACAGCCAATGTACTTCAGGAGCAGAAAAGATCATCAAAGATAAATATCTATAATTAAAACATTAGTTATTTACGAATTTTAAATGTAACACATGGCAGAAACTACAGGACTGTCTCAGAAAATTAGAATATTGTGATAAAGTTCTTTATTTTCTGTAATGCAATTAAAAAAAAAAAAAAAATGTCCTACATTCTGGATTCATTACAAATCAACTGAAATATTGCCTTTTATTATTTTAATATTGCTGATTATGGTTTACAGTTTAAGATTAAGATTCACAGAATATTCTAATTTTTTGAGATAGGATATTTGAGTTTTCTTAAGCTGTAAACCATGATCAGCAATATTAAAATAATAAAAGGCTTGCAATATTTCAGTTGATTTGTAATGAATCCAGAATGATATGACATTTTAGCATTACAGAAAATAAAGGACTATCACAATATTCTAATTTTCTGAGACAGTCATGTATAGCATTTAACTATACAAGCTGGTGGGCATGTAGATTGTACAATCTTAATCATAAATGAGAGTTTATTCTTGATCCTAAAGTCTGGATACTGGGAGATATCAGTTCATTAAATATGACTTATCATAAAAAGTACTTAATTCTGCTTGCCGGGCAAAAAATTGTATTTTAAAAAACTGGAAATCAGAAACCCCCCCCAGCACCCAAACAGTGGATCAATGAACTTGGATCATATAGCACTCCAGAAAAAATATTGTTTTCCGTTAGAAAAAAAAACTAGAGACTTTGACCTTGTTTGGGGACCTTTTTTGGATTTTTTGCCTTTATTGGAATGATCTGAATCATCTACTATATTAATGAATGTGTCTACACAGGACTTGATTATTTAATTTATTATTCATTTTTGTTCTAGTATTGATAGACATATGTTAAATAATTTTGAATGATGTATTTATTGACCATATGAGGGAGGGAAGGGGAGAGGGTGTGCTGTTGTTTTTTATTATTATTATTTATTTATTTTGATTTAATTAATGTTTTTTTTTTTTTTGTAAAGTATATTTATTCATTTTCAAAGGGTCAGACCGTCAAGAATTAAACAGTATTACAGAAATATGCACCCTCTTTTAAACACCACCCAAAACATGGAACACACTCTCCACACAGACAAATCAAAGTAGAAAAGTAACAAAAAATAACCGTAGAATAAAAAAGGAAAAAATAAGTAAACAAAATTTAACTAAATAAATAAATAAATAAAAATAAAATGAATAAATAAATAAAATAAAAAAAAAAAAATAAATAAATAAAATAAAAATAAAATTAAAAAAAAACGGGGGGTAAAACTTAAAGAGTTAAAAGGCGCACCTACCAAAATTAGTGAACATAAATAAGATAGGTAACAAGTAAATAAGTAGTAACAAAGACAAAAGGGGTAGTCACATGATATGATATCAGGGTAACAGCTTGTTGCATATCAGAACCTGGACATGTACCTTTCAATGTCAGGCCATGCCAGACCATAAAGCCCGCTCCGAAGAGCTTGAGCACCGTTGTCTCCAATATATTCAAGAAAAGGGTCCCAGATGCGAAAAAACAGAAACGGTTTGTCCTTGAGCCAGAAGCTAATAGCTTCCAAAGGGATGAGTTCTATAACTGACCGAATCCATTGCGAGACTGTAGGAACAGAGTCTGAAATCCACTTGAGGAGAACACATCTCCTTGCACTGAACAGCAGCACCTTGAGAAGCTTCATCGAAGAGGGACAGAGGTTCAAAGGCACAGATTGTACTCCCAAAATACAGAATATAGGTTCTAAGGCAAGTGTTTTTTTAAATATAATGTTGATTTCTTTAACTACTTTGGTCCAAAAGTCATTAATAAAAGGACAATCAAAAATACAATGGAAATACAGACCATCAGCAATTTTACATTTGTTACAGTACTTGGAAAGCAATGGATTGAATTTATTACGTTTCATGGGTGTGATTTGAAGCCTATGTATGACCCTAAATTGCAGTTCCCTGGCTTTGTTAGTAAACAGGCAACCTGCGGAGCTTAACCAAACATCGTCCCACTCCTCATCCGTGATAGCCACCCCCAAATCAGTTTCCCAAAGAGACCTGGCCCGAGCTGTGTTTTCACTATTTGGGATTGACAAAGCCCTATAAAACCTGGAAATTAGTTTTCTAGTGTCCGGATTTTGGATGGCCTTCTCCACAGCTGAGAGACAAAACCCTTTAGGATGTGAGTTAATAGCAGAAGTGATAAAGCTGCGTATCTGCAGGTATCTAAAATGATTATTCTGCGGGAGATCGTATTCTTCTCTTAATTGACCAAAGGACATCACAGAGCCGTCCTTTAGCAAATCAGCTACAGTCTTTATACCTCTGCTGGACCACATGGAGAAAGCCTGATCTATCCGGCCAGGAGGGAAGTCCGGGTTCAGGTGGATAGGTGTGCGGAGAGAGATGAAGCCTTCCCGGTTTTCAAGTTTCCTCATAAGTTTCCATGCTTTTAAAGTATTCTGCAACAAAAAGTTGCCTCTTACATTCAGCTGAATCCACTTCTTAGACACGTACAGAATGTTGCGGAGAGGAATAGGGGACACTGGGGCCGCTTCTAAAGTGAGCCACGTCGAGTCTGGGTCCTCTCTAAACCACTGCCATAAATAGTAACCTAAACATGCGATCTGGTAGCGTTTAATATCTGGAACCGCTAATCCCCCTTCCTCGAAAGGGCGCTGTAGCGTAGTGAGTTTTAATCTAGCCCGCTTATTTTTCCAAAGGAAGGAGGACAGTGAACTATTCAGAGCCGAAACTGATTTCCTTGTTAGAAGGGCCGGGATCATTTGGAAGGGGTACAATAACCGCGGAAGAATATTCATTTTAAAGAGGTTTACCCTACCCAGAAGGGACAGTGGCAGAGATGTCCAACGAGCCAAATCTTCTCTGATCCTGCGAATTAGGGGAATAAAGTTAGCTTTGTACAAACCAGAAAGGGATGGGGTTATGTGTATGCCCAAGTAGACAAAACCTGATGGGGACCAACGAAAAGGGGCAGAGCAATTTAAAGACCAGGACATATTGGGAGTCAGCGGCATTGCTTCAGACTTAGAGTAATTAATCTTATAGCCTGAAAATTGTCCGAAAGAGTTAATTATCTCAACTACCCTTGCAATGGAAGCCTGTGGGTTACTAAGATAGAGGAGGACGTCGTCTGCGTAGAGGGAAATTTTGTGCCGCGTAGGACCCACCTCTATGCCTGTCACTAGCAAATCCATCCTGATGGCCTCCGCCAGAGGTTCTATAGCAAGAGCAAACAGGAGGGGTGAGACTGGACAACCCTGTCTGGTGCCGCGCCTTACTGCGAACGCAGGGGACGACATGCCGTTCGTTATAACCGAGGCCCGAGGGGCGGCATACAGGAGCGATATCCACCTGATAAAGTTGTCACCTAAATTAAATTTTGAGAGAGCATGCAACAGGTACGGCCATTCAATCCTGTCGAAGGCCTTCTCTGCATCCAATGAAATCACAAGAGATCGGGCCTTCGACTGTGCCCCATGCTGAATAAGATTTAGGAGCCGTCTCACATTATTGCATGAGTTACGACCCAGAATGAAACCAGTTTGATCCACTGAAATGATATCCGGAAGGACACGCTCAAGCCTTCTGGCTAGTATTTTAGCGAGTAGTTTCCTGTCCACATCTAGCAATGCAATTGGCCTGTAAGAGGCACAGTCATCCGCAGATTTACCTTTTTTCAAAATTAATGAAATGTTCGCGTCCATCATAGTATTGGGAAGAGTCCCAGAATCAAAGGAGTAGGTCAACATTCTAAGCAAAGGATCTATCAACATATTCTGAAAAACTTTGAAAAATTCAGGTGTCAGGCCGTCCGGTCCAGGGGCCTTATTATTTTGTAATACATTAATAACCTCTATAACTTCCTGTCGGGTAATAGGCTTATTTAGCAGCTCTTTCTGTGTATCAGAAGCTTGAGGGAGTTTAATACGTGAAAAAAAGTTATTCATTAGAGCCTCCGAATTACAGCCTGATTCTGAATTATACAGACCCTCATAAAATTCTAGGAATGAGTTGTTAATATCTTTAGAATTATGAACTCTTTTACCAGATCTGTCTTTTATAACCGGAATGGCTTGAGAGCCAGTCTTTGCCTTAACTAGATTTGCCAAGTATTTGCTCGCCTTATTCCCAAATTCATGCATCCTTTGCTTGGCAAGTAACATGGATTTTTGTGCCTCTTTGGATAGAAGAGTGTCTAGAGCTGCAGCAGTGGCATCAATCTCAAGCCTTAAGTCCGCAGATGGGTTGAGGTTAAATTCTCCTTGCAGCTTGGATAATGTTTTATCTAGTTTTTGTTGTTCTGCTCTCTGTTTTTTCTTCAAATTTGCAGAAAATGATATAGTGAAACCACGGAGAACAGCCTTGGCGGTCTCCCAAAGCAAACTAGGAGACACACCCGGGTTGTCGTTTTCATTAATAAAATGTTTAAACTGTTCAGTGAGATATACTCTAAAGTTTGGGTTTTTAAGAAGATGGTTCGGAAACCGCCACTGTCCCCTGGGGCGTTGTGCCATGCCTGACATGACCAAAAACACTGGTGAATGATCACTAATAATAATATTACCAATTGAGCAGGAAAGCACCCGGTGAAGTGCAGATTTGGGAGTAAAAAAATAATCAATTCTAGAGGAGGATTTGTGTACCCTGGAATAGAATGTATATTGTCTGTCAGTCGGATGAAGTGTCCTCCATGTATCAATAAAATTGATATCGCTACTGCAGCCGAATAAGGACCGGCCATGCCCCTCGTTAGATTGTACTGTTTTACTGGACCTATCGAGGCGGGGATTTAGGCAACAATTAAAATCACCAGCTACTACAGAGGATTCAACTATCCACTCAGAGAATAAGGAAAACACCTTAGTAAAAAAGTCAGGAGAGCGAATGGGGGGGGCATAAACATTTAAATAAGAGACTGCATCCCCATAAAGTGTCCCTTTAATCATAACATATCTACCTGAGGTGTCAGCTTTAACCTCCACCTCTGTCAGAGGTAAAGACTTATCAACAAGAATGGCTACACCTCTGCTCCTGGAAGTAAAAGAGGAGAAGTAGACCTGGCCCACCCACTCTCTCTTTAATTTGGAATGCTCATTATCATCTAAGTGTGTCTCTTGAATTAGAGCTATCTGCACCCTCTCTTTTTTTAAATAATTCAGTATTTTCTTGCGCTTAATAGGGTTATGAATCCCATGGACATTCCAGGTACACAGTGTTGTGCAACTCATAGGTAGCTTGGCTGTCCAGTTATCAAGGCTAATGATAATTCTATTAAAGAATTATTAATAATTAATAAAGTTGACTATTTATCAAATTGTATTATCAAAAATGATAATTCTCGTAGGGGCACCACCGCCGGGGCCTTACTTCCGGTGGGATTCGATAACTAACAGCAGAAAATCAGTCTCATTATGATTTGAATTATCCTGCAGAACAGCAAATCTTACAGAATAACAGTGAAGGCGTGATATCCGAACACTAGGCTCTGCTTAAACAAATCAATTTGTGACCAAATCTTGCATGAAATAACACAACCACTCATAAAGAAATCAATCAGAATTTATTTACATACGGGTGTCAAAAGATGATAAACGCAACACCCAAATAAACCTGATGGCAGAAATGGCTTAAGTATCCATAAAACAATTAATTAACTAGAAAAACAACAATCAATAAAATGAAACATAAACGTTAAATGCATGGAATGAAAAAGAAAAGAAATCAAGCAATAATAACGAAGATACAGAACATCTACAGTTCAAACAGGGTTCCTGTGGTCTTTTAAAGATGGACGCGCCCTCTTGGCCACGTGCAATTAGAACGGATGGTGATCCCGGTGTTAAACCGTGATCAACTGCAGAAAACAGCGCTTTAAAACATGAATGACTAGCAGAAAGTATTGACTACAAATTAATGAAAACAGTCCTTATAATGATGGTGGTGTAATCTCAGCTCTGAACACAGATTTAGCTCTGTAACACTCCCAGTTAAACTCATACACCCAGGTCTCACAATCTCACACACAGTTCTGAACACTCTTAAATCCTACTGATCACTGCTACGCGGGCTCACGTCTCCTCTGGGATCCGGAATCAGATGCCTGCGGGTTCTGTGACTAGGCCGTCCCTTCCCCTGAAACGGATTAGACAGCGGCGGGGCCGCCTCGTGCCGGGCCGTGGTTCCGGACCAAACGGAGGCTCACACGCATTCCTAGGCGCGGCGGGGGGACCGGTCTCTCCTTGCCGTGCTTCCCTCTCTGCGCCGGTCGCCGACGCGCGGCCGTCCGGGCCCCGGGAGAGCTCACGCCGGGCGAGACGCCGGCCGTCCGTCCCCGATCCCTGCGCCGGTTCGCAGACAGGGGCTCGGAGCGGGGAGGGGGGTTCAGTCTGAGCACTCAATCGCAGCTGTGTCCCGATCTGGTTGCCGGGAGCGCGTGGGCGTCGGAAGCTCGGATCTGCAGAAACTTAAAGAGGAACAGAGTTTAGTGAGAAATCGGAGCCTCCCGGGGGACCGTGGCTTCAACGGCCGGACCCCGCAGGGCCCGGTCCGGTGCGGGCCTCCTGCCTCCCCCCAGCCCGGGGGGAGAGAGAGGAGATGGGATGCTTTGGCCTGCGCCGATGAGATGAAGTTGAGAAGAGCAGAGATGGAGGCGGCTCCGTGCACCGCGGCTTCAACGGGCTGCAGGTCCAACGGAGCGGCCCGATGGGGCCTTACACCTCCCCCCAGCCGGGGGGAGAAAGGGAGATGGGATCTTGGCCCAGAGCCAAACGATCCAGCTCGGATGAGAGGGTGGTCGGAAGAGAGCGAAAAAGAAGCAGCGGCAGGGGTTTTGATCCTACGCGCGCTGCAGTGACGTCATCGGTGCCTCATTGCGATTGGATGCGCGCGCTTTCAGGCGCCGCCCCATCCCGCAAGGCATGCTGGGATTGTGGTTCATGGCACGGTCGCCATTTTATGAGGCACATTAAAGCCAGTTCCAGGCTGGGGGGGTTGCTGGTAGGTTTTGTGTCTGTCCAAAGAGGCCTGGTTTTAGGGCTCCGCTGCTTCCCGACCCCTGCTTAGGTGTCATAAAACCCCAAGGAAGTCTGTTTTCCCTGGCAGAAACCCTGCTGGGTCCTTGTTTTGATCTCCGGCCATGCAGTGGGGTCGTAAACGGACTATCTCGACCCAGGCCGAGATAACCAGGAGTTAGCAGCAGGGGGTCGCAGGACTTCAGGAAGAAGGGGCAAAGTCTGGTTTTACAGGTCCTCAAAATCACAAAATATTCATACATTTATAAATCCAGATTTCACATGGGCGACGCACAACAACAGTCTTATTGTTGTATTATTAGCCATAACCCCAGACAGTGTATGCAAGAAGTCTGTCTAGATACCCAAATGTTACACCCATACACAACATATAACGCCTTTTGCTCAGATAAAAAACAAAAAAAAAAAGAAACAGTGTGGAGAGAGACAAAAACAAAAACAAAACATCAACTAACCCTCCCCCTACACCCCGAACGCCTCCAAAAACGAGGCGTCTAAAAAACCTTACACTGTGCATCCTATCAGCACTAAACCAGTGCTCCAAGTGTAACAATATATAGTGACAAACTTGCAAAACACCGTAACAAGAACCAACTGTATGAGCACAAAATGTAGCACTCACCACCCGCAATAGGATATTGGCAGCTCCAAAACTGACAGGAACCGTTTTAATATAAGTCCCGCACGCTTTGAGCCGCCTGAGGTAATGCCTGCGCGGCCGTTATGAGGCAGCAACAGGCTGCGAGTAAAAAAAAAAAAAAAGTCATCCGGTAGCGGCAGCACCGGCAGCCTGGCCCGCCGAGAGCGTCGGGGCTATAGTCTCCGTGTAAAACTTCTCAGCCTCCTCCGGTGCAACAAAGCTGTATCTCCCGCCGTTGAATGTTACCTGCAGCCGAGCTGGGAATTGAAGACCATATCTGATCTGAGCGGCTCGGAGCTTCTGCTTCACGTTGTTAAAGGATGCCCTCCGCTTTGCGACTTCAGCTGTAAAATCCGGGAAGATATGCACCGGCCGTCCACGAAAGGTAAGTGGCCCTTTCTCCCTGGCCAGCTGGAGGATGTGCTGCTTTACCCTGAAGTGGTGAACCTTAACGATCATCGGTCTAGGAGGGACGTCTGGACCCGCGCCGGGTCGGGAGGAAAGGCGGTGCGCCCGGTCCAACATCTCCGGTCCGTCAGGAATCTCCATGCCCAGCGTCTCAGCAAAAAACTCAGTCATAAAAGACGTGACTCTCGGCCCTTCCAAGTTTTCTGGAATACCAAGCACCCTTAGATTTTGGCGTCTGCTCCTTGACTCCAGGTCCTCCGTTTTAGCCAATAACAGCCTGTTGCTTTTCTCCAGTGCCTCGTACTTGGCCTCCAGTGCAGTAATCCTGTCATCACAGACTTGTAGTGAGTTTTCAGCCTCAGTGAGACGTGAGCCAAATGAGTCCATGGTAGACTGCAAAGTGTTCATTGAGCATCGTGATTCACCTCGGAAGGTTTCAATAAGTTTCACTACCGCTGATAGGGACGGGCTCTCCTCGAAGTCGTCGTCGCTGCCCGCATGTTTGGGAGCTGCAGAAGTATTAGCTTTGTCTGCTAGATGACGAGCTGGAGCTCGGTTCGAACGCTCCTGGCGAGAGCCACCCTTCCCAGACATACCTTGAAGCGTTTTGAACAGTCCAAAGACAAAAAACGGTCGAAGTAAAGGTGCAAAGTCAAGTTTGTCACACTATTAATGAAATAATATGCAGGAGCTGGCCAAGGCGCGTCTACACGGCAGCCATGTTGCTCCGCCCCCGATTTAATTAATGTTATGAGAAGTAAAAAAGGGGGGGGGGGAAATATTGATAATTATATTGTTATTGTAAATCTTATTTCTTCTTTTTAATGCCCTCAATAAAGACATCTATACAAAAAAATAAATGGGTGTTTACATTTAACAGTTGGATTAGGGGAGAGCGCGAACGCAGTCCCCACTACCAGAAATTATGCAGTCGAGATTCCCACATTTGGGGAATTCGCAAAGGTCAGCACAACAGCCGAAGTGCAAGTGGCTGAGCCTCGCCCTGGGTGAACCACCTTCCTGATCATGGTGTCTCCCCTGCCAGGTAAGTATGAATTGTACACGTCACGGCCGGGGTAGTGTTTCACACTCACACCAAACTCACTGACGGTGCTAACAATATAAACTAACAAAACCACAGGATACAGGGACCAGAACACTTCACTATTTTAGTACACGAAATAAATGTGTGCTAAAAAGTGAAAATTGACGATGTTTTCATTGTAAAAATTAAAAAACAAACAGAAAGCTTGTATTTCCCATAATGCATTGCTGAATCTTCAACGCTCACTGAAAGAAATCAAATTTCTTCCGATTATCCCCCCACATATGACCCAACTAGAGGTTAAAATGACACAAAACTGAAGATATACATTCTTTGATTCATGTGTGATTTTAAAAAGAGTATAAAACGTACAAATCCGGGGTGTTTCTTTGTTCACCAGTGCTAAGAAGCTGCATGTCCTGCTTTTGCCACCTATTGATCTGGAGAGTAAACTAGGGTTGATATATAACGGGATTTTTCCATAATTAAATGTTCCTAATAATCTGGTTACTGAATGTGTGTTATTACACGTAAAGAAAACCCCTTTCTGCTGTTCATCAGGCTTTAAAATTACGTGGCAATTTGTGTCATAGACATATAAACGTAGACGCCGCATCGAGCGCTGCTGCGATACGGCAACGTCGCCGCCATATTGGATGTGGCAAGACTGTGCTGTAAACTAATACAAGTAAATGGACTTATTTTCATAAAGCGCCTTTTTCTACAAATACATTTACGTTTTACGTCTCTTTTATTCATTGACACACGCACTAATATACTTGGGAAACAGTTAGGCACCAAATATAATATATTTAATTTTCTCAAACGGCAAAAATAAGAACTTTATTGATCCCACATAGGAGTAATTCATGTTATATCAGCTCATATAAGAAAAAAAAAGAAAAATCACAAAAATAAGAGAATAAGAAATAGATGAGAATAAAAAATTACATAAACATATTTTAAAATTTTCAAGTAACAAAATAACATATTTGAACCATTTTTCAGATTTTTTCAGTTATTTTATCGTCTGAAAAATGGTTCAAATGTTATTTTATTGTCTGAAAAATTGTTCAAATATGTTATTTGAACATTTTTAAATTTGTTTTGTTGATGAGAAAATATGTTTCTCTATTTTTCTTATTTTTGTTAGGGGGGATATATATTGTTTTTCGGCACTAACATGAATTACTCCTATGTGGGATCAATAAAGTTCTTATTTTTGCCATCTGAGAAAATTAAATATATTATATTGGGTGCCTAACTGTTTCCCAAGTATATTAGTGCGTGTGTGAATGAATAAATGAGACATAAAACGTAAATGTCTTTGTAGAAAGGCGCCTTATGAAAATAAGTCCATTCACTTGTATTAGTTTACAGCGCAGTCTTGAACATCCAATATGGCGGCGACGCCCATGTTTAGGCGCGTAAAACCGTCTATCGCCCTCTAGTGGAGAAAAGAGTGAACTGCAGAATGCGACCAACATGGAATCAACATCCATCCACTCATTTTCTTCTTTTTTTTAACATGTTTCTTTATTGGGTAGTCAATGTAATACATATTACACAATAAACATTTTTTAAAGGATTCGACAAAATACCCCGTTTTATATTTTACAACACACACAAAACAAAACAAAAAAAAAAGTTAAATGAATAAGGACACAAAACTTAACATAACAAACACCCCAAAACACACACACTGTAAAATACATAATTATAAACAGGTCCCAAAGTAAGTACCAATTACCAATCAAACTCTGACTGAAGACAATAATAATAGGAAAAATAAAGTAATAAAATAAAATACAGGACACACAAAACAACAACAACAACAATAAATACATAAAATGAAATAAGAGAAGAATGTATGACATTTTTGTTTTTGTAATTGCATTACAGAAAATTACAATATTCTTATTTTCTGAGACAGTCCTGTACATGGGAATCTCAACTCATCACCCATATAATCTAAGTATAATACTTCAGTTTTCTATTCAAATTTTATGTTTTACATGTCAGGAGGTGTTTGTCCCATTTTTCAATGTCTTGATTAATAAGAGGGCCCCACACCTCACTACCATAATATAACCGGTTCAATTACAGAGTGGAATATTTTTAGCCAGATTCTTACAGATATATTTATGCATGTAGAGTTTTTTATGGCGTAAAAAGCCCTTCTGTAAAACACTTTGAGTTGCTTTGTGCACGAATTGTGCTATACAAATACAGGACTGTCTCAGAAAATTAGAATATTGTGATAAAGTCCTTTAATTTCTGTAATGCAAAAATGTCATACATTCTGGATTCATTACAAATCAACTGAAATATTGCAAGCCTTTTATTATTTTAATATTGCTGATTATGGTTTACAGTTTAAGATTAAGATTCCCAGAATATTCAAATTTTTTTAGATAGGATATTTGAGTTTTCTTAAGCTGTAAGCCATGATCAGCAATATTAAAATAATAAAAGGCTTGCAATATTTCAGTTGATTTGTAATGAATCCAGAATGTATGACATTTTAGTTTTTGTAATTGCATTACAGAAAATCACAATATTCTAATTTTCTGAGACAATCCTATACATGGGGAACTCAACTCATCACCCATATAAGCTAAGTATAATACTTCAGTTTTGTAGTTAAATTTTATGTTATACAAGTTCAGGAGGAGTGCACCGTTCCTGGAGATACTGCAATACCAGGTCGATGCGTGGAGTGGACGGAGCAAGCCCCTATTCCATCTCCCTGTTCCAAAAATCAATTTAATATATGGTCCCCGGGTAGGGGACGTATCAGATATTAAACTGATAAGAACAGATACTACACTTGATCTTAGCCAAAAGGCCGAGAAGCGATACCGACAATAGTTCGGAGGAAACCTCCCCATTCCCGGAACCCTCCTTTAAACTCACGGTTCGAAAATTAAACAAAGCATTTCTTTTTAAAAGTTCGTTAAACAATTATTACCGATGTACAATCATCAACATCATACAATTATGTTTCCCTTGTGTTTCCTAATACGGTATAATTACTTTAACGAAACGAGAAACAAGCTGTAGGCAAATTTTCCCGGTCACGTGATACGCTTTGGCCAATAGGAAGCGGAGACGCAGAAAACCAACAAATCTACACGTTTATGTTTATATATCCCTTTTGTGTGGATACCAGCCTGGTTTGTATGTCAGGATTATATATATACGTTTTTTTATCTTTACGTTGTATTATATGCGCACTTTTGGAGGAAACCGATGTCTCCTCGACGCATGCGCACAACACTTCTTCTCCAGCGCCCTCTAGTGGAGACACACGGTGTGTGTCGCAACTCTGTTTTATCCACCGCTCTGGATGGAACAAGAGAGGAGACGGAGGCCGTTTTCGAATTCAGGCACTACCGCACTATATGCTACATACTGCAAAGTATGCACTGAATACTGCCTACTGAATGAAGGATTCAGTACGCTGCTCCAGCAGACCGCTCACACAGCAGTGTGCTACAGTGTATCCCAGAATGCATCTCGCACCAAAACGTCAGCGAAAGATGAGATTTAAAAGCAGACTAGAGTGTTTCTCAATCCTGGTCCTCGTGGACCCCTGTCCTGCATGTTTTAGATGTTTCCCTGCACCAACACACCTGATTCTAATTAAAGGTCCTAATTAGCTTGTCACCAAGGTCTGCACAACTGTGTTGATGACACACGTACTTTTATCACGGTGCGCTGAAGCAGGGAAACATCTAAAACATGCAGGAGGACCAGGATTGAGAAACACTGGACTAGAAGCTGTTGTAATTCCAGCTGTAGCGCTGTTAATATGCCACTTTATTACGTTTTAACATCTTTTAACATTCAGGCGTAAAAGTAAGGCGTAGAAATTTGATCCGATGTTTCGGGGATCAAAAGAGCCGCCGGTCCGGCCGCATCAGCAGCTCACGGCCGGAGAACAGACGCGATCGCCGGGTCAACCCACGGCCTCGTCCCGGGGAGAAACCTGCAGCCCTGTGGAGAATTGTCACCGGCTGAAATAAATCATTTAGGAAATAAATGTTGGTTTAATAGATTAAATCTAACAGTTGTAGCTGTCACGTTAGTTTGTCTGAATATAAAGTGAAGCTTCGTGTTGTTACTAGATGGATATATATATACCACAGACAGATCAGAGGTGTATATCTTATAGCTCAATGGGTTGATTTGCGACTTTCGTACAGCGAACGGGGGTTCGATTCCAGTCTGGCTATATTTTGCAAATTTCCCCGATGCGGGACTAATAAAGGATTATCTTATCTTAAATGTTGAAATAGCAGTAAAACCACATTCATTGATGAAATGACATAAGGGATGGAAATGGATTTTAATAAATGTATTGAAATACATTTTCAATACATGAAATACATGGGTTCAAGGATGACCCCTCCTTGAACCGCCACCTTACTGTGGTGGAGGGGTTTGTGTGCCCGAGTGATCCTAGGAGCTATGTTGTCGGGGGCACTTTCGCCCCTGGTAGGGACTCCCATGGCAAACAGGTCCTGGGTGACGGGCCAGACTAAGAGCGGTTCACAAGCCTATCATGAGAAGAAGAAAAACAAGGACCGTTACGTCGCCCGGATCGGCGTCACCGGGGCCCCGCCCTGGAGCCAGGCCTGGGGTCGGGGCTCGTAGGCGAGCGCCTGGTGGCCGGGTCTTTGCCCGTGGGACCCGGCCGGGCTCAGCCCGAAACGGCGACGCGGGTCCGCCTTCCAGTAGGCCCACCACCCGCAGGAAGGACCATGGCAGGCCGGTGCATTGTGGGCTGGGTAGCAGTCGTGGCGGGGTGCCTCGACGACCCAATCCCTGGACATCAACCCTCACAGTGGGGACATGGAATGTCACCTCGCTGGGGGGGAAGGAGCCGGAGCTTGTGCGTGAGGTTGAGAGATACCGGCTGGAGATAGTCGGGCTCACCTCCACACATAGCTTGGGCTCTGGAACCCAGCTCCTTGAAGGGGGCTGGACCCTCCACTACTCTGGAGTTGCCCAGGGTGAGAGGCGGCGGGCTGGTGTGGGCTTGGTTATAGCCCCCCAGCTCAGCCGCCATGTGTTGGAGTTCACCCCGGTGAACGAGAGGGTCGCTTCCCTGCGCCTTCGGGTCGGGGATAGGTCTCTCACTGTTGTTTGTGCCTACGGGCCAAACAGCAGTGGGGAGTACCCGGCCTTCTTGGAGTCCCTGGGAGGAGTACTTGATAGTGCTCCAACTGGGGACTCCATTGTTCTACTGGGGGACTTCAACGCTCACGTGGGCAATGACAGTGATACCTGGAGAGGCGTGATTGGGAGGAACGGCCTCCCCGATCTGAACCCGAGTGGTGTTTTGTTGTTGGACTTCTGTGCGAGTCACAGTTTGTCCATCACGAACACCATGTTCAGGCATAAGGGTGTCCATCAGTGCACGTGGCACCAGGACACCCTAGGCCGGAGGTCAATGATCGACTTTGTTGTCGTTTCATCTGACCTTCGGCCGCATGTCTTGGACACTCGGGTGAAGAGAGGGGCTGAGCTGTCAACTGATCACCACCTGGTGGTGAGTTGGATGCGCTGGCGGAGGAGGAGGTTGGACAGACCGGGCAGACCCAAACGGATTGTGAGGGTCTGTTGGGAACGTCTGGCTGAGCCCTCTGTCAGGGACATCTTCAACTCCCACCTCCGGGAGAGCTTCTCTCGGATCCCGGGGGAGGCGGGGGACATCGAGTCCGAGTGGACCATGTTCTCTGCCTCCATTGTCAACGCGGCGGCTCGAAGCTGCGGACGCAAGGTCTCCGGTGCCTGTCGTGGCGGCAATCCTAGAACCCGGTGGTGGACACCGGAAGTACAGGATGCCGTCAGACTGAAGAAGGAGTCCTACCGGGCTATGTTGGCCGGTGGGACTCCTGACGCAGTAGATGGGTACCGGCAGGCCAAGCGGGCCGCGGCTCGGGCAGTCTTGGAGGCAAAAACTCGGGTCTGGGAGGAGTTCGGGGAGGCCATGGAGGAGGACTTTCGGTCGGCCTCGAGGAAATTCTGGAGGACCGTTCGGCGCCTCAGAAGGGGGAAGCAGTACTCTGCCGGCACCATTTATGGTGCTGGTGGGGAGCTGTTGACCTCGACTGGGGACATTGTCGGACGGTGGAAGGAATACTTTGAGGATCTCCTTAACCCGACTGACATGCCTTCCACTGAGGAAGCAGAGGGTTGGGGCTCGGAGGCGTGCTCATCCATCACCCAAGCCGAGGTCACCGAGGTGGTTCGTAAGCTCCTCGGTGGCCGGGCACCGGGGGTGGATGAGATTCGCCCTGAGTACCTCAAGTCTCTGGATGTCGTAGGGCTGTCTTGGCTGACACGCCTGTGCGACATTGCATGGAGGAAGGGGACAGTACCGCTGGGGTGGCAAACCGGGGTGGTGGTCCCTTTGTTTAAAAAGGGGGACCGGAGAGTGTGTTCCAACTACAGGGGGATCACACTTCTCAGCCTCCCGGGGAAAGTCTACGCCAGGGTACTGGAGAGGAGATTACGGCCGATAGTCGAACCTCGGATTCAGGAGGAACAATGCGGTTTTCGTCCCGGTCGTGGAACACTGGACCAGCTCTATACCCTCCGCAGGGTGCTCGAGGGTTCATGGGAATTTGCCCAACCAGTCTACATGTGTTTTGTGGATCTGGAGAAGGCATTTGACCGTGTCCCTCGTGCCATTCTGTGGGGGGTGCTGAGTGAGTATGGAGTCCGGGGCCCTCTACTAAGGGCTGTCCGGTCTCTGTATGATCGAAGCAGGAGTCTGGTTCGCATTGCCGGCAGTAAGTCAGACTTGTTCCCGGTGCATGTTGGACTCCGGCAGGGCTGCCCTTTGTCACCGGTCCTGTTCATAATTTTTATGGACAGGATTTCTAGGCGCAGCCAGGGGCCGGAGGGGATCCGGTTTGGGAACCTCAGGATTTCATCTCTGCTTTTTGCAGATGATGTTGTCCTGTTGGCTTCATCAGACCGGGACCTCCAGCATGTGCTGGGGCGGTTTGCGGCCGAGTGCGACGCGGCAGGGATGAGAATCAGCACCTCCAAGACCGAGGCCATGGTTCTCGACCGGAAAAGGGTGGCATGCCTTCTCCGGGTGGGTGGAGAAGTCCTGCCTCAGGTGGAGGAGTTCAAGTATCTCGGGATCTTGTTCACGAGTGAGGGAACAATGGAGCGTGAGATTGACAGGCGGATCGGTGCAGCGTCCGCAGTAATGCGGTCGATGTACTGGACCGTCGTGGTAAAGAGGGAGCTGAGTCGAAAGGCGAAGCTCTCGATTTACCGGTCAATCTACGCCCCTACCCTCACCTATGGTCATGAACTTTGGGTAGTGACCGAAAGGACAAGATCGCGGATACAAGCGGCCGAGATGAGTTTCCTCCGCAGGGTGGCTGGACGCTCCCTTAGAGATAGGGTGAGGAGTTCGGTCACCCGGGAGGAGCTCGGAGTCGAGCCGCTACTCCTCCACATTGAGAGGATCAGCTGAGGTGGCTTGGGCATCTGTACCGGATGCCTCCTGGACGCCTCCCTAGGGAGGTGTTCCAGGCATGTCCCACCGGGAGGAGACCCCGGGGAAGACCCAGGACACGCTGGAGAGACTATGTCTCTCGGCTGGCCTGGGAACGCCTCGGACTCCCCCCGGAAGAGCTGGAGGAAGTGTCTGGGGTGAGGGAAGTCTGGGCATCCCTGCTGAGGCTGCTGCCCCCGCGACCCGGGAACGGATAAGCGGGAGAAGATGAGTGAGTGATGAGTGAGTGAGTATTGAAATGAACATATCAGTCTATTGAAGTTAATTTTATTTTATTATTAACAAGTTCTCCTCTCTGTCGAGTCGCTCTCTCTGCATCTATTTATTTCAGCTCCCGGACAAATTCTCTGTCAAAACACAGCAATGAAAAGTAGTTATTTCATGAAAAGACAACGAACTACCGATATATAACGTTGTCATAACACTTAGTTCACTTATATTTACGGATAACTTAGCTAAGATAACTAACAAAAACCTAACATACTATTAAAAACCCACAATTTTTAATCGTTGTCCTTACACTAAATTGAATTAAAAAGGTTATATATTGAAGTTACTTACATTTATATTCCTCCTTCTCCCTCTCCACGGTGTAACTAGTCCTTTCTGCCTTCACATCACATCACATCACTGTCCGGTTGCAGCTGTTTTCTCAATAAAGCTTTGAGAAAAAAAAGAAAAAATCGCTGCCCGGCCGAGGCCGCATTGCATTCTGGGATATTGTAAGCGAGGTAGGCTGTTTGAAGCATGCTGCGGATTTTTTTCCAGATCAGTACAACATCCGGGTATTTTTCGCACACTGCAGATTTCCTTCTGTTCACATACAGCATACTACTTACTACACTTTGGCCAAATCAGTGTATACTTGTAGTACAGTATGCGAATTCGAAAACGGCCGGAGTATTAGGGCCAGACTAAAACAAAAAAATGGAAATTACGAGAATAAAGTCATAATAACATGAAAATAAAGTCGTAAAATTACGAGAATAAAGTCATAATATTACGAGAATAAAGTCGTAATATTTTGAGAATAAAGTCGTAATATTACGAGAATAAAGTCGTAATATTAAATATATTATAAATATATAAATATAACTTCACAAGATGCTCAATATTCCTCATTTTAACACAGGGAGAAGATGCTCTTCCTGTTAGAGTTCTCATAAATTATATTCTCATAATATTACGACTTTATTCTCATAATATTACGACTTTATTCTCGTAATGTTACGACTTTATTCTCGTAATATTACGACTTTATTCTCGTAATATTACGACTTTATTCTCATAATGTTACGACTTTATTCTCATAATATTACGACTTTATTCTATTACGACTTTATTCTCGTAAATTACGACTTTATTCTCGTAATATTACGACTTTATTCTCGTAATATTACGACTTTATTCTCATTATATTACTTTATTCTATTACGACTTTATTCTCGTAATATTACGACTTTATTCTCATAATGTTACGACTTTATTCTCATAATATTACGACTTTATTCTATTACGACTTTATTCTCGTAAATTACGACTTTATTCTCGTAATATTACGACTTTATTCTCGTAATATTACAACTTTATTCTCATTATATTACTTTATTCTATTACGACTTTATTCTCGCAACATTATGATTTTATTCTCGTAATTTTGCGACTTTATTCTCATTATATAATGACTTTTTTATGAGTTTGTGTAAATATCTCTAAAGAGGAGCAAGATGGGGCTCAGAAACGCGTCTGTGTCAGTCAGTGAATGCCAAAGAGCCACATGAGTGAAAGTGACAAATAAAAAGAAATGTAAATGTTTCACTTGAAGACTGTGTATATACCCAGAAAATATTTAAAATAAATAAATGTGCTATAATTCTCTTGTTTCATCGTGCTGTCACGGCACCTTTGTTTACTGCTTTTAATTTACTGCTGACTTTTTTGAGAAAAGTTTGTCCTTTTGTTCTTCCTTCCTCTCATTTAACTCTCTATTATAGCTTAATCTTCCCTCATCTTAATTACTGCAACATTGTTTGGGCTTCGACACATAAATTACTGATAATTCAAAAAAGGTTTCTCAGAATGATCACATGCAAACAAACATGAGCGTCTGCTCCCCTTTTCATTAAATATTCATTATTATCCGTCAATAAAATTAACATTTTTCAAACATGTTTATTTATGTTCAAATTTAAAAATTATATACAAGATCTTCCTTCTTCTTTCCATAATTTCTTTTGTGTTAATTCCGATATTCATTCTTATGCCACAAGGCACAAAGATGATTTTAATTTACTGTTTTGTAGAACATTAAACATCAATCTTTCACCACTTGTGGAATTCACTCAATAAATCTCTTAAATCATCACCGTCCTTGCCAATATTCAAAAAACATTTAAAGAACTTTCTTATTGACAGGTTAAGATTAAGATTCCCAGAATATTCAAATTTTTTAAGATAGGATATTTGAGTTTTCTTAAACTGTAAGCCATGATCAGCAATATTAAAATAATAAAAGGCTTGCAATATTTCAGTTGATTTGTAATGAATCCAGAATGTATGACATTTTTGTTTTTGTAATTGCATTACAGAAAAACACAATATTCTAATTTTCTGAGACAGTCCTGTATGCTTTTAAATAAAAAATCGACTCAGCAAAGGGTCACTTTGTTCCCATTCCTGGAGGTGGAGACGGCATCGCTTTAGGAGCAGCAAAACCTGCAAGAAGAAAACATGACTCGCATACACAACTAAGAAAAGAAACAGCCACAAAATGATTTTGCTGCTCATGTAATTTACAGCTATTCTATTGACAGCCGAAACCTCACAAGGCTCTTTCAGGATTACCTTTAAAATAATTAAACTCAACATCCCATATAAACATGCAATATTAATTTTGAATCAGAGGTTAACAATATCATTAATTCAGTGGTAACCTGTGATCTACTGCGTGTTTCTAATTCTAATAATTATTCTTGGCATCATGATATATTGTTTTATAGTGTATTATTATATTAAGTTATGAAATCTCATGGGATGTTAAACTATAATATTATTATATTGTTATATATTATAGTATGGTGATATCATTTTGTTATATGTTATAATATTATAAAAATGATTATGTTATATTAGGATATTAATTATTATGCTATATTTATATTATATCGTGCTACACCACTCTATATGATAATTATGTATTTGTTTACTTATTTATTCTCGAATTAATATTCTTAATTTATTTATCTACTTTCATCATCTTATTTACACACACACACACACACACACACACACACACACACACACACACACACACACACACACACACACACACACACACACACACACACACCCACACACACCTATATATATTATATCGTATATTGTAACTGATGTCGTCTTTTGTCGCTGTTTGTACTGTATGTTAATAAAAAAAATACTTATTTCAATATATCCTATATATTTATTTTATTAATATAGATATATAGATATTTTTTTTTGTTTTTTGATGTTTCAGTTCTGTTAAAAAATAAATAAATAAATAAAATAAAATAAAATAATTAAACTCAACATCCCATATCAACATGTAATATTTATTTTAAATCAGAGGTTAACAATATCATTAATTCAGTGGTAACCGGTGATCTACTGCGTGTTTAAACCAATGTTTTGGCATAGCCTATTAAATGTATGAATTTAAAAATGAAAAAAGAAATCATATCTAACATAAAAAGCGCCTCCGATATAATAACTACATAATGACTTAAGATTGGTCGGTATTTCCAGCTGCATCAGAGCCAGGATTAGTATCAAAGTAAAACAGTTTTAGTGACTTTGAAAACAGCTTTGATCATTTTTGGTCATATTGTGTATGACCAAAGATGTGTATGTTTTATTTGCAACATCCTGATATTTTTAACATAAGAACATCACTTTTGAAACATTTGTCTGCCAGGGTTTCTGCTGCTCCATGGAGCAATACCACATGTGGCCACGTGGGGGCGGCACATACCAAGAGTCCAGCCGGGGTTACTAGTACTAGTACTAGTACTAGTACTAGTACTAGTACTAGTTAGTACCTGGCAGGTACAACTCAGGAGGATGTACAGGACTGTCTCAGAAAATTTGAATATTGTGATAAAGTTCTTTATTTTCTGTAATGCAATTAAAAAAACAAAAATGTCATACATTCTGGATTCATTACAAATCAACTGAAATA